>NC_133529.1:11639024-11987277 GCF_048544455.1 Silene latifolia
GTCCTCTACCTTTATCCCGATCCTTATCAATTCTTTGAAAGAACCGAAGTTTTGGTATTTCAGAGCATTGCGGTAAACAGGTCGTAGATTCTTTACGAACTTATCCACCATTTCAACTTCATCAGGCTTCTTAGCTAGCTTCACGCTTTCAGCGCGCCATCTTGCGAGGAATTCAGTAAATCCCTCTTTCTCTTTCTGTGTCATAACCTCCAAAGTTCTTATGTTGGTTTGAATCTCAACATTGTCAGCATAGTGCTTACAGAACTCCACCGTAATATCTTCGAAAGTGGGGAAGTTCTTGAGGTCAAGATTGTAGAACCAAGCCTTTGGGTGTTCACCCAGAGATTGGGCGAAGATTTCAGAGAGCATATCAGCAGGTACTCCCTTTAGTGCTAAGTACCCTTTATAGGCCTTAACATGGTGGTGGATCTTGATGCCTTTGAACTTGGGGATGTCAGTGAGTACCATGTTCGTGGGCAGCTTGTCCTGAACTGGGGCATAGGTCCTAGCATTCTCATAGTGGATGTTCTTCCCCTGGGAGAGCTTCAAACGGTCTTCGATGAACTTGAACCGTTTCTCCAGATCAGTCAGTGGTGGAGGAGGTGGAGGTGAATCTTCACTCAGCCTAGATTCGATTGCTTCCATTCGGGTCATCATGAGGTTCACGGCCTCGATGGTCAGTTATGACATCTTCCATTGCTTGACGTCGGGTTTTGGGCGGCCTTTCTACAAGAAAACCCCGTACTGAGTCAATATTTAAAGTAAGAGCCCCTGCACACTTAAGGACTCGACCTCAACTTGACTCAAACAAAGACTTGACTTGAGCTTGACTAACCAAAAGGTTCGACTCACGGTTTGATTTAGACATCGGTTCATTTTAGACTCGACAAAACGACATGACTCAAACTGTCATAACTCGAATCTAAACTGGACTGGGTGTGACTAAACCCGTGATTGGGCTAACATAGCCCAGGGGTTCGAGTGAAACGTCCATAAGGCCTAGCTTGGACGTTTTTTGTGGACTATTCTAGACCAAAAGGTCGACCAACATGACTCGAAGCCCAAGAGGTGAGTTTGGGTGACCCAACAAGGTCGTGTTCTAGACTCTTGAAACAAACCCGGCCTAACACGGCCATGACCCGGACACGACTTGACGCATTTCATGCTTGGTTGAGGTTCGGGAAACATTTTGGATTGATTTTGAAAAACGAAGGATTGATTTGAAAATGAGATTTGAAATGGGCAGCATGCCGGCTATAAAAGCTCAATTTGGGCGAAATTCTAGTCCTATTTGGGCAGCATTCGCGTTTTGAAAATCATGCTAGGTTTGAAAGTAAGTTGTTCAAAAGTTCGGTTTTGAAAAGGACTTGGAATTTTCGAAAAAAAGGACTCGGGAAAACATATTGCACATTGTCATTCTCATGTTATAAGGATGTATGCTCCTAGACATCTCTAAGTCTCGGCAAGTCTTCTACAAGAAGGTCTATGCCCTCCATCCTTTTGCGGTCTTATAAAGCGAGGCGTCTTAAGGTAAAGTACCTAGAAGACGGTCCCCATTCCCAAGAACCACGCGAGGCGAAGTGGAAGCGAGCAATGTGCAGCTTCCTGGCATAGTGGGACGTCGCCCCCCACGCATCACGAAGAAACGCTGGGACGGCCCGGGCAAGTCCTTAAGGGTTTATGCATGAATCGTAGCACTATGAGTAATGTTTTACTTTCCAACACTTTCTTTTCAAGTTTCACCTCGGAGGAAAAGACCCTAGAAACACAGTGTAACTAGTCCTCTTTTCCCCAGTGGAGTTGGCGAACTGTGGACAAGGCCCTCGGGAACTGCGTCCGAGGGATCCACACCTGACATAATCGACTCGAGGTTCTTTCGAATCGAATTAAGACATATTAGAGTCGCCACCAAGTTTTTTGGGAACTTGGAACCGTTCAAGTCAACTTTACACCTTTCATCGAAAAGCATAAAGCCAATCGACTACGAGTGATTAAAGATAAAGACTTGTACCCTATATCACTCGATTTGAATGACTCTCGTAATCCAATGGTATTTAGACGGATCCACAAACCATAGATCTTGAGTAAGGGTGAGGGTACGTGTTGGGAAGCCCATAAGGACACCCAACCCCGCCCGTCGATAACGGCCTCTACTAAGTCAAGTGTCGGATTTCAAACAAGGTCATAGCTATTGCGATGTATGATATGCAAACGTTGTTTTAACCCTATCATGTGACAACAATTTCTATGTCGTTTTAGATGCAACTAAACTAACTTTGTCAAAGTTGTAATTTAGCATGTGGGTTGATTAATCTAAACAACATACAAAGTAAACAAACAAGGCTTAGGGGGAATGGGGGAGCCGTTGGGATCTACCTATTACAAACCAGGCATTTCATGCCGACACAACAATAAGTAAATTACAACTCGATTTAAATACAATTGCTACAAACGACTCAAAACGCGACACAAAACACACGGCCAAACGGCCTTGAAAACCGTGCACATGGGGGAAGTGACTCACGGCCTACATGACACACGGCCGTGGGTCCCTCCTCGTATTGCGTGCCCTCACTTAATCCCATCGGATTAGACATTGGGCTATGCACCAAAGCATGTATTAGCATAAACCGGGCCATGGTGTTTTAAACAACATGCGGTTTACTACGCTCCTACAAGCATTGGGAACAACCGTCTAACCAAATAAAACTAAGGTTTTCAAAAAGGGTTTTGACTCAAAAAGGAGAACAAACTACAAATAGATTACAAAACGTGACTCAAAGAAACATAAATTAAATACGAGCGATAAAACGAATAAAGAACGAACGATGCAAAAACAAACGAAACAGGGGAGGCCAAATACACGGCCAAACGCACGGCCAACCACGGCCCAACCAGAGCCAACCTAGTTCCTAAGTTAGATTCATTAGTTAGATCGAATGATTGCGAAAAGGAATCGAAAACAAGGTCAGAAAACGAGTTAAAACGATGTTGATTGATTGTCGCGTTATGGTGCCTTCTACACGGCCTAAAGGGTCTATTTAGGTCAAATTCGCTAATTAATTTAACTCATCGAGTGTCAATGAGAAGGTGCTAATCACGCACTCTCATACTAGCGAGAAATTAGGTGAAAGAGATAGATGCATTCAATTATTTACAGAAATCGTTAGTTGATTTTAAAAGCTATGTCAAAGCCACCTAAGGTGTCTAATTAGATTATTGAATTGATTTAAAATCATCTAATTACGTCATAGGTTAACAATCAGAGGTTAAACTAACATGCAATGGGTCCTAGGGTCCATCGATTTGGCCGAAACAGAAAAGGGGTCGAAAGCGATGAAAGTTAGACAACTCGTTTTAATTATGCCCTACCTTGAACACGAGGATATGTAAATGAGACGGGGTGTGTACGACCGACAGAAGGAGCGGTTTCTTTTCCCATCTCAAGTCAACGCGGGTGTTCATGGTGGTACTTTAACTCATACTCGAACTAACTAGTTTCAATGTTAATTTAAAACAAACGATAAACAAGCAAAACAAACGAAAAAACAAACTAAAAAAAAAAGCATAAAAGAAAACGAAATAAAAAGGAAAGAGAAGGGGATTTGATGCACCCTCAACCTACATGTATCGTTGACACCGTCTTGGGTCGTAATCGAAGGTAGATTTTATCTCGAGAGGCCGTCGTCGACGAAGAACAAAGCACACGCGCGTTTTGGAAAGTTTCTGGACAGCAGTTTTAAAACAGTGATATCTCCCTCGTTTCACGACGAAAATTCGATCCGAAAGATGTTTTGAAAACTAGAAAGAGAGGAGAACAAGGATATTAAAGCAACCCCTGCTCGATTTGGGTTATTGGGCACGAAAAACGAGCACAAACAGAACTGGACAGACAAGGAAAAAAACCGCGAAAACAGAGTGTTATTTCACTCTGTTTTTCGAGGGATTTCGTGTACTCTCAAGGGCAATTTGGCTCGTGATTCTTTATCTAATATGTGTATGGATGTTGTATGGTTAATTAGGAACAAGAAACTCGAATTTTTATGGTGATTTGATGGAGGAACGAGATGATTTTCGAAGGAGGCACACAAACAGTTTCTGTTTGTGTGTCGGTTTTGTGTAGGGTTTTTGGAGGATGTTTAGGGTTTGTTTCTGAGGTTTAAAGCTTATGGGTGATGGTTGGATGTATGAAGAACTTAGAGGAATGATTGTATGGTGAAGGGGTGGTATTTATAAGGAGTTAAAATAGGTTAAAAGGGAGGGGAGGCAAATCGGGCTCAATGGACATAGCTGCTGTCCATCGGTTTTGGGAGGGGTTTCTAGGGTTCGTTTTGGGAGATTTCTTGGTGATTAAGCTAGGATAATATGGGTAGGATACTAGGGTATGGGTTAGGGTTAATGGGTACGGATCTTGGTAGTGTTTGGAGCGGGTTTGGGCTCGGGAATTGGCTCGCAAAACAGGGGCTGTTTGCGGTTTGGTGCGGGCTGCTTGGGGTTGGTTTTGAACGAGAATTTTGGGCCATGGTATGGGGGTTCGAACATGGGTTGATGGGTATTGGTATAGGTGGGTTAGTGTACTCGAGATTCGTGCCAATTCGCAAAAGAAACGGGCTTAAAAAACGGGCTAAAACCGAGCTCCAAACACACGATGCAAAAAACGAGTTCCTCGCTTTTAAAAATCGATTTTTCAAATCAATTAATAAATTGAAACAAATGACTTTTCAAATCAAATATACTCATAAAATGATTTTTCAAATCAAATATTTATTTTATTTTCAATAAAATAAACTTGGAAAAAATAAATTCAAAATAGGATAAATTAAATTGAAATTACTTTAAAAAACAAACTTTAATTTAAATATCATTTAAATTAATAAAATGAACTCACTAAAAAACATTAATTTAAATATCATTTAAATTAATAAAATACTTCATCGACGACGCCCATTCTACCCCGTAAAACGAGCTCCAAATAATGACAATGACAACTAAAGAATACATGTGTCCTATCATCATCGGGTGTTTGTCGGGTTCTCTATAAATTCCAATATCGACGGATACGGGTATCTACAATTATATATATTCTTAACCAACCGAGTCATAACTACCTCCCTTCATAATCCTGAAACATCCAAAGTTACCACGTACAATTTGCATCTCTCATTTCCACCTTTTCATTCTCACGTTCCATAAACTTATATCACCCCTTGCCCACCTTCGCTTACTTTTACATTACTCAACACACAATCATATCACTCATCTCGTCTCACAAAACATGTTCTATGCCTTAATAAGCCATACCGATCTTCCTTTTCTTTTTCCTCTATCTATCACAACCACATATAACTCATGTCCTCTCCACCGAACTCATACTCACCATAGGTGCCACTCACTACACCATAAGATTGGGTAACTTACGCATCAGGATCAACATACATGTAAAATAATGCATAAAGAAGCAAAAATAATACCTTTGAATTAAACATAATATGCAACGAAATCAAAAGATAAGCATATGACCTAAAACAGGGGTCACTAGGTCGAGTACAGGCTACTCGATCGAGTAAAAGACTTACTCGATCGAGTAGGTGAAGGTCAGAGACACGTAAAACAAATTACCAGGGCTACTCGATCGAGTAAGGGCTACTCGATCGAGTAACAAGAGGTGCACTCGATCGAGTGAGGGCCACTCGATCGAGTACCCTACGCATTTCTCAGCACTGTCCAGTTTTCGTAAAATGGTCATAACTCACTCGTTTCTTGGTCGTTTTGGGCGTGTGACCAATCGTTAGAATCGTAAAAGAACAAGCTATCACCTCCAACTGGAATCACATTAAAATCATTTATACATCTCAAGTTATAACAGTTTAAAGACAACCTCTCTATAATCGAATAACATAACCACTTGATTTTTACTTCCAAACAACTTAAACGACAACAAGGTAAACAAAACAACTTGATACTCATAAAACCAGCATCCCTAACCACATGTTACTATCTTCAAAAGCCAAGCAACAACATCCATTATTCACATACATCATTCAACTTACCAAGCATGTATTACTTACATGTTTTTATTTTATAACTTTACGTAAACAAAATCACAAATATATAACATCAAGTCTCCTATTCACATGTTACAAGCATAACAACATTATAAAATCTCTTCCATCATACAACATGCTTTATCAGAAATTATATTATCATGCAACAATTATTCATCTTTTTCCACCAATTATTCATGCTCTTACTCAAACTTTCAGCTATATAAACTCGTACAACACTACCAACAATATATATATATATATATATATATATATATATATATATATATATATATATATATATATATATATATATATATATATATATATATATATATATATACAACTCTATGTATAATTCAAACCAAACAAATTTTCTTTCCGTATTTCTATATTGCCATATCGTAAAAAAACTTCTACACAACTATCATGCTTTCAATCAATAATGTATAACATCACCTCATTATCATCTTTCTCTACACATTCCCCATTCTCCACATACATACATCCACTGATTCATGCCACACATTACTATATAGGCACACAATTCACAAGATAAACCCATAGCGATCCCGACTCATATCCCATGGTGACCGGTTCAAAAATTGTAGGGCGAGTTCACGGCTTTAGGACGTCTCCCAAGCCTTTGCATTAGCTCCTATAACTTTTACCCCAGGTTCATTTTAATTTGACTCCCTATATTCATTAGGTTCATTAGTTACAGGTTTCAGGATCGTCGCTCTGATACCACTTTGTGACACCCACATACTCCAAGTGCCTTACCAGGACCACTTAAGGTATAAGAACGTCACCATCTCGGTTACCCGAGGCAATGATAAGCAAATGACAATGAAGAAACATAATTTAAATAACAATATAGTTTAAAGTGATTACATGTTCGACACCAAAACTGTTAAAAAGAAATACAAGGTTCTCAGACGGTCTACTGATAAAACTATCAAAGCTATAAAACATCGTCTGACACAGCGGAAGACTTCTAAATGCCACGTGATGACTCATCCCAGCTATCCCATACGCGTCATATCATACCTGCTCAATAACTGCTCACCATCCCCGAATGGATCACCACAGTTTTTAAAAACATTTAAACGGGGTCAGTACTAATTACACAATCAAAGCCACACTGAAACAATCATACAAACAGCTCACACACAATCCCAGTCTCCATCTCCAGTCACCTCATAACTGACTACACACTAAAGTGTGTAGCCCTGCCAGAGTACCCATCGCAACAGATACTCCTCGCCGCCAGTGGGGGACCGCAGCCGTTCCCACCTAAGCCCCGCTCATCTCTATCGAGCGATAAACCCATGTTCATTAATGTGCACATCCATTCTGTGGCGGGTTCCACAGAAGGCGAATAAAGGGCGTGAAGCCACTCCCGCAAGTGACTCCACTCAGCCAGAGACGCACCCCGAAGAACACAGACAGATAAACAGCAACCACAATACAACATCAACAACCGTCTGAATCAATCAACAATATGAAATCACAACCGTCTGAATCAATCAACAATATGAAATCACAACCGTCTGAATCAATCAACAATCACTAACTACAGCGCAATCACCACACACATCATGTAACTAATACTGAGTAGGGAAACCCTATCTGGAATGCAACCACCACAGACGGTCTAGCAGCTAATCAAAGTCGTTCTTCAATACAATCACCTCCTATCAAACATACAATCATACAATCAACATCTAATAAACACAATACTCCCAAAACCCCCAAATTACCCAATTAGTGTTTCAACTAAAATCAATGAAACAACATAAAAATTGTACTAGGACCTTACCCACAATACGACGGTCTCAACGGCGTAAAGAACACAACGATCCGATGACTCTAGCCGTTAGGATTTGCCAACAACGCGACGAGAGGGAACTACGTAACTTCTTTTTCTTTTGAAGGGTTTAGAAAGGTGAAAAGTGATTAAAGAAAATGACGGAAGCCTTTTATATTAATCTCGCGTTATTAGCAAAACCCATCAAAACAAACCCGTAAAACACACTTACTCGATCGAGTAAGTGACTTACTCGATCGAGTGCCCCCTACTCGATCGAGTACCCAACTTACTCGATCGAGTACCCTACAGGCAGACTACTGATTTGCGTCAAAAACTACTTACTCGACAGAGTAAGCCCTACTCGATAGAGTACTCAAAGACTCATAAAACCGTAGTATTACAGCCACCCCACAACCATCACCACGACGCCACCGCTACCACCACCACCACCACCCCAAATAAACCACCACCATGACGCCACCATCACCACCACCCCACTGCCATCACCACAATGACGCCACCACCACCACCACCACCACCACCACCCGCACACCAAAACAAACCACAACCCACCACACATCAATTTCTTGATTTAATAAAACAAGTAGTTAAGTTTTAGGTAATCCTTTACCTTTCCCTCTCTTGCCCTTTCTAATTTCATTTCCCTTTCCCTTTTCTCTAACCAAACGGCCCTTAGTTGTTTTCCTGCCTAAGTTGCATGATCCTTATATAGGCCTATATTGTTTGGATATTAAATCATTGAGAATGAGAATGAGAATGGATAACAGATTAACAGCCCACTAAATAAGAATATTATTATACAATGTCCATAATTACGCACTAAAATTATTATGCAATCATCACCTTAATCTATGGATTACGTATGGCATAAAACTCGCCTAATTTATTATGAAATCATCTCTATAATTATCATCATTCATCAGTTACACACTAAAGTTACGCAAATCTACTTCTTATGGAATCTTTGTCGTAATTATTTTTTATCAACTTACATTTTGTATGTATTAAGTTAAAATATAAATAACAAAGTTTATTACAAATACATATTTGATCTGATGACAATATTTATTTTCTGAATAAACTTGACAAAGTAATTCGAGTAAAATTCATTAATTTATTCGGATTAAAAGTGTTGACCTTCTTATTTTATTTACTTTAATATGAAATATTATCAACATGGTCCCCAAAAAACTAAAAATGAGTTGAAACTAATATTCTAAATGCAAACTTCTCTAACAATTACATCTAAAAGTTACCGTGATGTAGCACGCATCGGGTCTATACTAGTTACATTTAACTTATAAAAAAAGTTTATTAGTTTGTTAGAGAGTGAATTGGGGTTTATAAACTGTAATGGCATCATCCAATCTCCTACATTGAGAAATATAGCAATCATCATTGTGCACCAGGGCCGTGTTTGGGCCTGTGCGGGGTTTGCGACTGCACATGGCTCCCAATTTTTTGGGCCAGAAATCAAAGTAAAAAGTAAGAATAAATAAATGCAATCCCTTAAATGTTTAATGAAAGATAGTGTCTTGCTAGATAGTAATTGGTTTTCTAAATACTAGATGTGAGGATCAAGACCTACTATCTACATTTATGTACTTCTTTTTGGAGATTTTATTTCTTATAATGTTATATAGGGCCCCATATCTATAGTTCGCACATGGAGTCCCAAAACCCCAAGACGACCCTGTTGCGCATGAGTATTCTTTCATGAGATTCCATTGAAGAAGATAATTGGTAAATTTGATAATCGGTAAATCTACCATTATAGTGATCCCACTTTTCGCATAGGAATATAAATAACAGTTCCAATAAATCACGTCCTCCTCATAGCTAGTTCCAACTTGGCTGGAGCCGATGTTGTTGGTAGTGGCCGCACTATACGGTGGGACTGGAATTGACTGGTCGGTGTTTTGGGGGAGGGTGGGTGTTTACCGGCTGGGAGGTAGTGGTGGTGGCCGGGTGGTTGTACGGTTTTGTATTTAAAAAAAAAACAGTAATTAGAAATAACAAGGTTAAAATTGTAAAAAAACATATGTGAAAAAAGTAAAATTCGTATGTGAAAAAGCACAATATAAAAATTAAGGAAAGGGGATGGACCATTTGAGGGTAGTGTTATTAGATGACAAATGAAAAATAATAAAATTGGATGAACAAATAACTCATTAAGACATACTTATTATAGAAAGGTAAACAAATTAATGAGACATTCTAAATGGAAATGATAAACAAATTTAACTAGTCTCTAATATACTCTTTCCAATTCCTTATTATCTTTCCTCTTTATTTGTTTTCACACAAGTCCGATTATCTTTCTTCTTTCATTTTTTAGTAAGTTTTAATCATTCTTTGTTATTTTCTCTTTCCTAAAAAGTCAACAACTACTTTATTCATTTCTTATATAATAATCATTTTTTTAATATTATTATCTCCTCTATAAACTTTACAACTTACAATACTTTATTCATTATTATTTATTTCTTATTTTTTTGTACCCGAAAGAAAAGGGGAGATAACATAGAATTTACTCCCTCTATTCAACTCCAAAAACAACATTTATTTTTCTGACATTGTAACACCTCGACCCAAACCCTTTCCTAGAAGGTCATACATTCTAAGGTTACTCCCAACCAAGCACGTTTAACCGTGTAGTTCTTTTGCATGGATAACTATAAAAGAAAGCGCACTTTGTTGATATGAGTAGTACTTTCAATCCCTTTAAGCACTAGTCAAATTTTAAGTCTATTAATGAACTTCTTCAAGGGATAGTCGGGTACCCCCGAATAACGTCTTCAGTTTAGTGAAGAGAATCTTTACGATTCCTTGCGATAATAAGAAAAAATATGGTCATGTGAGTTCTTGTTTGATTTACCTTTAAAAGTACAATAATAACACGATTTCTGGTTATGCTAGGGTAAGAGAGATGGGGAATGCTTTTCTTTTGTTTGATACGATGCCATGATTGAGAGAGATGTTCCGTCTTGGAATGCCATCATTGGTGGGTGTACTCAGAACGGGTTGTTTCCAGAAGCGGTGGTATTTCTTAAAAGAATGGTGGAATAATGTGAGTTGCAAGTTAGACCGAATGAGGTTAGTTTTGCGTGTGCACTGTCAGCTTGTGGTCACAATGGTATGCTTCAGCTGGATTGAGGTTGACTGCAGGCTCCATCATATCGGAGGAGATATACAACACACTTGAAAGTCTGTTTGAAGTTGTTGAATGTTGATCAAGGCCATAGGTTTACAGAGTCATGTTGAGTAGAAATATGAAATCGCCATGAATGACCCGAGTGTTTTTGTTATAACTGGAGCAAACAAAACTGGACAATTGGGGATTGAGATCATGCTTCTTTATCTATGTTGATGTCTGTAAATGCCTCTCCTAATTCTACATTATGCTTCTTTACTTAACTCGAGGTTAGTTATTCAGGTTACTACGCCATTTAATATCCGTGCTATTTTCATTTTATCAGTACAATGTGCAGGTCGCGTGGATACGTATACGAATATCAAGTATTCAGGCATGACACATATTTCATCTATATTTACTTGCTTTTTTTTGTTGTACGAGTCAATATTAGTTGTTTCAGGCCACTTAGTAGCTCTCAAGACCTTTTTTTCGTCTAATTCAGGCTGAGTTGGTAAATGCAAAGTATCAACCCTAACTCCCTATGCAATGAAAAAAAGGAACACGCATCAGATGTAAAAAAGGAACACTTGTATGCAATTTTCAATTGTATTCGTGCATCACCTGTACAATTTGTTTGTCTTTAAACCAAATGAGTTTGGTATAGTGGTTTCTCACTTCATCTGTAACCATGAGGTCATGGGTACGATCCCTGCCTATGAGAATGGAGCAAACTCTTTGGCCCGTTTACCTTTTCGAGAAAGCATTCGCGGCGAGGTAATAATGTATTGAAAAAATAAGAAAATTTTTATTCTCTTAATAGTAAGGGGGATTGTAGGGCGTCCAAACGGCAAACGCAACCTCAAGTTGGTATCAAAACAACATCACTCCAAAGAAAATTAGCACACGGTGCCAGAGTTGAATCCCTCCTCGCCCAAAACCGACCCCAGAGGAAAGAACATATCCCTATTCAAGATGCAAAGTTACCAATTAAAGATCGAATGATCAATACATAGAAGCGGTAAAACCCAGTAAAAAGAGACTCCTTACCCAAAAAGTTATAGATTGATCTCGATTAATATTTGTCTACTAGCTTCATCATTTGTAATCATAACAAGGCCACCTAAGAAAACAAAAGTAGATCAGTTACGGAGTATCATTTATCAAGCATGAAACTATATTACGTAGGGCTAAAAGTAATGACAATATAAATTAGATATAATCATCAAATCATCGTTCAACCAAATAATTTCAACAACTTAAACTTGGTGATGATTTGTAGGCTTGAAATCAGAACTTACTTGTTTAATTCATCCGGCTTAACCTCACCAACAACCAAATGAATGTTTACAGTATCTTCGACGCTAACCCGGGCCACTTCCAATTCCACCACATCACTAGCCTTGTCCCACATAAGTTCCCACAACTATAACGCAGGTTGTTACAATATTTTTAATGATTTTGTGAATCATATCAATTATCAAATAAAAGCAATGGTGTAGTCACCTGCAAGAAGCTCTTGACAGGTTTGCCGTCACATTCTACAATGACGTCGTCTTCAAGTAACCCTGCTGATTGAGCATAAGACCCTTGTAGTACCTATTGGTACATATAAAAACAATCAAAACATACCATTGAAAGAATATTGTGTATAGTAAGTAAATGAAAATGTAGTAAATTAAGGAAAATGTTTACCTTCTCCACCCGAACACCATTGGTGAAGTCTGGAAAAGTTCCTATAAATCTCTCTATGAACGAAAGAAAAGCTTAATAAAATTGGCTGCCTGGAAACCCATACGATGGACGGCGTGATACCCTATCATACAGATATTATCTCAACATTAGTATCCCATAATCTTGATCTTGTCATTGATATATAGATGGACATATATTGTTTACATACTTAAAATGAATCACAATCCCCAAAATTAAAAAAAAATAAAAGGTCATCGATAAGTTTACATACTTAAATTGTTTGTAATGATTCCACCACTTGAATGCGACATTCATTGGCAAGAATGGGGATGCGGCACTAAGATCATAATAAGAGATGCCAAAAACTTCTCCAGAAATGTTAACCACGGGTGCTCCATCGCCACACTAAGAAAGAAGAAAAATCGAGTTACAAACCTCTTAATCATATGCTTGTTAATAGCTCAAAATCAACAACCAATGAAAAGAAAAGATTTAAAAAAAACATACCCTACTGGTATTACATCCAACTGATAGTAGGTCAGTACAATCATATTTATCGGGATCAATACGCTCCATGCTGCAATTACCAAGTTGACTTAAATTAATAAGAAACCACCAACCGAAAGATGAGATACGATCATTTTACAAGTGATTTTGATGGTGAGGAGATAAAAGGTCTTGCTCATTTATATTTCCAAATATTTTTCGAAAAAAAGTATAAAAATTGTTATGTACTCCGGATGATTTTTCAAAAGAAATGCTGTCATATATAACTCTCTCAGTCGCAATTATTACACTTTTATGCATCTCTCATCGGTCGCAATTATTACATTTCTGTGCATATATGGTAGCAAATAAATAAACCTGAAAGTTCTATGCATCTCTCGGTCGCAATTATTACACTTATATGCATATATGTTAGCAAATAAATAAACCTGAAAGTTCCAGGGGCGGCCATGAAATCATATGGCTCGTAGAAATATCGAGCAACTACAATGGCAACATCCCCATGTTTAATTCTCGTTGAATATGAGCGCAATTTAAAGGTTCCATCAGCACAATCATTCTCAATAAATGCCAATTTTGCTGACGAAAGACAACCCATTGACTTAAATCGAATAATAAGCAGGTTGTAGTGATAGTCGTAACAACAAATTTCCCCAAGGTACGAATTCTTATCCGAAGAACGAACGACAATCTACAAATAATAACAAAAAGGAGATTACACAAAAGTGAGGTAGCAGGTTGTAGTGATGGTGTCACCTGCAAGAAGCTCTTGACAGGTTTGCCGTCACATTCTACAATGACGTCATCTTCAAGTAAGCCTGCTGATTGAGCATAAGACCCTTGTAGTATCTATTGGTACATATAAAAACAATCAAAAAACACCATTGAAAGAATATTATGTATAGTAAATTAAGGAAAATGTTTACCTTCTCCACCTGAACACCATTGGTGAAGTCTGGAAAAGTTCCTACATATCTCTCTATGAACGGAAGAAAAGCTAATACAATTGGCTGCCTGCAAACCCATACAATGGACGGCGTGATACCCTATCATACAGATATTATCTCATCATTAGGATGGACATATATTGTTTACAGACTTAAAATGAATCACAATCTCCTAAGATTAAAAAAAAATTAAAGGTCATCAATAAGTTTATATACTCAGATTGTTTGTAATGATTCCACCATTTGAATGCGACATTCATTGGCAAAAATGGGGATGCTGCACCAAGATCATAATAAGATATGCCAAAAACTTCTCCAGAAATATTAACCACGGGTGCTCCATCGCCGCACTAAGAAAGAAGAAAAATCGAGTTACAAATCTGTTAACATATGCTTGTAAATAGCTCAAAATCAACAACCAGTGAAAAGAAAAGATTTTAAAAAAAACTTACTCTACTGGTATTACATCCAACTGATAGTAGTTCAGTACAATCATATTTATCGGGATCAATATGCTCCATGCTGCAATTAACAAGCTGACTTGCATTAATAAGAAACCACCACCCACCAAATTAAAAGTCTTGCTCATTTATATTTTCAAATATTTTTCGAAAAAAAGTATAAAAATTGATATGTACTCCGTATGTCAATTATGAAAAGTTTTATTACACTTCTATGCATATATGGTAGCAAATGCCACATGATTGGAGTATCTTAGAATCAAAGTTAGAATCGTAATAACAATAAATAAACCTCAAAGTTCCAAGGACGGCCATGAAATCACATGGCTCGTAGAAATATCGTCCAACTACAATAACAACATCCTCATGTTTAATTCTCGTTGAATGAGGGCGCAATTGAAAGGTTCCATCAGCAGAATTATTCTCAAAAAACGCCAATTTTGCTGACGAAAGACAACCCCTTGACTTAAATCGAATAATAAGCAGGTTGTAGTGATAGTCGTAACAACAAATTTCCACAAGGTACGAATTCTTATCCGAAGAACGAACGACAATCTACAAATAAAATAATAACAAAAAGGAGATTACACAAAAGTGAGGTAGCATAGATTCATAGAATAACATTATTTCCGATCAATCTATAAGAAACTATTAAGGAATTGAGTATAAAATAAGTAACAAAGAATAAAAACCTTCAAGTTATGGGCTAAGCTGTTTTCAACATATTCCTCATCAGTGGAAAGTCTAATGAGATTTAAGGAAGTTATAACGGTGTTCATATTTCCATACGTTTCAATAATAGTTCTACAAGCTTGAGTCACCACAACCTCACCTATAATTCGAACGGGATAAAATAGCATGACCACTACGGAAGGATGACACAAACAAATCGAGATAAACCTGTACCCCCAAAGCAAAGGTAAAACAATGTACCTGAGAAAGATACAAGAGAAACAACAAAGGCAGAAGCCTTAATAGCAGACATTTTGGTACTCATATCCAAGTCACGAGCTCCATAAAACCTTGGTCGTTCCATAGCCGATTTTTTCAAGCTATCGTGCTCAGCTTCCGCTGTACCATGAAACAACATATACTCCTAAATCAGTAACTTCATCAAACAGGAAATAGTAAAAACATAGAGAAATATACTGAAACCTAGAAGAAGAAGTGTGGGTTTACAAAATTCATAAACAGCAACGGATTCTTCCATTTGATCAAAACATCGCTTTTGTCCCCTCTCCATAATCTGCCAAAATAAATAAAATCATCATCAAAACCAAAGTTGAAAACTTTTTCAATGCAAAACATATCTGAAGTTAAATTGGTAAGGCCCGTCAACCCGGCCCGACTAAGCCCGCCCATTCCCCTGGCTTGGCCAGGGTCTTACCAGGAGAGCCCGACCTGCCTCCTGGCCAACCCGACCCGAGTACAGGTCTACCTCTGATGTATAGAACTTACCAAAGTGATCTACTCATGTATGGGTTAGACTTGGAAGATC
This sequence comes from Silene latifolia, assembly GCF_048544455.1. Taxonomy (NCBI): domain Eukaryota; kingdom Viridiplantae; phylum Streptophyta; class Magnoliopsida; order Caryophyllales; family Caryophyllaceae; genus Silene; species Silene latifolia. Next base: position 11,655,144 of record NC_133529.1, read on the forward strand.
ACTGACGACCGGAGAGTAGAAAATACCTTATGAAGAGGTTTGTTTCATAGCTTACTAGTTTGGATGCCCGTGCGTTGCAACGGGGTAATTAACTTAGTAAAAAAATTGGTTATAAGGTCTTAATATTTTTCTTATGTCTAATCATTTATTTAGATATGATCAAAAGTCAAAACATCTTATTTAAGAGACGCAAAAGATGTTAGGTTGATACCTAAGTTCCAAGGATGTCTCATATTTATACTCATAAGACCACTACATCTTATGTTAATTTTTCGATGTGGGACAATTCTATTATTTTTATATAATCCTACATTATTTTTCAATGTGGTACATATAACATACTAAGAAGCACACAATTTTATATATGTACGAATTATGTGAAATCTATACGCTAATGATATTATTTTTACCACGAATCAAATTATGTTATTTTCATAATTTTCTTAACGATATTTTTTTGACAAATAAAATGTAAAATTTTTTATATAAAAATTAGAAACATCACTTGAATATAATATAGGAAATAAAAATTATAATAATTAAAAGATTCTTCACTTTATTTTTTACATCAAAAAATATTATTTATGATACTTTCCTAAATTAATTTTTAAGATCACCCCACCTTATGATAATTTTCTGATGTGGGACAATTCAGCTATTTATATGTAGTATATTTACCACACCTACATTAATTTTCAATGTGGGACAAATAACACACGAAAAAATACACCATCTTTTTTGCACCTATTTCGATATCCAACCTGATTTAATAATGAGAAAATATTATACTATCTATTTATATTCGTACGTTTATTTTTTGTTCTTTTGTCATAATTAAAATATGTACAAATGATATGATTTAAATTGCATTTTTTTTTCCTAATACGACTTTTAAGATGTAATTGAGGGAGCAATAAAATGTATAAACAAATACAAAATATTTTCTTTTCTGTTGCGATTTTGATTAATGGTTAAAAATTATGATGTGTTTTAGTTACTCAAATGTAATGAGGCATAATTACCTATATTTGAAAGTTAAAAAGATTTAGTTATACTATTTATCAAAGTAAAAAAGCTCATTATTGATTTGTTTGTGGATTCAAGATCTTTTTATGCTACACTTGATTGTATTATAATTCATAAATTTTCTATTTTAGTGCAAAGATTATCATTATATGACACATTAATAACCAATTTATGTATATTTAGCACCCATTTTATTTTTTTTTATTATGATTTTGTCTTAAATAAAGTTATTATACTATCGATTGTCTTAAAATAAACATTATAATATCACTAATATAGCAATATATAATCGCTTTTATAAATATCTACGTGATTAATATTTGTATGGTATTGTTGTATGTAACTAAGGTTTGTCGTTAATACAAACTCTTATAAAAACTCTCTAGGATAATTTTTAAACGATTCAAAAGATTTTGGGTTGGTACCCCTAAGTTTCAAATATGATTCATATTTATAATCATATGATACCTCACCTCATGATAATCTTCTAATGTGGGACAATTCAACTATTTATATGTAAAATATTTACCACACCTACATTGTTTTTCAATGTGGGGCAAAGAATATACTTAGAAATACACCATTTTTTCGCACCTAATTCGACATCTAGCATTTATTTACCACGAATCTAATTATATAATTTTTCAAAAAAAAAAATTATGTTACTTTTTTGCTAAATGAGATGTATAAGTTTTTATATAAAAATTATAAACATCAGTTGGACATAATATAAAATATATATATATATATATATATATATATATATATATATATATATATCATATCGTGGCGATAATGATATAAACTCTTAAGAGCTCTCCAAGACACTGCTTAAGAGACTCATAAGGTTTTGGGTTGGTATTTAGGTTCTAAGGACGCCTTCTATTTATAATAATATGATCACCACCTTCTGCTAAACTTTCGATGTGGGACAATTCTATTATTTATACGTAATATATTCACCACACCAACATATTTTTCAATGTGGGACAAATAACATACTTAGAAATACACCATCTTTTTCGCACATAATTCGACATCTAATCCGGGTTAATAATAATGAGCAAATACTATACTCCCTCGATTCAAGACCAAATACAACATTCCTTTTTTTAACACTATTCATGAACAAATCGAATCTTTACGATTCCTTGCAATATGTAAGACAAAATATGCTCATGTGAGATCTTATTTAATTCACCTATAAAGTACAATGAGAACATCAAATTTTTAAATTTTTTATAATGTAAACTTAAAGATATTTACGTTGTAATTTGTGTCTTGGCAAGTGTGTAAATGAAAATGTTGTATTTGGTCTTGAATGGAGGGAGTACTATTTATTAATATTCGTACGTTTGTTTTATAATACTTTTTTGGCAAATGAGATGTATAAGTTTTTATATAAATATTATAAACATCACTTGAATATAATACATAATATAGAAAAATTTTGTATATATTATACTGTGAAAATATTGATATACACTCTTAAGAGCTCTCCAAAACAATACTATTTAAGAGACTCAAAAGGTTTTTGGTATATAGGTTTCAATGATGACTCCTATTTATAATCATAGGATCACCTACCTTATGTTAATCTTTCGATGTGGGACAATTCTATAATTTATACGTATTATAATCACCACACTAACATTGTTTTTCAATGTGGGACATATAACATATTAAGAAGTACACCATCTTTAATACTCGTATGTGCAAGTCATATGAAATCTATATTATAATGAAAGCATTTTTTACCACGAATCTAATTATATTATTTTTATAATTTTTATAACAACATTTTTTTTGCCAAATGAAATGTCAAAATTTTTATATAAAAAATTAGAAACTTCTCATGAATATAAAATAGGAAATATAGATATTATAATAATTAAAATATTCTCCACTTTATTTTTTATGTAGAAAATATTATTTATTAAACTTTCCAAAATTAATTTTTGATGATGTGGACGCTCTAGAATCGCTCGAAAAAACTCTCTTTTATATATATATACTAGATTTAATGCCCGTGCGATGCACGGTCCTATTATAATATTATATTATGTATAATACGTCATAATTGTAAAATGGTAAAGTGTATATTAAGTTAAACTTGTAAAATGGTAAAGTGTATTAAGTTAAATGATTCACTCGCTTACAAATCTCACATCTTTGAAGACCCGTTGTACACGAGGTATGAAAGTAGGCGTTGATTACCATTGTGACAAGGATACGCTATATATCATAATATAAAAGGGGACTAATATATTTCATAGGAGGAGTTGTATTATTGAGTGTTGTACCTTATAATGATAATAAAACAACGTTAATGATGGGTGCTGATCTTATTCAGCTTTTATATATACTCCCTCCAATTCACAATAAATCTCCCATTTCATTTTGCCATAAAAATTAAGGAAACACAATATCCCAACATATAATTAAATTTGGACCACACAAATACACTACCCATCATACAATTAAATTTAGACCACACAAACACTTACCAAAAAAGGAAATAGTGAGGTTATTGTGAATAACCGAAAAAGGAAATAGAGAGGTTTATTGCGAATTGGAGGAAATATCTTTTCAGCTCTATTCAATTTAGTTTAACTTCATTCAGTTAAGTTCAATTTTTTGAGTCGAAAATAATGGGGCATTTTCCACTGTCACCATTAATGATAACTGTTAATCTTATTCCTACAATAATATCAATATTATTATTACTCTCTACGGTATATATGCTAATTTACGGTACCGTATTCTTTATCACTTTGCTATCCATAGACCATAAAAGCACTATTTGCATTATAAGAAAAAAATTTGAAAATAGTTTAGCAAAAAAGGATAAACAATAATGTACTATATAAATCTCGAATTGATTTAAATCATAGTCCTCATCACCGATCAAATGTCCTAGTTCGGGCATATGTATAGGCGGAGTCGCGGAGAAGACCAACTACTACTCTTTATTATTAAGACACCAATATCACTCACCTATGTTATTTTTAGACAAACGTATCTCACCTATGTTCCTTAATTATTAATTAAAGAGATTTAAGAAACCAAGAGTTGTACTTATAACCAAGAGCAAGAGCTATAATGATTCATCGATCGGTTTCTTCACCCATGGTGGATGAATCAACTATTACAAAAATATCTTGATAATATCCTCCTGCTCTACCGATTCAACTTGTATTCCTGTGAACAACGCCACTTCTTATGCATGCACATATATATCAGATTCGGTGAAGCAATAATTCCATACAAATAATTCTCCAAATAACAAATACGTTTTGCATGAGCTCTAAGTTTGACTAATCTCCCCTTTACATGCTTTGTATAAAAAGGTCCGGAGTATATTTTTAAATTTCTTTTGACTAATCTCTTATCCACTCGTCACTATTGAATATTATTTTGTGATGAGAAATAAAGCAAGTGAATATAACTTTGCGAAGGGAAATAAAGTAACGGTAAATTATTGACTGAATCAAAGGGAGGCTCTTTATATTTGAGAAGGATTAAAGGAAAAATTAGAGGAGGGTATAAATAAAAATAGAATGGAGAGAGTATACAATTTTTATAAAACACCTATTTAACATTTGTAGGATTATGATGGTAAGAATTTGGTCCTCGTAACATAATTCTACATACATACAGAAAAGATAAGGTATATTGTAAGAAAAGAAATTTAAAAATATATTCCCTTTGTCCCGGTCATTTGTTGTCCTTTTCCATATTGGGGTGTCTCAGTCAATTGTTGTCCTTTCTATTTTAAGAATGAACTTGATGAGTAATTTGATCACTCTCATTCAGTTTGTTCCACTTGTCATTTAGTTATTGGTCCTCTCCTCTTTCCTTGGTCTTTGTGCCAAAACGAAAGGACAACAATTGACCGGGACGGAGAGAGTACCTTTATTGACCGGTTAACGCATTAGAGTCATCTGAACATCAAAATAAAAAAAATAAAATTAGATTGCTATCAACTACGGAGTATAATATTAGTACCACATAAAAACATAAAAATTAAATACTCTAAACTCATACACAAAAAAGTGGAAATAATAATACAAAAAAAGTTGGATGGTAAAGCTAATCAAAGTGTGAATATATATAGGTTGTCCATGTGACCATGTATTCAACTTACATTAGACTTCTTTAATTGATAAATCTTGATAAATTTTAGTTTTACACGTTAAACTGTACTATGGTATCCAATTGCTTCTAGAGTTCTAGTATGAGTACATAATAATGTTGTTTACGGAGATTTCTAAAAGACAAATTATATCCAATGATCTTATATGATTTTTATTTTTATTTATTTTCTAATATTTTACTCGAAAGAGTTTTGCAATGCTTGGAGACTCTGTAATCGCTCGAAAAAAGCTTCCTTTAATAATATAGACTAGATTTAATGCCCGTGCGATGCACGGGCCTATTTGTAATGCTCTGCCGTCATGTCATGTATAATGTAGTAACCAAAATGTTTTTTCATGGTCACAACTATATGCTACTTAAGAGTTTTAGTAAGATAATACTCCCTCCATGTGAAGTCTTTTAGATTTTTATAATATCATTTTACACAATTTTTCTGTATAGGCTTAGAATATACAAAACATAGTTAAACTATAAAATACCTTATTTGGTACTGAACTGAATTTAACTGAACTAAACTAAATTTAGTAATCTTAATGAAATGATGAAACTTGTCGAATATCTCACATATAGGTTTCCTACATTGGAGAATGAGGAAAGTGTGCGATGCACATGCCTAAAATAATGTCGGCTCGTTCGACTTTTCTTCACGAGCTAGTTTACCGGCTACGAAGCAACAAAAAAAAAAAACTACTTGTAAAATTGCAATAATTATGTGTTAGTTCATTTATATGAAAGCCAAATTTCATGCCTTCATGGTAATATGAAATTATAAAATTTGGTAGTCTCCATTCGACAGAACTGTTTATTTACATTTGATTAAAATAATTTTGTTGTTCTAAATTAATCTCTTCATGATATTATATTAGAATTCTGTTTTTAAGAACTTATTAAATACGCACTACTTCTTTGTAAATATTGGTCTATACTGGCACCAAATAAATTCTCCATGTACGAACTCAACGAAGATAGAGCATGTTGTTAGCAACTTAGCATAGACTCGGCGACTCGGTAGTTTATGTAGCATAGACTCAATAAGGATAGAACATCGCCTTTGTAAATTACACTTTTAATGTCTCGGCAATTACTTGCTCATTGCCCTACGTGGAATAAAAAGGGAACCATACATGGTGTATTTAGTTATTTTTGTTAAATATGAATCACTTTTAAGAGTCTCAAGAACAATCGTAGAAGTATCACTTGGAAAATTTCACAGTTCAACGCTTTGCATGTAGGATGTTGAATAGCGCTTGTTTTTCATGAGCGAATCATTTCGCCATTCAATTCAAGTAGCGAACTTCACGGGAACATATTAAACTTGTTGTACAAATAATAATTCACCTTATAAATGACCTCTCTCCACACTCCAAATAACTAAATCAATAGTCTTCTCTTAATAGTTGTATTAATCGTGATTCGTGATTAGACAGACTATAAGTTATAATTGGTTATTAGTTGATCGTATTATATCATGAATGGGACACAATTATTTGAAACATATATATTCTTGAATTAATATGTTCAACGAAACTTTAATCAATATTATACTCCTAGTATAAACCTATGATAGTATTATTATTATGTAAAAAGGCAACATATTTATTAACATCAAATAAATAACTTTTTCTTTAAATATAAAATAGTTGATCTTATTATTCTATAATTTGTGATATACTCCTTACAATGCAAATATTATTACCATCCAACAACAAAATTATTACTCTGTAAGATTCACGACAAAGCCATTACGTATTTATGTATGTAGCAACAAATATTTATTACTGTGTAAGATTGTAAATTGATCATTATATAGAGCTATAATGAATGACGGGTAGTTCTTCACATGCATTATAATAACAACTATGTAAGTAGATCATAAGTCAATAAAACTGTAAGGATGTTCTTAAGAAGAAATAGTTACCGGTTTATTGCCAATAACATCGTTATGATACCATGGAGCAAACTGATTCATGTCCCGATGTTTATTCCTCGCAGTTATCTGAAAATAAAAAAAAACACAAAATTAGATATAATGAAAATCATAAAAAACACAAAATAAGATTTCACCATTTAATAGTATATTCAGTGCGGCAAATTAACGTGATGCATTAAAACAAAAATTAAGGTCATGCCCAATTAATTTCTAGGGATGGGGAACATCGAAAGGGCAATAAATATATATTCATCGCAAAGTTTTTATATAGATCTATTATTTTCTAGATCAAATCAATAAAGCTTTTTATATATATATATATATATATATATATATATATATATATATATATATATATATATATATATATATATATATAGATTTGGGATCCAGTGAGAACCAGCAACATAATGAGAACCTTGAGAACTCCACCTTAGGGATTTTTTTTCTAAAACTTAACGACATATTTGGATTCGGCATAGAATTTTATGGCTAGATAGCATATTTCTTGGTCCAAAAAGTATAAATTATTGATTGAAATCGAGCCGAGAAACATTTTATTAATTTTCGTGCACCGACTACTCATTTTCATGTATCTAACAATTTTCATGCACCTAGAACTCGTTTTCGTGCACCTAGAGCTTGTTATTTTCATGCACCTACTAATCATTTTCATGCATGTAACAGTTTTCATGCACCTAATATTCATTTTCATGCATCTATAGCCGTTTTAGTATACCTAATTTTATTTTCGTACATTAAGTTTATATTTTGTTAATAAAAAACATTAAAAAAATTAGTTATAGTGAATAATGTGTTTGAATAAACTAAACCAATGGTAAATGATCCAACAAAACTTTCGAAACAAGATTCGGTGAATATTTAGTAAGGGTTCTCACGGTTCTCATTATGTTAGTGGTTCTCACTGGATCCTGACCCTATATATATATATATATATATATATATATATATATATATATATATATATATATATATATATATATATATATATATACAAAGTGGAGATCCGGTGAGTCTAGAGTTTTAAATGAGTCCGTCCTATTATTGTACACCGTTAGATTTAATATTACTCGCACTTGCAGTTACGTCACGTCAAAGCAGAAGAATTTCTAAAACAAAGCCCACAATAGTTCGGTCCCTTTCCCGTATCCACTTTCTCTCTCCTAAAAACATTTCATCTTTTTTCCTGTGTTAGTCCTCTCCTTTTCTCTAATTTATTTAATCGATAATATCTCCTTTCAATAAGTCCAGAAAATTTGCTTTACGATTTGTACTTGAATGTCGATTTTCTCTTGCGTTAGTATCAACGTAATGAACCAGCGAAAAATCAGGTAAATTTCTATCATTTGATTCAAGTTTTAATTTTGGAATTTCGATGTTACGAACTCAATTTTCTCTCCTTCAATCGTATAAATTAGAGCTTTAATTTGTCTAGATTGTTGTTTTTTTTATTACCTTTATTGGATTTGGATGGTTTTTAGTTGATTTTGAATGTTTATTTCTGCAATTTTGCGTTTGATCGATATTGGGATGGATTCGTACTCGGTCGTTTGTACTCGGTTGATCATAGGTTTACAGAATGTTTGATTGAAAGAAATCATCAATTGCTGCAGATAATCTATGGAATAACTTAGCAAATTGCTCCAGTAACAACAATTTCTCTATGAAATAACACCCTGGAATAACAATAGTTACATATTCTATAAAATAAGCAAATTGGCATAATGTCATACTAGTTTCATTCAGTCAGGTGCTAGAGTATTATTCCATTGTTATACTTATGTTATTTCTCTTTCCTGATTTTATTTTGTAATGCTTCTCTTGCATTCATATTCATTATTTACACATACTTGCCTATGATTCTTGAACTTACATACAAGATATTGGAATATAACACTAAATACTCTATGGAGTAACATAGACGACTATCACAACGGTCTATTAGAAGTGAAAATGAAAGAAGGTTGTGAGACGTTTTAACTTAAAACGATGTTAAGCAATACCTACTCCACTCACTGTAATACTTTGGTAGGTTATAATGTGGTCATATTATCAGTTCTAGTGTCTTAGGTGAAATTTCTAAAACTAGCTCGTTAGCTCAATTGGTAGAGCACTTGTGCAATTGCACAAAGGATGTAGGTTCAAATCCTACATGGGCTCACTATTATCTGTGCTTTGATCTTCAAATTTGATATAGGAATAACACACTTCTATTATTGCAATTGCACACTGATCACGTGTTTCCTAAGTTGAATTACACCCAAAATCATAAATAGGAGAAAAAAAGACCATTGAAATGTGAAACAACAAATTGTAAATTAAAAAGAGAAGTTGGTTGTTGTTTCAAGTGTACATGTTTTATTGAATAATAGACTAAGATAACACACTTATATGAGTAGAATAACACACTTACAATATTAGTGTAACACCGTAAAAACGTGAAGTTCGGGAAATGTGAAATTTCGAATTATGAAGCGACTATCGTCGACCTATTAACTATAGTGACTGGCCAATGTTCAGTAGGTGTCTCTTATGCTACTACAACTAAAAATATGCCTTGCGACATTAACTTAATCATATTTGTTCGTCTATGTAGGACTTGAACCCACATCTTGTGCAATGGCACAATGCTCTACCTTTTGAGCTAATAGACGTTAAACTGCCCAAGTTGACGGTTATACCACTAAAGTCACTTCAGTGTCTAACAGGTGCAACATTTGAATTTTACCACGTTATTGTTGCGACAGGAGAAAAACAGAGAGAATCCTAATTTTATATGATTAAACCATCAATAGTATCAACTCGTGCAAAACAATGCAAATACGCAAGCATAATCAAATGTTATCCACTCTCACACAAGTTCATCAAGCAAGTAATTAGGACTTGAAAATTGTAATCAGACAATGACGATTGGATATGTAACACAGCTAAAACATTATAGTAATGAGTTTAACCATCACAGTAATGTGAGTTAAATCGTCATTATAACATGATTAAACCATTATTGTAACACGATCAATCCGTTATTGTAACATGATAAAACAATTATCGTAACACAATTTAATCGTTATTGTAACAAGGTTTTATTACTTTTTACGAAGAAAGGAGGTAAACCATTACGACGGTCCTCACTATCTTTTCTCCTCTGCGAACTCGTTCATCAAGGTAACATGAGAATTTGAATTTGCAACAAAATGTACAAAAATCGATAAATTTGTTACCATTAGAATTTAGAACCACGAATTAACTTGACAAGATAACACACTTATTTCATTATAATAGCACACTTCTACAGTTACTATAACATAACTATACTATAATAACACACTTGCAGCATTAGAATAACAAAATTTTCCCTTATAAAAACATAACCATACCATTATAATAACACACCTATAGTATTAGAGTAACACTTGTACCTTTATGAAACACACTTGTAACATCATAGTAACACAATTATCCATTATAAGAATACAACTATACCATTACAATAACACATTTATATTATTACAATAACATAATTATCCATTATAATAACACAATTGCACTATTACAATAACACAGTAGTACTATTAGAGTAACACAATTGTACAATAATGACTATAAACTTATTAAGCTGGACATGGTGAAGCATTATAAAGAACCGACTAAGCTACTGAAAGTTGAAGTTAGAAATCTTAGGGAATCTTTAAAGTAGCAAGATTAACAACCCTTTAATCCAAACCTTAGCCACAAATCAATGGTAACTTCCTTCGAAACTCCAATTCCAATAAAATCTAAAATGGGAAGTAATTTTTTTTGTGTCAACTGGCACAATATATATAACCTACAATGTTTGAATGTTTAGACAATGACAGGATATGCAATACAATCAAAAAAACAATTATAGTAACATTGTAACACAATTCAATCGCTATTGTAACACGAGTAAATAATTATTGTAACACGAGTAAACCATTATTGTAACAAAGTATAACCGTTATTGTAACACGAGTAAACCATTGTTGTAACAAAGTATAACCGTTATTGTGACATGAGTAAACTATAATTGTAATAAAGTATAACCGTTATTGTAACACGATTAAACTGTTATCGCAACACAGTTAAACCATTATTATCACAACGATTAGCATACAACTGACAATATTGTATAGAAAACAGGTTGTGCTACTTAGTAACCTTTACGGGCTTCATTATACACACAACTTTCAGCTACTTAATTTCTCAATGAGAAGCATATGAGTTGAAATATAATAGACCAAAGAAAACTATCAGAACAGAGATTTGATTAGTCAATTTGACACCTAGAAAAGTAGTATAATAATAAAAGATTGAAGGATTTCTTGAAATTGAAAGACGCTATCAATTATTCATAAAGAAATGAACTTCTAGCAGAATGTGAGTATTTTGAATACACAAAGTTCAACACATTTGTAAGAATTCTGTAAGTAAAACTTGATGCATAATAAATCTCCAATAAACTTTAGCTTTCAACTTTAAAGCATGAACTAGAACTAACACTTCAGTAAAAGAATATAATAACACACTCTCAAGTCTCACCAATAAAGCATTGTGTAACATATATACGTCATTAATGTAACACGAAGATACCATTATTATAACACGCTCACACCACAAAAGTAACACAGATTGATAAGTTGTAAAAGCCTGATGAATTAGACCTTAGAATTGCCGAAAATACCTAAGTTTTAAAATGTTGACCGAGTAATATTCACTGCAAAAGTGAATCGCACAACAATTGATTAAAAATGATGAATATTTGATTAAAAGTGAATCGCATAACATAAGTAATTATAAAAAGAATGAATAAATTGAATCGAAACTTAAATTGACAGATAATCACCAAATTAGAATTAAAATCAAGCACACACTATAATTAAAGTGACTTACAACGAAAAAGATCATCAAATGCTTCAAAATCAGATAAAATTGCATTCAGAAAGCAGTTACGATCAACTAAATCGCACACAAAATTCACGAACTCTAAACACGATCAAGTTAGGGTTTTAATACTTAGCCATAATTGAAATTTAAAATTGAAGATCAATATAAAATTTACAAAGAGAATCGGGAGAAAACTCACCATATAAATTGAATTGAAAGAAGATTTCCCAATGAAAAATGAATTGGAGAACCAAATTGATGATTTGAGATTTTGCGAGAACGAGAATACGAGAGATAGTAAGAGAGAGAATCATGAATTTGATGAGAGAGAGGAACTTTGCGGAATGACGGAAAATGAGACACTTTATATGATTAATGATGATTTACGGTTTTGCCCTCACTAAGACGCGCGATCTCCGCCTTTGATTCTATCTAATCAGACGGTATAGATTGGTAGGACGGACTCACCCTAAGAAGGTAGACTCTCTTGATCCTAATTCTATATATATATATATATATATATATATATATATATATATATATATATATATATATATATATATATATATATATATATATAATAGATAATAATAGAATCTAATGCCAACACAAATTACTAAATACTAATAACGGATCATTTTCTAGTCCAATACAAATACAAACTTGATCAAAAGCTACGGGCAAGATTTTGGGATGGATGAAGGTTGTGTTTAAGCATGACTCAACTTCTTATTTCTTATATTTTCACACAAATACTACCTAATGCATATACATCCAATTCTAATTCTAATTCTAATTCTAATATAATATAGTACAGTCTTTAGCGAAAGTTGGAGACTCTAATATCGCTCGGAAAAAGCTTCCTTTAATAATATAGATAGATAGATAGATAGAAGATAGATAGGGGTGGTCAAACGGGCGACTGAACAGGTTTGCTTCATATTATATACCACCTGTATAAAAAGCACTGAACGTCGCAAAAGATGCTCCTAATTGGGCTGAATATGTTATGTGTTTGGCCGAATCTATTGGGCTTCCAACCCAAACCCATATTTAACCGGATTCGACTTTCATGGTCTTTAATTATATGGAACTTCAGCAGCTTTATCCCTAATCCCCCCCCCCCCCAATTATAAACCCTTACAGGAAGTTTCTTAACCTTTGCTCTCAAGTCTCAACAAATTTTTTGTACCTAGTTTTTCTCTTTTAGATCAATTTTCGTCATTATTAATTCAATTATACATGTTTATTTTAGTGATTTAAACGTAGACTTTGTTTGTTTTAATGATTATATTTTACTTGCAGCAGACAATGGGTAAACGAAAGAAACGGAGTTTCGTTCAAATGGAACAACAATCAGTTGATGGCTATATATTTTGTAAGCGCTTCTCTTTTTTACTTTCATTATTCCGAGTAACTCCCTCCGTCCCAATCATTTATTTATCTTTTGACTCCTCTTAAATTAATGATTAACACGGCTTTTTGAATACGGTTTGTCATACACAATTGTTTAATTTTTGCGCAACTGAAGTATATGTTTTACTGTTCACTGTTCAGCTGAGAGTGAACGTGATAGTTTGAAAAAATCGGCTCGAGAACACCCACGGTTTAATGATTGTCCTACAAATGATGATTTGAATGTCGCTACCAAGATGGCTGCACTCAAGGCATCTCATTCAATTGTGTCGTTAGTTTCTTTTTCTGGTATGGTAATTCTAATTTTTTTTTGGTATAATTATCCCAAGACATATATATATTCGAGTTAGTCATTATCTTAATTTGAAATTTATAGGTGAGAATGTGGTGTTTCATACATGCGGAACGATAATTGAAGTTGATGGTAATACCAACACTGTTATTACTTCGCTCCATCTTTTACGGGAACGACGCAATGATGCTCTTTCTGTTGAACATACTCTTATAGACAATCTCAAGGTAATTTTTTTGTCTCAATTGTTTTATTCGGAAGTGAACAGATTAGAATGTTCCATACACAAGAGACGTTTTAATTTTTCGTTTTTTTTTTAACTTGTAGATTGTTGTCCAAGCATCGGATGAAAATTCTTATATTGGTAAAATTGAGACTTATGACTTTCACTATAATTTACTGATAGTCAAATTCGAGTCTAAGAATTTTCTTCAACCCGCGCGTCTAAGGATGATTGATGATGACTTCCGTCTAGAAATTAGATTATTGGTCGAAATGTGTCCTCCTGCTCGGTACGTACAAATTGATGATCCAATGCGTCCTCATGATCTGAAAGTACAAATTGGTGATCCAATATTAGTGGTCGCGCGTTATTTCAAGGCCCCAAATGATGTTATGGCTGCCCCTGGCACATTCAGGTTAAACAATTTTATATTTACTGATTAAAACAATAGTTGTTGATATTCTGATATTTTGATACTCATAAGTCATATCCGCAATTTTTAAAAATCTTAGTATCAGACGCTGTCAAGCTTCCGAGTATGGATGTGGAGAGCTTTTATCAGCAGATGATTGCGATATTAGAAGGGTATTTTTTTAATCTATGTCTGACATGTCTCTCCAAATTGATATTGGCGTATAAAGTATTTTTACTAACGGATTTTTTTAATGACTTTTTGTTGAAAGTGTGGTGATGGAGCTCCATATGTTAATCTAGCCGGAGAAGTCATTGCCATTGCTTACTATGAACTTGGTGGTGGATCTCCTTTTTTGCCGATTAACATAGCTTATAAGTGGTGGAACCACTACAAAAAACACAAGTATGTCCTTAATTAATGGCTGTCTGTTTTTGTATGGGCTCAAAGAATACTTGATGTCCTGATTTATGCACAAATACTATCCTACAACCAGTTGTATAATAACATTGTACAACCGCCTCAAAATTGTTGAACTCTTACACAAAATTGTTGAGCTATGTTACAAGTTATTAAGCTATTTTACAAAGTCATTGAGCTTAAAAATTATTCTGTTAAGCTCAATAACTTTGTATCTTAGCTCGACAATTTTGTTAGTAGAGCTCGATAATTTTATAACAAAGCTCAACTACATTGAATAAGTTGTATATATAACCAGTTGTATAATACATTAACTGTGATTTATGCCATATGAATTAATCTAGTTATACTTGTATGTAATAGGGAACATCGTCTATGCCATATGAATTAATCTAGTTATACTTGTATGTAATAGGGAACATCGTCATCCTTCTTATGGCTTTAAAGCTAGAAACATTTATGCAGCTACTCTTTGTCATTTGGCGAGATTTTTAAAAAGATTTCCGAGCTACTCCAATGGCGTTCAAGTGGTATCGGTAATTGTTTTTTCCTGCTTAGCATACATCTTCATGAATTACATGTCGGTATTTTGTAGTTTGTTATTTTTATGTACTCCGTATTCACTTAATTACATTCATTGCAGTATTAGTTTATTGAACTTTGTATAATAATTGTCTTCGTAGGTACTACCAGGGTCTTATGCTGAATCAGCAGGCTTGCGTGACCTGGATGTTATCGTAAAATGTGATGGGAAAACCGTTAAGGGTTTCTTGCAGGTTTGTTCTAAATTACATTGTTTCAAAATTTATATCCAAAAGTAAATTTATTTTATGTATTTAATGGGTAGCATCCCTATTTACTAAATAAATAGGCGAAACTTCAACTTTTCCCGCCTAAAACATATTTCCTAGAATAATTATTTTTAGCATATACTATAGGTGTGGATAATGTATGTAATCTTGATTGTCGTAACTGGTTTTAAACTATACAAATCCCGTGTCCTTGAGCATTAAGGATTAACCGTGTTTCAACTTGTGACTGTAACAGCTGTGGGAACTGATGTGGGATAAGGTAGGCGATGTTGTGAAACTCAAAGTGGCTCGGGTTGATAATTCCAGTTTTGAGACTATTACAATGGTGGTTGGCGAGGCAGTACCTGATGAATTGAACAAGTAAGTTTTGTTTTGCTTTTGCTTCCTAAAATTCATCACCCAATTTTAAGTTCTTGTGTATATATATACTTGGATAATTGATTGATACGTCTTTTACCATTTCTTTTGTTAGGTGGCCACAGTATGATTATTGTTGATGAATTAATACCAGCGTTGATTTCGAACATTATTCAACTTTTATAGGCAAGGACTAATAAGGAGTGTCATCTTGTTTTCGAGAAGACTATGGAGTGTCAATCTTGTTTTCGAGAAGTCCGTTAAAGGCGATTTTTGGTTTTGGTTTTGGTTTTAGGCGATTTTTGGTTTTGGTTTTGATTTTGGTTTTGGTTTTGGCTCAGTCTTACATGAAACTGGATATTTCGTTGTACAGATATAAAGATGATCTTTATTGACCAGAAAATGTTCCTTGATTGCTCAACATTTAAGAACGGCAGGTTTGGATCATAGTGAAATACAATCTATAATTCTGACGTTTTCACTTGCAGCCATTGACATTCACATTTTGGCCGGGTCAACCCGAATGTTTGACCACCCCTAATCTAGGCGCTATTGCAAAAGTTGAGTTAAAAGAGAGTAAATTCAACTTCTGTTCAAAACAATCTTCCTATCTTCCTATTTTCAAATTTCAACTTTTGGTGTCCGAATGTTTTAAAACGATCAACTAACGATCGAGCCATAAGTTCGAAATCCGGGACTTCATCTTAATATCTCTAAGCCAAAATCTGCATAAATATCACAAGCAAGATCAGGACATGATCAAAATCGCTTTGGATCATTAAATAAACGGTAATCAAAGATTAGTCGATTTTTATTGAGATGAGATTTCGTACCCGAAAAATGAAAAGTGAAAACGGCTCCCCCATCCAGATTAGTCTACTAGCCAAGTTTCATCAACGTAGGTCATGTCTAGGCCAACTAACAAAACAAATGTTAAAAGTAATTAGTTATCAAAATATGAAGTCGAGATGATCGAGAACTTAGTTATGATTGGAGAGTTTAGCACAAACATACTTGTTCAATTCTTTCGGGATAGCTTCACCAACAACCATGTCGAATGTCCGAATAGTGCAATCATCAACCCGAGCAACTTCTAATTCCACCACATTACCAACTTTATCGAACATAGAACTCCATAACTGTTGTGAAAAAGGAAAAAAGTGGTTAATCCACCACATATGTCGAATAAGTTGATAAAAAAGAAGGCAATTGACGCATACCTCTAAGAAACCACTCACGGGTTTGCCATCGAACTTGGTTATAACATCATCTGAACGCAACCCAGCACATTCGGCATTAGACCCTGATACCACCTACAATATTAAAAATAAATAACAGGATTTACGGGTGTTACTCCTTAGTCAGCTTCAAAACTGTCATAAAAAGAGTTTCGAATTAAAAATTACTCCTTTTTAAAATCTTATTTTCTAAAATTATTTTTTTATATAATTTTTCCTAAAATTACTCCTTTAAGATGCCCTTTTATCAAAAATTGCTTCAAAATTTCAATTTAAGTGATTTATTACGTCTCATTTTAGGAAAAAGTTATACAATAGAGTAATTTTTAAAAACTGGATTTTAAAATGGAGTAATTTTTAATTTACTCTAAAAAGAATTACCTTTTCCACCCGAACGCCATTTGAGATGTTCGGAAAACTTGTTAAAACTCTCTCTAACATAGGCAGAGTAGCTAAATACAAGTTGATTGCTTCAAATCCATAAGACGGATGGCGCAGTTCCCTATTACATAGATGGGATCACCAGATTAACATGGTCAAATTTCTACGGATGATTATATAGTTAAGAATTAAGGACAATGTTACTCAGACATACTTGGTTTTTTTGTAGTGATCCCACCACTTGCAAACGATGTTTATTGGCAAAAAAGGAGCGGTTTCGGAAAACTGAAAATAAGATATGCCAATAACTTCTCCAGAGACGTTAATAATAGGACCTCCGTCACCACACTTTGAAACAAAGTCGGGAAAGAAATGCGTTAGTAAAAAATAATGAATAAATTGAAAACAATTTGCATTGGATAGACAATGTAGGATAGATATAAGAAACATACCCTCGTAAATCTGCAGCTCGACGATAACAATTCTCTACAGTCATACATAGTTAGATCACGACGGTCCATACTAAAATTAAACAAGATAGTATATCAATACTTTGCATTATTTAGTAAAAGCACATTAATATGTATAATCACATAAAAGGTCTAAAAGCAATACCTAAAAATACCAGAAGCAGCCATAAAATTGAAGGACTTGTAGAAGTATCGGCCGACCATTATCACTGGATCCCCGGGTTTAACCTTTGAGATGTGAGGACGCAACGACTGAAAGGATTTGTCGGGGTTAACATCATCAGTTATCATTCCTAGCTTTGCTGGTTGGAGCGGGGCCTTTGATTTGAACTTTACGATTAAGAGATTATAATGAAAATCATACGCATAAATTTCACCAATATACGAGTGTTTATCCGATGAACGGATAACAATCTGCAAAACAATTACGAAATGCATAATTTTAACCGACTAATATAAATTTGCATAGAAACTTAGTAGAAGGACAAATAAAGAAAAAAGAAAACCACCTTCAGATTTTCAGCCAATTTATTTAAAACCCTTTCCTCGGTGGGGTGTCGGATGAGATTAAGCGAGGTTAGAACAATGTTAGTGTTTTCCTCCACCTCAATTATAGTTCCGGAGCCTGGAGATACGACCACTTCACCTAGACAGTTTGTTGTAAAATAACGTCTCGTTTAAAGTCTATATAACTTAAACATAAACTGCTTAATATTTTTGAAGGAGATATAAAGTAAAATCGGACAAAGATTGTACCAGAAAAAGATACAAGGGAAACAACGAAAGGCGAAACTTTAAGAGAAGCCATCTTGGTATCTATATCCAAGTTTATGTTGGTGTTTCTGTAGTTAACCTTTCTAAAGGTAAACGGCGGGCCCTCAACAGCCAATTTGGTTAAGTTGCGATGATCACTTTCAGCTGTAGCAAATGATATAAATCAGTTGCGCATCAAATAAATAAGAATTTCATTTGTTTATGACTAACAAAATCACCAATACAACTACAATAGACTATAATATATGCACAAATTATTATTTGAAACGGTCACAAGCTTGTAACGACTTACACCCAATTTAAATAATGTTAAAAAGAATTGCGCTTACAATAGATATATTCATCAACTGATGGTTCTATTTGATCAAAACTTCTTTTCTGCCCTCTATCCATCTTCTGCAACCAAATTTAATCGTAAAAAAAGTCAGATATTCAAACGGAAAATCTAAACTAAGACCCTGAAATTCAACTACAAAAATTAGAGTATAACGTCAAAACTCAAATTCAAATTTTTTTTAAGTATAACTAATTAACTACTAAAACTAAGCTTGAAAGATTGAAGTATATAAACCTATAAAATAAAACTTGAAAAAATAAAAGTATAAACCCTAATTTGTTAGTATAAGATACCAGAATTATGAAGTTTTTGCTTAAATGGGGTTAAAACTGAAACTATTTAACAAAATGGTGTCGGTTTCAAACTATTTACCAAAAATGGGTCCACGTCATTATTTCCGCATTTTCTTTTTTTTTTGATGAGTTCTTAGTTTCTCGCTGTGTGGGACAACGAGAAGTATGTTGCTATAACGAGGTGTTTGACAAGCTACTTTGTTCCCGCCATTCTCCTTGCTCCTTGCTCCGACCACCGAATAACGAAATACCACCACCGTTCTCTTCTTCTAACTTCCCTTATCATACACAAATCTTTGTTTGAGTTATTAGTTCAATGGTTTGTGCAAAAAACGGCCCGCAATATCACCCGTCCACTAACGATTTCGGTTTCGGCAATTCATTTATATTGTCTTAAGCTGATTGTTAGTATCGTATGAGCTCGTTTCTTCTGTAATTGAATTCTGGGTTGATTAATAATCATTAGTTGATAAAACATGTTAGTAGTTTGGTAATGATGTGCTTAATGTAAGTTTGAAATACAAACCGTACTACCTAGAAGCATTCCTCTAACAATGGTGCATTTATACAGCGACAATTGCATTACCAATTGCCTCAAGCTTCCTGCTAATGTTGGATGAGGCGACGAGGTACTATAACAGGTCTAATATGGGAAGGACTGTTTTTTATTTAAGTTGAATTACATAAAGAATGAGTTCATACGAACATTAATGTATTTAAAGTAAAAATAATTAGCTTGTCAAATATATTAACGGTCCGTAATTTCGGACCGTTAATATATTTCGAAAATAATTAATTAATCAAGTAAAATTTGACATTAATGTATTTAAAGTAAAAATAATTCAAAGAAATATAATTTTATTATATTTTGAAGAAAAGTATTTATTTTGATAGTTTCGAAATGTTTAAAAAATAGTTTAAACCGTGTAAAAACTTTTTATTTCGAAATAAGGACATTTGGGGGAAAAATGACAACTCTATTGAAAATTGGGCAAACGATTTTGGAAATGGGTCGTATGAGTATTCAATTTTCTTGTAATCTCGTGTTTAAGAACTTTGGTCTTGTCGGAATTTGCATTTGACCAACGGTTCTAATTATTATCGAAACGAGCCAAAACCGACTCGTAAAATCCCGACTCAATCCCGCTCTTTCCTTTCCTTTTCCGCGGACACCTCCCTTCCTCCTTTCTTTTCTGATTTTTTTCTGTCAATCTTCACCTCCTTTTCGTTCTTCATTTTCCAAACACCAAAAAAACACCATTTTTCTACAAAATTCAAGCTAAAATCACCATATCTTTCTCGTTTCTTGTCGGATTTTCACATAATTTATATTTCCGGAATCCTCTCGTCGAGATCTACAACCTGATATATTTTAATTTCAGTTTTCTTGAAGTTGTTTTAAGACGAATTTTGGGCAAATTTCGGTATTTATACTTATTTTTGTGTTTTTATGGTTTATTTAGGTGAAGAATTGGAAGACGAGTTTGGGGACTCGTATATTGTCGAAGATAGCGGCTAGTTGCTTGTTAGAGTTTGGTTTTTAAGGTGCTAATTGCTCATTTTCTAGCTTAAGGTAACATATTTCGAGTTACTCGACGAATAATCGTCACATTCTTTGCTTTTTATATGTTTTTGTGATTTTTGTTTGAGTAGTAAATTTTCACATGATAAAATGGGTTGCATGCATGTCTAATGTTTGTCTTTTGTTAGTTTAAGTTAACCATTTGTATATTATTGTTTAGAACAAATTTGGATGAGTAATTATTTGATGGGACAAATCCGCGGGTTGGCTGGAACGTGTCGACGGACCGAGACATTTTCCAATGTTTCCAAAAATATGACAAATTGAACGGCGTCGAAAAATTAGGTGGTTTAGCCACTTGAATCACTCAATTCGGAGTCCGTATGAGTATTTGGCGTCGTTTTACCGAAAAATTTATAGAAAAGTTACTGTTCACAGACCCGCAGTACTGTTCACAGCAGTGAAACAGGCCTGTGACGGGTCACATGCAGGCCCGTGCTTGGCCCGGGTTGGTCCGTTGCTTGTTTATTTGTTTTTCATGCTTTGTTCATCACTTTAGGTTCATTAATGTTATAGTTAGAATAAGTAACATATGGATAAACCTTTGAAATGAATAATGTTAATGGTAAAAATTATGTTTATATTGGTAGTTGCACATGTTAGGGTATATTATAAAATGAAATTGTAATGATTAGGCTCAAAATGAATTTTATAGCGATAATTGTAATGTTTTGATGATTGTGCCGAAAACTGAGCCTTGGTCCCTTTGTCGATTCGATGTCGGTCAATTGTGTGATTGGTCACGCAATTTAACCGTGCACTGCCGCAGATGGGGTTGCGGGTAAAAATTCGGTTGGATGAAGTTTTGTATGAATTGGATAATCGGCCTTTTTCTTGTTTTAGGCCATTTATTATATTTTTATTTCACATGTGTAGTTAATTGATTTGAGTAGCTTCTTATATTGTAGAAACGGCCCTAGATTCCCTGAAACCTTTTATATAGCTTTTCACATGATGGAATGTTAGCATTTATGTTGGTAAGTTGAACTTTTTGCCCCTCTTATGGTTAATTGGGTATCCTACTTGTCTTGTGTGGTGTGGACTAAAATATTCAAGCTGGGACCTAGATTGGTTTTATTTAGGTCCTAGGTGAGTATTTCGGCCTTCATCATAGATAGGTCTTTATAGTCTTTGACGAGTATATGTTCACTGCTTGATAGCCTTTGTGTTCC
Organism: Silene latifolia; assembly: GCF_048544455.1. NCBI lineage: Eukaryota > Viridiplantae > Streptophyta > Magnoliopsida > Caryophyllales > Caryophyllaceae > Silene > Silene latifolia. The sequence goes on from NC_133529.1 coordinate 11,677,363, forward strand.
TGACTAGTGGATTTATATCCAAGTTGGGGCATGACCTCGTTACTTATTTTGATAGTAAGTGGTCAGCTTAAGTACTAGCCGACCCTTTGGTGGACTCCTTAGGGTACTCACTTTGTTTTAGAAAAATTGTGGGTCTTGGGTGCGGTGGTGTGTATCCGCATGTCTAGGTCTGCGCAGATTTAAAGCTAGGGTTGTGTTGTGTCTTGGCCATGTTTTATTAATATTAACCGCTGAGCCAAGATACCGGTTCGATTACCTTCCCTACCTCGTGGTATAGACTCGAGTTACAAAGTGACTATTGACCGTACTAAGAACTTATGCCTGTCTTTGATATATTGCCCTTTCTTGTATGGTGATTTTATGAATTGTAATAGGTGAGATGTAAGCCGGTTACAGTTGATAAAATTTGGATTACTACTTGTTATATGTTTCACATGATAGTTTAAATTGGTCAGTTTAGTATTCATATGATAGAATACTTGGGAATTAGATTAATTATCATGTTGTTTACATGTTACATTACATGTTACATTAAATATGACGTTTCGTGGCTGGGAGGACTCGAAGTTACTCCCCACTGAATTGTGGCTTTCGTGTTTGTATAAAATGCGATTGACAGGTACTTGATGCTTAGTTGGGGTTCACGGACGAGCTAGTGAGCAAGAGAACCTTGGACCTAGTTTGGCTATTTTTGTAGAAACCTTTTAACTTTTGGTTATGTATAAATTTTGAAGGGACATATGTCTCCCTTGTTGATTTTGGTTTGTATCATTCTATTTTCTTATTTAGCTATGGCATGTAAAGTAGTTCGTTAGCATTGCAGGTTTTGGCACCCGCCTCTTGGGAATGTTGGAAATGTTTGTGATTGGTTTAGAAAAATTTTTGAAATTACAGGTTTTGTCTAGTTGAACCAATTACAAACATATCCTGTCAGTTTTTCTGTAGAATTTACGTAATTAATTAAGGCTAATTTAAGGGTGTCACATATACCACCTGTATATAATGCAAAAGATGAGATTTTTATTTCTAAAAGGACTAACTAGAACACACAAAATTCATCAGTAAAAGAAAGATATATACCCAAATGGAACAGTTACACAAACTTAACCATGGGCATATAAATAAATACAACGATGAGAACAATAAACGATAATGTGGTGATTGCAAACGAGTTATATTCTTTATAATGATATTGTAGGGCGCCCAAACATAACCTAAAGTTGGTATCAAAATAACATCACTACATTGGTAAAAACATAACTCCAACTAAATTTAAGGCCTCCAAAGAAAATTAGCACACGTCGCCAAAGTTGAATCCCTTCTCGCCCAAAACCGACCCCGGAGGAAAGGACATATCCCTATTCGAGTATTGAGAGTAGAAAAATCCAGTAAAAAGAGAATAGATATGAGAAGACTCAGCTCCTTACCCAAAAAAAGGTATAGATTGATCTCGATTAATATTTGTCTACTAGCTTCATCATTTGTAATCATAACAAGGCCACCGAAGAAAACAAAAGTAGATCAGTTATGGAGTATCATTTATCAAACATGAAACTATATATATTACGTAGGGCTAAAACTAATGACAATATAAATTAGATATAATAATCAAATCATCGTTCAACCAAATAATTTGGTCTACAATGACATCAACAACTTAAACTTGGTGATGATTTGTAGGCTCGAAATCAGAACTTACTTGTTTAATTCATCCGGCTTAACCTCACCAACAACCAAATGAATGTTTACAGTATCTTCGACGCTAACCCGAGCCACTTCCAATTCCACCACATAACTAGCCTTGTCCCACATAAGTTCCCACAACTATAACGCAGGTTGTTACAATATTTTTAATGATTTTGAGAATCATATCAATTATCAAATAAAAGCAATGATGTAGTCACCTGCAAGAAGCTCTTGACTGGTTTGCCGTCACATTCTACAATGACGTCGTCTTCAAGTTATTACTTTATATGGAGTATTTTTCATGTATTCTAAGTTTTCTTATTCACAATTGTAGTATTTGTTTTTTCTATTAATGTTGTTGTTACTTTGTAATTTGTAGATATTTTATCATTGTTTTCTAACAAAGTAACAAACTTTAATTTAATTGTAAGAAATCAAGAAAAGTAGTAGTAACACGCTGTAATTATATGTAACAAAATAAAAGAGAAAACATATTATTCATTATTAATAAAAATGTCAGAAAACAATGATAAAAAATATCAATTACGAAAACAACAAAAATAATAATGATAATCGTGACAAAATACTAATAAAGTTAACAATATTTGTGACAAAATATTAACTAGTGACAAGATTATAATAAATTGGGTAAAGGTAAAATATTGTATCAATACATAACATAAAAATAATGTACGAATTACATGGTACAAGTTTAGGCGATATAATAAGAAACAAAATAAAGTCCCATTTTGTTATTGTCTTACCACCTTAGAAAGTTATTGAACAAATAGCGTGACACCTCCAATATTTTGTTATCAATGCTCCTCCTATTTGAAAAAGAAAAATCGCACATAATATTGGATTTGTGGTTGCCAACAAAAAAATTGCGACATTTGATTAAAAAGGTTGAAATTGAAAAAGATATATCAAGTGGGAAATTTGGTTTCGGGAAATTAGTTGTGGGAGATGGAGTGATGTGTGTTGGTCATCTATACGATTTTGTTGGATCTGGAACACTAGAAAGGTTGTATATATTCTTGTGTCGCGAATCCTACGTTTTTTTTCGATGATTAGCTAATTTGCGAGATATTTGATTGTAATACATGGAAAAGAACGTCAAATTATAAAGTAATGAGTCATGTATGGAACGAGTTTACAATTAATGAAGCTGAAAAAGATGGAAATGGTAAAAAGATATTGGTTTATTTAAAAAACTCAAAGGTCGTCTTCCAATTGTCTAGAGTTCCAGGTTAGTAAGTGGGTCGGAATCCTTGGTAGCCTCAATGTTTAATTTAGAGGGTGAAATTATTGGTATGCAAGTCATGTCTGTTGAAGGATATGATATCGGCGTGCATGTTGAGCTTATTCACTGATTTAAATGGGGCATCAAAGGAGGTCGGGAAGCAAGTGAAGGGAGAAAGTTAAAAAAAATGATGTAAGTCAATGTGAGTAATATATTTCATTTATTTCAAAAATTACTTGGTATATTTTAATTCTTGCATTTTAAATTAGTAGTATGATTAAAATCAAACATGTCCGATTCAGGTCTAGGCTGGTTAGATTTCATGAGTATTACCGGGGTTAAGGTCCAGATCTAGAAAAATCAGTTTATAACGGGTAGAACTCGAATACATTGATTCTTTCTTTCTTGGTGCATGTTTTATGAGTTGATGCTTTAGTTTATCATATTAAAGAACTATTTTTTTAGATGACAATAATGCGTGATTTTGGGCAATTATTTGCAAAATTGTAATTATTAAGAAATGTTTCATCGTAAGTAATCTCTGAGTTGAACTTGATTTGTTAGTACTCTATATTATCTAGTATACACAATGTCTTTACACTTTGTTTGTGCTAGTATTAAGCTTTTGGCAACCCTTTTGCATTTATATGTTCGAATGAATTTTGTAAATGTCTGGTAATGTTAATGTAGTTACTCTGTATGTCAAATTTTTTAATTAGGTTGACATGGTTCAATTTGGGTAGCAATGATGGTACTTGAGCTATATATCAATATTTCATTGATTTATGAAAATTATTTTTGTTTTAATAGATTATTTTAGTAATGAAAATGTAACACCCCCAATTACCCGAACCATTAATGTGCACACCGTTCTTGGAGGTGAGAGACCCTCCAAGGAGCGGTCTCGGGTTTGAGGTCGGTTCCCAAACGTACTCACTGATCACCAAACACCATATCTCAAGAGTAACCGCAACACATGCCAATCTCATACACATCATCACCCGACTACCACAACAACCACAAAACCACATACTACATGTATCAATACAACCAAACACAAGGACCAACACGACTCGTTTACACAACACAAGACACAAATAATTATATGTAAATAATGAGAACCGAGTTGAGAAAACTGTACCCTATAACAAATATTTAAATACCACAATCAAGCATAAGAATTCCTCCTCTTATGAAATCACATCCTACAAATTAACAAGTAAAACCTATCACAAATATATCCTACATCATAATACATATAATTACTTATTACAACTACCTAATTACCCAAAACTCAATTAAATTACCTAAATAACAAAACTCCCAAATTCTAGAGTTTTGAGTCTTAAATGAAAGTGTCGAAATGAAAAGAATAAAGGTAGTAGGTTACTCACAAGGTGATTCAGAATAAGAATATGTGAATACATCTTCCAAATTCTTCCAAAAGTTGTAGATCTAGGATTTAGAGAAGGAGGATTGTAGAGAGAAGTGTGAGATATTTTAGAGAGATGAATCCATGGTTTAGAAATGAAGAAAATCTGATTATAAGGCTTATATACCAAATTAAAGCCCAACAAGAAAATCTGACCCGCGTAAAAATCAAACCTGGACCCGGTTCACTCGGTCGAGTGCACTAGCCACTCGATCGAGTGGACCCAGCACTCGATACAATCGACCAACCACTCGGCCGAGTATGGTCAAGTCAGACCCTGGACACCCCCGCTTACCCAGTCACCTTCACTCGATCGAGTAAAGAGGCACTCGGTCGAGTGCTCCCTCACACTCGTTCGAGTGTGCCTCACAGAAATGAGGGGTATTATAAGAAAATGTTTCTATTTGCATTCTCTATAGTTAATCATTAGGGTGTTGTGGTTCATGGAACATATTTCATTTTGGTGTACAAGAAGAGTTTGAAGATTATGTTTGAGGAAACTAATTTGAGGATATAAGAATTAATATTGCTCCTTCTGCACTCTATTTAGCTTTAATGTACTCCTTTATATTTGTAATTTTTTTTGGTGACATTGTCTTTAACTTTAATTAGGTACTCTGTATTCTAAATTAAATGGTATTATATTATATGATTTTCTAAAACGGATTATTCAGGGTTTTTTCCTTTTGTTTTTATTTTAGAAACTTTTACTCTTATTTTATTCATTCATCTTTCCTATCACCAAACCCACTCAACTCTTTTACTCTTATTTAATACTTTTCCTTAATGTTTGTGGCCCACAATTCCTCATTTAGCTCATAATTATTCATTTCTCTTCCTCTCTTATCATCAAACCCTACCCAACTCTTTTACTCTTATTTTATTATTCTCCTTAATACTCGTGCCCACAAACAATGGTAAACAAATATGGAATTGGAGGGAGTAACAAATTAACCACTCTTATTTCAACTCCCCCCCCACCCCAACCCCAACAAAAAAATAATAATCTAATTGCTCAAAAGATTTTAATCGTGGATCATAATTCGCTAATTAATTAAATAATTTACTTGTTTACCAATTATTAATATTATTTGTAGAATCTTCTTTACTACTAAGAGAATAAAACTCGGGGTGTTTGGTTGGAGGTCTATAAGAAAGGGAAACAAAGTTACTGATTTCCTTTGTTGCTGTTTGTTTGACAAACAAAGAGTGAAATTTTCTTCCTTACCCACTACTACAGAATTCATCAAGGACATCAGTGGATGGACATCGGATTTTTGAAAAAACAGATGTAATAAGTTTGCACATCGGATTTTTATAAAAGTCTGATGTAATTATATTATATGGACATCGGTTGTTATTTTCAACCCATGTCCATTATAATGGACATCGGATTAAATTACAACCCATGTCCATTTAATCCTCAATTTGGGCGCAAAATGAAAACAATTCCCCCGCCCCAAATTATTTTCACTAGCATACCGAGTCAATCTATTATACTTACTCTATATTCTGAAAACTCAACGCTCTCTATCACTCTTTCCCCAAATCGATTTTTTCTTCTCTTCACCCTAACCCCCAAAACCTGACTTCACCACCCTCCTTCCCTTCCGGCGACCACCGCCACCACGTCCGTCTCAGACTTCGTCGCCGCCGCCGCTACCCGGTACCTTCCTTCTCCTTCATTTTCTTCCTTTTCCTTTTAGGGTTTAGGTAACCCGACATTACGGTTTCACTAATTTTTTTCTTCTCCTTCACCCTAACCCCCAAAACCCGACATCACCACACCCTCCTTCCTTAGGTGATCACCGCCACGCGTCCGCCTCGGACTCGCCGCCGCCATCGCCTGGTCCCTTCCTTCTCCTTCCTTTTATTCTTTTTCTTTTTAGAGTTTAGCTAGTTGCTTATATTGCTTTGCTTGTGATTATTGAGGCCGAGACAGAATCGAGTTACACTGCCATCGCTTTTCTTTGGTTAGAAATTGGGTGTTTTGGTATCATCAAAGTTTCGGTGTCGATTTCGGAGTTATAGGTTGAATAACTGAAGTACATTTGATTTTTGTTACTAATACATTGTGGAAATGCAGGTTTGAGCTCTAATGTTTAGGAAAGTCCCGATTTTTTCCGATTTAAAGCTGGTTTTTAATGTATTATGTGTGAAACACATTGATTTAGTTGCTTTTTGAAATCACTTCATACTACCACTGATACTATTGCTAATTGTTTTGTTTTGTTATGTTATGTTCAGTTAGGTATTTGATTCATTAATTTTCATTGATATTATGATTCTATTAGGTGTTGATTTCGGGGATATAGGGTGATTGTTGTTATTAACACATTGTGGAAATGCAGGTTTGAGCTCTACTTTTTATGAAAGTTCTGATTTTTTTCGTGTACTAGTCGCTTTTTAACCGTATTCTGTGTCAAACACGTTGATTCAGCTGCTTTTTGAAATTATTATTCATTTAATCGGTCATTTTGTTTTAAAGCCTGTTTGTGTGATTATGGATTTCGGTTTGAGAGTAATGCTCAGTTCTGCTTGTGTTTTGTTTTGGTGTTTAGCAGCCAGGTAAAGCTCCACTATGGCTCCAGTGAGAAAATCAAGAAGTGTGAGTAAGCGTCTCCCTTATACGGATGAGGTTTCTCCCAGCAAAGGTGGAAATAGTCCTAGTAAAAGTAATAAGCGGGTGGGTGTTATATTATGTATTTTTACTTGTTGCATATTTTTTGTTTTAGTTTTAGCTTACTGAAGTGCAAGCCTGCTTAGGAATGAGTTCGTGAAATATGGTTTTGTGGACTATTGTTCTAGGTACTCAGCTACGCGTTTCTCAATCTAGTGTTCTAGATTGCTAGGGTTATTCCACCTATATCCCGTTTATATTATCACTAGTTGACTTTCGTGGTTAAATGATACCGACTTTGACCAACATTTTCTCACAGTTGGCTATTTCATTTGAATATGTACGTATAGCGGATGTCTCATTCCATGAAATATATGTGAGTCTTGCATAAAAATAATAGATTTGTTAGCTCTTGTGGTTAGAGTCAGTTTAACAATGTTCAGGCAAAATAGTTTAATATGTTTCAAACCGTGAGCCCAATAGAAAGAGGTACTGAGTTTATTGGTTTTGGTGTCAATTTGAAGAATTGAAGGTATAGCACATTCAAATGGTGGATTACTGGGTGTGTGCTAAAACGAATGTTTATTGGTTTTGGTGTCAAAGCTTTATTCTTTCTACTCTATCCACTCAAATCCTATTAACCCCATAAGTTACTTATTCTTGAAAAATCACTAAAAAAAAGTTTGCATCTTTAACACTAACACACTTGCTGTTGAGTACTTTAGTGTTTTAAGGGTTGTATAGTGTGTAATGTGGGGAAAATGTTTACTTCTATAGCATCTTCTAACTCTAAGCAGTTAAATTTCGCATCTTTGCCTAAAGCCTTAAACATCAGCACGATGATAAAGGTGTTGCAACTCTATTGTTTGCTTGTTTGCTTCATTTGGAAAAGATAGGGTTTTGAGTATATTACTGAATGGCCAGATGGGAGAAATGTTGAATTGGGATCACATGGGGTTTTGTTGTTGACTAAAAGTCTGACATTGGCAAAAGGAGGTGCAAATGGAAGGGCATTTGAATATTTTTAGTTACCTTTTGTCTCTATTTCTCATATGGTCTTAAGAGCATTAAGTTTAGGTTCAATACTTTTTTATTTCAGTTTTGTTTATCATACAATTTCGAGGGTTTTGATTTTCTTCTTGAGTGACAAATTGTATTTTGATTAATGCTTTTCCTCTAAATGTTGTTTTTCGGTGCAATGAGTCACTGGAGATGTTCTGAAGCAGACTTTGCACGAGCTTTTTTAAAATTAGTGAGTGACCTATACAATTGTTGGTCTTTGATCCTCCCTCATATTATAACTTACCCTCGGGATCTCATACCCTGCCTTTGCTACCACTTGAAGTCATGAATGTTACTCTATTGCACGGATTACCTAAGAAAAGTCCGGAATCGATGATGCGTTCATTTCTTTGGTGGTTTTATTCTTTATACTATGTTATTCTTCATTCTAGGTTCTATTTTTCATACCAGTCCACCTCGTCTCAAGTTTTCCAATATGTTACGAGAAGTCTTAGTTTAACTAAAGCTTAATGAAGCAAACACTAACACTCCAGGCCTGGTCTACTTAAATTTTTTTATAGGCTACACTCAACAGTTCCTTCGCTGGATATATCTATATGTGATTTTTGGTTTGGTACATCTTGAGCCTGGCAAAGCTTGGGAATCTATCTTTTGTTCCGTATTTTTGCAGCACTCAGAGATAATTAAGTTATTTTTATCGAACTTGTTGCAGAAATCCATTTCACAGAGTGTTGATATTAGACACAATGATGAACCTTGATGGAACACTCAGCTTAATTGATCTTCTACATTCTTCTAAGTTCTAATGTCTGAGAGGTATGTAGTAACTTCCTCCTCACCATCACAAAAGAGTGTAGGGATTTTTTTTTTTTAAGCAAGGAAGAGAGATCATTTTTCAGGAATGCCCTCATCTTATATTGTCAATGTAGGAGTTCATAGATTTAAAATATTTATGTTTCCAGGTTTTTCAGGAATGCCCTTAATTATTAGCTTATATGAAGCTGCCCTTGTGAGGCCATGTCTGATTGCCCCATTGTCATTAATATGCATTACAGGTTTTTCAAGACACCACGCCATATTCACAAGAAGAATTAGATGAGGTTCGGGACTTGTGGGCGAACTATTTTCTCAATATCTAGCCGTAGATATCTAGCTAGCGTAGTAATGTATTAGGTAGTTGAATTTTGAAAAACTGATTACATGATCTGCAAGACCATATGTTATGTTGGCTGAGATTTGTTATGCCCTTTGTTGTTCGTTAGTTGTTGAATTCGGATGACGGAGACGGTTGCGTTGTATGTTGATTGGGATCGGTTTTTATTAATTGAAATCGATCATTTTGGTTGAATGACAGTTGACATGTTTTGTATTAATGTTTTGGCATTCAAATTGGTGTAATGCAATATGAATTGGCCTGCTCTTTTCAAAATTTTTTTTAAAAAAAAAACAATATAAAGGACAGCGGATTTATAAAAGTTCGATGTAATTCTAGCTTCAAAGGACATGGGCTTTCTATAAAAATCTGATGTACATTACACATATGGACATCGGATTAATGTTAAAATCTGATGTTCATTACTCATATGGACATCGGATATATTTAAAAATCCGATGTGCATATATTAATGGACATCGGTTTAAAGTCCCATGTCCATTACACCCCATATGGACGGGACTGAACTCTACATCGGCCTATAATCCGATGTCCATGTGTCTAGAAGTCCGATGTCCTTCATGATTTCTGTAGTAGTGACCCCTCAATCCATCTAATTCCTTACTCCCACCCCCCAAAGTATGAGATTTCATTACCCTTGTTACTCTTCAACCACCTTATTTACCTACCACCACACTTGCGACTCCCACCACACCTTTCACCTAAAGACGACATCGCCACCACTACCACCAAAACCACCACCACAGCCACCCCACATAAACCACCACCACCAGCCACCCCACATAAACCACCGCCACAACACCACCGCCACAATCACCATCACCAACACCATAGCCACCCCATAGCCATCACCAAGACGTCACCGCTACCATCACCACCTAGGTAGCACGGACACTCCTCCTAATCAACGTTTCCGTGTCGGACACCCGTGTCGGACCCGAAACTCGTCGGACACACGTCAAAACGTGTCGGACACTTGTAAAGTCGTGTCTAACTTTCATCTTTTATTTGTGCACGTGTCCATGGTATTTTGAGCCGTGTCCATGGTATTTGGACACACCTTCAAACGGAATCAAGTTGAATTTAAGGTAAATGGCGTGAATTGTTATATGGTAGAATTTGGTGGGGAAATAAGTTGAATTGGGGGTAAATGATGTTCTTTAGACTAGTAATGAGATGTCGAAATAGATTGATTATAAGTTGGTTTTTGGTTTTGGAAATGAGAATGAGTTATAACTAACGTCAAGTTTTACCTTCACTTATTTAAATTTAATATTCGATACTTTTTCAAAAATAAAATCGCACATAAATAACTATAAAATATATATTTTATTAAATTTAAATGACGTGTCCCGTGTCCTAAATTTCATGGGATGCCGTGTCGCGTGTCCGTGTCGTGTCAGTGTCCGTGTCCGTGTCCGTTTTGGTGCTACCTAGATCACCACCACCACCCCCACATAAACCACCACCATGACGCCACCATCACCACCACCCCACTGCCATCACCACAATGACGCCACCACCAGCACAACCACCACCCGTACACCAAAACAAACCACAACCCACCACACTTCAATTTCTTGATGTAATCAAACAGCTAGTTAAGTTTTAGATAATCCTTTACCTTTCCCTCTGTTGCCCTTTCTAATTTCCTTTCCCTTTCCCTTTTCTCTAACCAAACGGCCCTTTAGTTGTTTTCCTGCCTAAGTTGCATAATCCTTATATGGGCCTATATTGTTTGGATATTAAATCATTGAGAATGGGAATGAGAATGGATAACAGATTAACAGCCCACTAAATAAGAGTATTATTATACAATCTCCATAATTACGCACTAAAATTATTATGCAATCATCTCCTTAATCTATGGATTACGTATGGCATAAAACTTGCCTAATTTATTATGAAATCATCTCTATAATTATCATCATTCATCAGTTACACACTAAAATTACGCAAATCTACTTCTTATGCAATCTTTACCGTAATTATTTTTTATCAACTTACATTTTGTATGTATTAAGTTAAAATATGAATAACAAAGTTTATTACAAATACATATTTGATCTGATGACAATATTTATTTTCTGAATAAAGTTGACAAAGTAATTCGAGTAAAATTCATTAATTTATTCGGATTAAAAGTGTTGACCTTCTTATTTTATTTACTTTAATATGAAATGTTATCAACATGGTCCCCAAAAAACTAAAAATGAGTTGAAACTAATATTCTAAATGCAAACTTCTCTAACAACTACATCTAAAAGTTACCGTGATGTAGCATCGGGTCTATACTAGTTACATTTAACTTACAAAAAAAGTTTATTAGTTTGTTAGAGAGTGAATTGGGGTTTCTAAACTGTAATGGCATCATCCAATCTCCTACATTGAGAAATGTAGCAATCACCATTGTGCACCAGGGTCGTGTTTGGGCCCGTGCGGGGTATGCGACTGCACATGGCTCCCAATATTTTGGGCCAGAAATCAAAGTAAAAAGTAAGAATAAATAAATGCAATCCCTTAAATGTTTAATGAAAGATAGTGTCTTGCTAGATAGTACTTGGTTTTCTAAACACTAGATGTGAGGATCAAGACCTACTATCTACATTTATGTACTTCTTTTTGGAGATTTTATTTCTTATAATGTTATATAGGGCCCCATATCTATAGTTCGCACATGGAGTCCCAAAACCCCAAGACGACCCTGTTGCGCATGAGTATTCTTTCATGAGATTCCATTGAAGAAGATAATTGGTAAATTTGATAAACGGTAAATCTACCATTATAGTGATCCCACTTTTCGCATAGGAATATAAATAACAGTTCCAATAAATCACGTCCTCCTCATAGCTAGTTCCAACTTGGCTGGAGCCGATGCTGTTGGTAGTGGCCGCACTATACGGTGGGACTGGAATTGACTGGCCGGTGTTTTGGGGAGGGTGGGTGTTTACCGGCTGGGAGGTAGTGGTGGTGGCCGGGTGGTTGTACGGTTTTGTATTTAAAAAAAAAACAGTAATTAGAAATAACAAGGTTAAAATTGTAAAAAAACATATGTGAAAAAGTAAAATTCGTTTGTGAAAAAAGCACAATATAAAAATTAAGGAAAGGGGATGGACCATTTGAGGGTAGTGTTAGGGGTCGTTTGGTTGCCATTTAGAAAACATAGGCATTGGAAAATCCCATGATTTTGAAAAACATGAGTTGTTTGGTTGCCATAAATTTTGAAAAATGTAGGAATTAGAACTTCTCAGGAACTTCCAATGCCTACATGATGTAGGAAGTTGCTTACCTACTCCCCCCTTGGTCATTGGAAGTTCCTGTGGAATTTAATTCCTACATAAGCAACCAAACACTTTTCCGAAATTCACCCGAATTGGATGAGAGAACTTAATTCCCATGAATTGTATTTTCCTAGGAAAATTAAGTTCCTTGATCAACCAAACAACCCCTTATTAGATGACAAATGGAAAATAATAAAATTGGATGAACAAATAACTCATTAGGACATACTTATTATAGAAAGTTAAACAAATTAATGAGATCTAAATGGAAATGATAAACAAATTTAACTAGTCTCTAATATACTCTTTCCAATTCCTTATTATCTTTCCTCTTTATTTGTTTTCACACAAGTCCGATTATCTTTCCTCTTTCATTTTTTAGTAGGTTTTAATCATTCTTTGTTATTTTCTCTTTCCTAAAAAGTCAACAACTACTTTATTCATTTCTTATACAATAATCATTTTTTTAATATTATTCTATCCTCTATAAACTTTACAACTTACAATACTTTATTCATTATTTATTATTTCTTATTTTTGTACCCGAAAGAAAAAGGGAGATAACATAGAATTTACTCCCTCCATTCAACTCCAAAAACACCATTTATTTTTCTGACATTGTAACACCTCGACCCAAACCCTTTCCTAGAAGGTCATACATTCTAAGGTTACTCCCAACCAAGCACGTTTAACCGTGTAGTTTTTTTGTATGGATAACTATAAAAGAAAGCGCACTTGTGATATGAGTAGTACTTTCAATCCCTTTGAGCACTAGTGAAATTTAAGTCTATTAATGAACTTCTTCAAGGGATAGTCGGGTACCCCCGACTAACGTCTTCAGTTTAGTGAAGAGAATCTTTACGATTCCTTGCGATAATAAGAAAAAATATGGTCATGTGAGTTCTTGTTTGATTTACCTTTAAAAGTACAATAACAACACGATTTCTGGTTATGCTAGGGTAAGAGAGATGGGGAATGCTTTTCTTTTGTTTAATGCGACGCCATGATTGAGAGAGATGTTCCGTCTTGGAATGCCATCATTGGTGGGTGTACTTAGAACGGGTTGTTTCCAGAAGCGGTGGTATTTCTTAAAAGAATGGTGGAATAATGTGAGTTGCAAGTTAGACCGAAAGAGGTTAGTTTTGCGTGTGCACTGTCAGCTTGTGGTCACACTGGTATGCTTCAGCAGGATTGAGGTTGACTGCAGGCTCCATCATATCGGAGGAGATATACAACACACTTGAAAGTCTGTTTGAAGTTGTTGAATGTTGATCAAGGCCATAGGTTTACAGAGTCATGTTGAGTAGAAATATGAAATCGCCATGAATGATCCGTGTGTTTTTGTTATAACTGGAGCAAACAAAACTGGACAATTGAGGAATGAGATTATGCTTCGTTATCTATGTTGATGTCTGTAAATGCCTCTCCTAATTCTACATTATGCTTCTTTACTTAACTCGAGGTTAATTATTCAGGTTACTACGCCATTTAGTATCCGTGTTATTTTCATTTTATCAGTACGATGTGCAGGTCGCGTGGATACGTATACGATAAATACGAATATCAAGCATTCAAGCATGAGACATATTTCATCTATATTTACTTGCTTTTTTTTGTTGTTGTACGAGTCAATATTAGTTGTTTCAGGCCACTTAGTAGCTCTCAAGACCTTTTTTTGGTCTAATTCAGGTTGAGTTGGTAAATGCAAAGTATCAACCCTAACTCCCTATGCAATGAAAAAAAGGAACACGCATTAGATGTAAAGAAGGAACACTTGTATGTAATTTTCAATTGTATTCGTGCATCAAAACCAAATAAGTTTGGTATAGTGGTTTCTCACTTCATCTGTAACCATGAGCTCATGGGTACGATCCCTGCCTATGAAAATGAGCAAACTCTTTAGCCCGTTTACCTTTTTGAGTATTGTACGACGCTTTTTAATGGGGAAAGGCCTAACCTCCCTAGTCGCGAGTGTTATTTAGAGGGACAATGGGCTAAAGCCTAAGATTGAAAGAAACCCAATCTTCTGAGTTTTAATTTGAGTTTTTACAAAATTAAATTTTCTAAAGAAAGTATGTTAAGATTGAGTAGACTAATTTATGGTAATGATTTTTAAATTATCGCAAGGAAACTCATTTTATTTTTAAATATTTTCATTAAGTTTGACTTCCTGATGATGTTTTCTTGTAAGAAAACCGGGAATATTATATATAATTCGAAAAAGTATTGAGTATATTATGTAGAAAACCCCTTTTCAAACAGCTCAAACACGAAAGAACGTCCAAGAACAAAATCACGTAACTCCCTTGGCAAAAATGCATTTGCCATAAATTCGAGGGATATGATACTCCCTTGGCAAAAATGCAAATGCAAATGCCTCCCGAAATTAAGTTACTATAGGTAAATACAACGATGAGAACAATAAACGATAATGTGGTGATTGCAAACGAGTTATATTCTTTATAATGATATTGTAGGGCGCCCAAACATAACCTAAAGTTGGTATCAAAATAAAATCACTACATTGGTAAAAACATAACTCCAACTAAATTGAAGGCATCCAAAGAAATTTAGCACACGGTGCCTGAGTTGAATCCCTCCTCGCCCAAAACCAACCCCGGAGGAAAGGACATATCCCTATTCGAGTATTGAGATTAGAAAAATCCAGTAAAAAGAGAATAGATATGAGGAGACTCCTTACCCAAAAAGTTATAGATTGATCTCGATTAATATTTGTCGACTAGCTTCATCATTTGTAATCATAACAAGGCCACCTAAGAAAACAAAAGTAGATCAGTTATGGAGTATCATTTATCAAGCATGAAACTATATTACGTAGGGCTAAAACTAATGACAATATAAATTAGATATAATCAAATCATCGTTCAACCAAATAATTTTGGTCTACAATGACATCAACAACTTAAACTTGGTGATGATTTGTAGGCTCGAAATCAGAACTTACTTGTTTAATTCATCCGGCTTAACCTCACCAACAACCAAATGAATGCTTACAGTATCTTCGACGCTAACCCGAGCCACTTCCAATTCCACGACATCACTAGCCTTGTCCCACATAAGTTCCCACAACTATAAGGCAGGTTGTTACGATATTTTTAATGATTTTGATAATCATATCAATTATCAAATAAAAGCAATGGTGTAGTCACCTCCAAGAAGCTCTTGACTGGTTTGCCGTCACATTCTACAATGACGTCGTCTTCAAGTAAGCCTACTGATTGAGCATAAGACCCTTGTAGTATCTATTGGTACATATAAAAACAATCAAAACACACCATTGAAAGAATATTGTGTATAGTAAGTAAATGAAAATGTAGTAAATTAAGGAAAATGTTTACCTTCTCCACCCGAACACCATTGGTGAAGTCTGGAAAAGTTCCTACAAATCTCTCTATGAACGGAAGAAAAGCTAAATACAATTGGCTGCCTGCAAACTCGTACGATGGATGGCGTGATACCCTATCATACAGATATTATCTCAACATTGATATATAGATGGACATATATTGTTTACATACTACTTAAAATGAATCACAATCCCCCAAAATTAAAAAAAATAAAAGGTCACCGATAAGTTTACATACTTAAATTGTTTGTAATGATTCCACCACTTGAATGCGACATTCATTGGCAAGAATGGGGATGCGGCACTAAGATCATAATAAGAGATGCCAAAAACTTCTCCAGAAATGTTAACCACGGGTGCTCCATCGCCACACTAAGAAAGAAGAAAAATCGAGTTACAAATCTGTTAATCATATGCTTGTTAATAGCTCAAAATCAACAAACAATGAAAAGAAAATATTTTAAAAAAACATACTCTGCTGGTATTACATCTAACTGATAGTAGCTCAGTACAATCATATTTATCGGGATCAATACGCTCCATGCTGCAATTAACAAGTTGACTTGCATTAATAAGAAACCACCAACCGAAAGATGAGATATGATCATTTTACAAGTGATTTTGATGGTGAGGAGATAAAAGGTCTTGTTCATTTGCAATTATTACACTTTAATGCATCTCTCATCAGTCGCAATTATTACACGCATCTCTCAGTCGTAATTATTACACTTCTATGCATATATGGTACCAAATAAATAAACCTGAAAGTTCTATGCATCTCTCGGTCGCAATTATTACACTTCTATGCATATATGTTAGCAAAGAAATAAACCTGAAAGTTCCAGGGGTGGCCATGAAATCATATGGCTCGTAGAAATATCGAGCAACTACAATGGCAACATCCCCATGTTTAATTCTCGTTGAATGTGGGCGCAATTTAAAGGTTCCATCAACACAATCATTCTCAATAAACGCCAATTTTGCTGACGAAAGACAACCCCTTGACTTAAATCGAATAATAAGCAGGTTGTAGTGATAGTCGTAACAACAAATTTCCCCAAGGTACGAATTCTTATCCGAAGAACGAACGACAATCTACAAATTAAATAATAACAAAAAGGAGATTACACAAAAGTGAGGTAGCATAGATTCATAGAATATCATTATTTCCGATCAATCTATAAGAAACTATTAAGGAATGGAGTATAAAATAAGTAACAAAGAATAAAAGCCTTCAAGTTATGGGCTAAGCTGTTTTCAACATATTCGTCATCAGTGGGAAGTCTAATGAGATTTAAGGAAGTTATAACAGTGTTCATAAAATTTGTGCAATCGTTCCGAGTCCTGACGAGCAATAGCGTTTTTAGTAATACCACAAGTGCATTTTCCACAAGTACAATTAAAGATGGGTTCATGAGCAGCAATATCGTCCCAAAGCGTTTTCAATTGACCGAAATAATCAGTGACAGACATACCTTTGGACTGAACGCAATCATGGAGTTGAGCCTTAAGACCATGAATTTTAGAGCCGTCTACTGTGGAAAACCGCTCGGCCAGATCATCCCATAAAAGGCGAGCATCTTCAAAGTAGGAAATACTACTTTTAATCCAATGGAGCGCATAAGCCATTGAACCAGAGTACAATTAACAACGATCCATTGATCGAGCAGAAATTCATCGGTAGGCTGGGGAATAGAGCCGTCGACAAAGCCATATTTTCGTCTAGATTTAAGAGATTGCTTCACCGAACGACTCCACTCCTCATAGTTATCAGTCCGAAGAAGGACATGAGTAATGGATAAACTCGGGACATCATGACTACCCAGATAATAGGGAGATAGGACGTCAATTGTTTTGGAAGTAGAAGAAGTGGTAATAGTACCATCTCCATTCGTCATTGTGAATCAGAGAGATGACGATGAAGACAGAAAAAAAAAAAAAAAAAAAAGGAGGCGGAAGAAGGGTGTTAATGGAGGTTTGAGAATCGAACCAGAGAACCTGATACCATGATAAGCGAGATAATAGAGAATAGAGTTTGTAAATGTGTGAATTGTGTTGTGTGTTTCATTCTATTAATCAGCCAATATAGAAGGTTACAAGATATTGGAATAAGGTAACTAATCCCATAAATCAAGGGATTACAATAACAATAATGGTCAATAATATTTGGATAATATGCATATAATATCGGAGAATATCATGCCGATATTATACGCCTAATAGTCCTCTCTCCATAATCTGCCAAAATAAATAAAATCATCATCAAAACCAAAGTTGAAAACTTTTTCAATGCAAAACATATCTGAAGTTAAATTGGTAAGGCTCGTCAACCCGGCCCGACTAAGCCCGCCCCTTCCCCTGGCTTGGCCAGGGTCTTACCAGGAGAGCCTGACCTGCCTTCTGGCCAGCCCGGCCCGAATACAGGTCTACCTCTGATGTATAGAACTTACCAAAGTGATCTAGTCATGTATGGGTTAGACTTGGAAGATCACTGACGACCGGAGAGTAGAAAAGACCTTATGAAGAGGTTTGCTTCATAGCTTATAGGGGTGGTCAAACGGGCGACTGAAGAGGTTTGCTTCAAATTATATACAACTTGTATAAAAAGCGCTGAACGTCGCAAAAGATGCTCCTAATTGGGCTGAATATGTTATGTGTTTGGCCGACTCTATTGGGCTTCCAACCCAAACGACTCTTGTGTATGGAACTTCCAACCCAAACCCAATTATAAACCCTTAAAGGAAGTTTCTGTAAGATACTGAATTACTTGATTATTTACGAAACATGAATACAGTTTATATACTAGGTTACAAGGCTAGGATGCTAGGGTTACATAATTACAAAATAAGGAAAGCGAGATATACATAAGATACGGAGCTAGATATAGGAAATATGTACAATAACGAAATATATTACAATGACGAGAATTCGGCAGTCGATATATTCTCAATACGCCCCCTCAAGATGGACGGTCTGGAGACGAGGCCAATCTTGGAAGCGACAAGGAGAAAGCGGTCTTTAGGAAGCGGTTTAGTCAACGTATCAGCCAGTTGATCATCACCGTTGATATGTTGAACACGGATAGCACCTAATTGCACCTGCTCACGGACAAAATGAAATGCAAGGGCAAGGTGCTTCATTCGGGAATGAAAAATCGGATTAGCGGAGTAGTTTGTGGCTCCCAAATTATCACAAAAGACAACAGGAGCCTTGGTCGTGGGAAGTAGGATAAAGGCCCCAAATCCTTAAGAGAAAAACGAGTAGACAATGCTTTGATGAAGGAGGCAATGTCAGACGGATTAGGACCGGTGACGACAATGTCGTCAACATAGACTAAAGTATATATACAAACATTATTACGATTATAGATAAATAAAGACGAATCGGATATAGAATTACGAAACCCAAATTGCAAAAGATAAGTGCGAAGTTCGTTGTACCAGGCACGAGGTGCCTGTTTAAGGCCGTAAATTGCTTTACGCAATTTGCACACATAGGACGGATTAGTGGAGCTCGAAAAACCAGGAGGCTGCATCATATAAACATCGTCAATAAGCGTACCTTGCAAGAATGCGTTGTTGATATCGAGTTGACGGGGGGACCAACCATGTGTAGTGGCGAGGGATAACATTAGGCGAATGGTGGTTGGTTTAATGACGGGGCTGAAAGTTTCAGAGTAGTTAATGCCAGGACGTTGATGAAACCCTTTGGCAACTAGGCGAGCCTTGTGTTGCTTGAGGGAGCCATCGGGGTTGTATTTTAAACGGAATACCCATTTACATCCAATAACATTTTGAGACGGGTCGGGTGGTGTAAGAGACCAGGTGTCATTGCGTATAAGGGCATCGTATTCTGACTGCATAGCAGCACGCCAGAGGGGGTCAAGGAGGGCCTGTTTGACGGTATTGGGCGTGGTGTAAACAGGGGTGGCTGTGGAGTGAGAGAACTTGGCATAGCGAGGGTTTGGTTTACGGATGTTGTTGGAGAGACGGGTGGCATGAGACGGGGGAGGAGGTGGGGGAGGAGGGGGAGGTGGGGGAGGTGAGGGGAGGGGTGTAGACGGGGTGGCTGGTGAGGCAGGGGAAGGAGGAGTGTCGGGTGGATTATTGGTAGCAGGGGAGACAGGGGAAGTGGTGGTGACGGGTGTGGTGACGGGTTCAGGAATGATGGGTGTAGAAGTGGTCGTAGGGGAGGAGGTAGTGAGCACGGGAACTGTGAATGAGCACCAGTCCTCGGCAGTCGTGGAGGGTGGTGAAGTTTGAAGTTTAAGTAGTCGGGTATAGGGAAATTCGTTATCTAGAAAACGGACATGGCGAGATGTGTAAATTCGAGAAGTGACGGGATCGATACAGAGATAAGCACTCTATGTGGGTGAATAACCTATGAAAACACATTGAGTGGAGCGAGGATCGAGTTTGTGAGAAGTATACGGTCGAAGCCAAGGAAAGCACAAACAACCAAAGTTGTGGAGCTTCCGTAAGTTGGGCTCCTGTTTGAATAGAAGGAAATATGGTGATTGATTGGAGAGTGTGACGGTAGGTAAACGATTAATAAGATAAGCTGCCGTGGTGAAGGCGTAGGGCCAGAGATCGAGGGGAAGCTGAGCGTGTGTGAGGAGGGATAGGCCGGTGTCAACGATGTGTCGATGTCGACGTTCGGCAAATCCGTTGTGTTCGGGAGTGTGAGGTGGTGACGTTAGATGGGTGATACCTGTGTCGTGAAGATGAGGAGTGATGGTGATATATTCACCTCCATTATCGGAGTAAAATTGTCGAATTTTCCGTTGAAAATAATTTTCGACTATAGCACGAAAACGGTCAAATGTAATTTTGGAGTCGGATTTACGTTTAAGCGGATAGCGCCAAATATAATGCGTAAAATGATCGATAAAAATGATGTAATATTTAAACGATTGACGGGATAAAATAGGCGAGGTCCAAACATCAGAAAAAACAATATCAAGAGGAGCAGATGATTTAAGAGACGATGTGCCAAAAACTAATTTGTGACTTTTATTGATATGGCAGGAAATACATTCGTTGAAATCGGAAATACGTAAATTAAATTTCGAATTTAAAAATTTCAAAGTAGCAATAGACGGATGACCAAGGCGATGATGCCAAGAGTCTTGAGCGGGTAGGAGAGCTGCGTGTGCAAGAGGTGGTGTCGGATTCCAGACATACATGCCATTAGTGCGACGGCCTTGAATGAGAATTTTGTCCGTCAGAGTTTCCTTAATGAGAAAAGAATCGGGTAAGAAAATAGCAGTAGCTTTGTTGTCAAAACAAAATTGAGACACGGAAAACAATTTACGGGAAATTTTAGGAACGACTAAAACGTTATTAAAAATAAGATTTGAGACAGAGGAAGGCATGGTGAAGGAACCTGTGTGCGTGATAGTGAGAGGAGAGCCATCACCAATTGTGAGATCATCGGGTCCGTCATAAACCGAGTGAAGTGATAGGGTATTCAAGTCATCAGTGATATGATGAGAAGCTCCACTATCAACGGTCCAGGCGTGCGGCGGTGGTGTAACACCCCCTCATACCAAGGTACCTTACCAAGGACTACCCTAGCATGACAGGCTGTTACCATCTCGGTTTCCCGAGGTTAGTATATCAAAGTTACAATTTCCAAACAACATTTATATAAGTACGGTAATTATAAAAGTTACATAGTCTCCAAAATCTAATAAACGAATTATGCAAATGGCAACAACTACCAAAACAATAACTAAGGCTCGTGATGGTTTCATCTAATCCAGCGTGGTGACTCTCCCATGACTGCCCCAAGCTCAATAAATGTATCACACTGTCACAACCGCTCACCATCCCCGAATGGATCACCGCAGTTTTACAAAACAACAACACGGGGTCAGTACTACTCAATCAATATAAGACAACAAACATTACCACCGGTGATCATCGATCTCACACACAAGAACCGGCGCACACCGAAGTGTGTAGCCCCGCCGATTACCCATCGCAACAGGTAATCCTCGCCGCCGATGGGTGACCGCAGCCCATCCCCACCTAGTCCGGCTCATCAACGAGCGACTAACAATCCCCGTCCCTTAATGTGCACATCCCCTCCCGTGGCGGGTTCCACGGAGGGCGAACTAGGGTGTGAAGCCACTCCGCAAGTGACTCCACCACAATCACACATACCACAAAGATCAAATTTGTCACAACACCACAACCGTCACAACACAACCACATCACCACAATCATCACATCACCCATCCTCCGATGATCAATGAGATAAGAACAATTATGAAACAAACACAATCTTAATCAATTAACAAGATCGAGTAGGCGAAACCCTACCTTAGCAATCAACAAAGAGACGGAAACCGAACAATCAGAAAGGCTCCTCAATGAAGTCTTCTCCTATACAATAATCGCATACACAATTACATATTGCACAATTTCCCCATATTCCCAACTCCATGTATGAATACAGTAATCCCAAAGAATACAAACAACATAGAAAAGGACTTACCAACAGAAGGATGAGGAATTATACGCAAAACTACGAAGATTGTACACAGCACGATGCTAGGGAATGATTAGGAAGTGATTAGGGAATGATTAGGGTAATCGTCAAAATGATGATGTTTGAAATAATGTTTTAGAAACTGACGCGGGATATAAAAATAACCCTAAACGTTTCCCAATCAAACCGTCAAAATAACACTCCGCCAAACCGGACACTCGGTCGAGTAAGTGTATACTCGGCCGAGTGTCCCATACTCGGTCGAGTGTTCACTATACTCGGCCGAGTGTTCCTCGGCAGAACCAAAACACACACAACCTCAACACTACTCGGCCGAGTAGGCTCTACTCGGTCGAGTAGTCACCAAGGGAAAACCGTAGTATTACAATCTTCCCCCCTTAAAAAGAACTTCGTCCCGAAGTTCACACTCTACTATAAAACAAAGCACAACACTACGCCACAAGACTAGACCAACCACATATAACAAACCAAGGAGCTATACAAGTCACCACAAAATCATTATCCCGAGTCAAAGCAAAACAACAAACAAAACGAAACACGACCGCGAAGTTCCAACCCAACCTATAAAACATGGACACTTAACACCAACTCCACAAACCACTCTTCCTTCCACAGCATGGCTCACGATATCGTCTCAACTATAGCATAGGCTCTCAATCCTGACTCCATAACATTACCCAATAACCACAATATAATGTTGCCAACCTTGTATTACTTCCATAACACTCAATAGCACTCAATCCACAAAAGAAGATCAATCATCAAAACGGAATGTTACATTCTATCATCCTTAAGACGAACTTCGTCCTCGAAGTTTACTCAAACACATAAACATCATCTTCCAACTGTCAAAACTATTAGACTCATAATCATTATCATTCAACTGTCAACACTGTTGAAATATTCTCTCATTGCTAAACATCGAACTACTACAAGCACGGTCATGACCTTTAATCAAAACAAATATCCGACCTTTATGCTACACCAACACTCTACTTCCAATTATATTACCATATGCACAACCATCAAAATCTTTTTTTTTTTTTTTTTTATATCGCATCCTACTCCTCTTAAGATAAATGTTACGTCCTCGTAACTCACTAATACTAAATCCTTAGCTATACCTCTCATTATCTTCATCACCACCACATGTCAAAGATAACCACTTATAATCTGAACAGTCGCCATGCATATATCTTAGGCTCTCTTACTTAAACAACTCTCATCCTTCAATTTCAAAATCTTTAACTTAACCCAAAACTTCAAATCTTCCACATTACCGCAACATGACACACCTCTCTATATAAACTATATAAAACTCATATCACCAAAAGCATAACTCACATTCCACACTTGTTACGTACACTCAAACTAGATCCTCAAGTTCTTTTCTTTCATTACCGCAAAACTCATACATAACTTAACATGACACCGATTCCCCATATCCTGCACTCACTATCTCAACAAAAGATTATGAACCGCCTGCCGCTTTCAGATCATTATAACACATATTCTACGAATCACTTGCCATGACTATGACTACCGATGTCTCATCCTGAAACAAGATCAAAATTATTGTAACAACTTCTCACAACTGTGTCCCATCAACAGGATATCACTATACCATGACAACAACGAAAACATATACAACTCTCTTTCATATCATGCTCTACCCTCATTCCCAAACTAAAATTGGTAAGAAACATCAACAAACAAACAAAACAAATCTACATGTCTAATCGAAACTCACAAGAAACAACAACAACAAAATAACAATCGTGCATAATCGGTCAGACTTTGAAACTCGAATCGTAACCACCCCGTATACTCCACCACAACCGGTGACGGCATCGCGACACCGCTACCAACAGCCACACCGCAGCGCGAAAATGCCCGCATCACAACATGAAGTACCATGCCCGTATCACCACTCGGGGCACAACAACCACATCGATAAACATTTCAATCACATATAATTCCCATAAACACTGACTCAGTATGACATTTCGAGCAAGAAAACTCATTCAAAACCGTTTTACTAGATTATAACACAACATATTATACGGAATAAACCGACAAGAATATCATGAACATCATCCTTACCATTTCACGAAATAAACATGTATCATCAATACACATAAAATTTTAACTATCCATGCCAGATCAATCAAATTATTACCTTTTGAACCTCATTCCATTAGTATACCGTACCCAACATAATTTACAAAACATTCATATAACAACTTTATAATTATCATACCATACCACTTCTTGTGAGGTCAGAACCTCACACAAACATTTACACATATCAGAGACCCGTAATCACATCCAACTAGTCAATCCTGATCACGTAAGTTACCACTTGACAATGAATATCTCTTATCCGGACTTAACTCAGGTGCCTTTCATAACATACCCTCTCATACACTCAATTATCACCACCCGACGAACGTAGTCATATCATCGACCAATTACAAAGCGAATACCTCATATATCCATATTTTACAGTCCCTCAAAACCACACATACCAACCAAGCCTCCACAAAACAACCTTTTTAGAATGACTAACTTCTCTATTTACCCCCATCCTTAACCACTAGACAACATTATGACACCACCACCTCCCATGCAATTACTCTCTTACTATCACTTCTTAATATGACAATCCGCTTCCTCTCTTTGGTTATCATCCCAAATAACGAACATCCAATCCATCAACAAAATCTACCTCAACATTATTCCCAATTCTATCCTTTATCATATCGTTACCTAACTCGCCACCAAATTCTCAGATCGTGCAAACACTTTACAAGCTTCTTATTCCCTTAATACCTCAAAACTCACGGCTAACATGTCGTCATGTTCTCCTATATAACCATTAACTCACACCCTCTAGTGAGGCTATCGTACATTTCCATAATTTCCTACCTTCATGCTCCTTAACCCCGGTCAACGTTCACTCAACTTACTTCCATCCCTCTTTCCCCCTTTTTACTCAGTAATACCAATTAATAATTCATCTCCTTTCTCCTTGTACCTAACTCTTTAGTAATTGTTTATTCTCCCATAGCTCCACAACTCTAATTCTATTAATTCACATCAATATCTTAACATTCTTCTTATCATTTATCCTCTCACATCTTACTTCTCACTCACCCTTGTCACATCAAGTCTACACACTAATGGTTACTCTTCCATTAGTCGTATCTCCCTTTCATATCTCTAGGAAACCAAAAATTTACCTCATACCGTTAATTTCCCAAGGAATTACATACTAAGCTCACCTCTTGATATTCCAAATTCCCAAACTTGGTCACTATCTACAAATCCACGTCGCGACATAACTCTATCTAAGTTCACTATATACCCCTCTTCTCCATCCCTCTAAAGCAACCTTTCATTACATATATCCTTAAGCAACACAATGCTAACCGTCTCCCTCTATAAGTCCTTACACATCCCGAAATGTCACACTTACCTTTATACTACTCAATACACGACTATATCACTCATCGTATCTCACAAAACATGCTCTTTACCTCTATTAGCTCATCCTTCTTCTCTTTTCTTTTTCCACTATCCTTCACAACCACATTAACACATGTCTTTCTTACCCAACACATGTCCCTCATAAGCCATCATTCTCCATGTCATACCTTCCGGTAACTTACGTATCAAGACCGTCTCACATATAAAAGAATGCGTTAAGACTCAAAACATACATGTGTATATACCCTATGACTCAAAACAATGCAAAACATAGCCACCGGCTCAAAACAAAAGTAAAAACATAGCCACCGACTCAAAACAAAAGTAAGAACATAGCCACCGACTCAAAGTGGCCGCCCAACGAGGTACTCGGTCGAGTACAAGGTACTCGGTCGAGTAACTATATTACTAGGTCGAGTTTTCGACTCCAGAAGCAACTCAATTGCCGCAGAAGGATTACTCGGTCGAGTATTGGGAATACTCGGCCGAGTAGACCTTACTCGGTCGAGTATAAGACTACTCGGCCGAGTTCACGACTCCAGACGCTAAACAGTATTATCACAGAGAGATTACTCGGCCGAATATGGAATACTCGGTCGAGTATAAAAGACACTCGGCCGAGTAGGGACTACTCGGTCGAGTATAGGCGCAGATTCTCAAGACCGTCCAGTTTTCGTAAAACAGTCATATCTCACTCGTTACTTGGTCATTCTGGGCGTGTGACCTATCGTTAGAATCGTAAGAGGACAAGCTATCAACTCAACTTGGAATCACAGCAATATCATTTCCAGAACTCGACTTATGACAGTTTTAAGACAACCCTTCCAAAAATCGGTTTGTATACAAATCAAAATTTCTTAACAAAACAACTTAAACATGCATAAAACAAACAATAACGATCCAATACTTCTAAAAACCAGTACATGGGTGAACTTTTATCATATCCACATGGAAATTAAACACGACATTCATATGCATAGACACATGACCTTAATCACATGCTACTACTAACAACCAAACATTAACATCATCATGATCATATAAATACATCCTATCTCACATTACATATACTCCAATTATTTCACCTTTCGTTAACACAATTAAACAAGATTTTCCATCTATATATGACACTCCACACCCCGTTTCAAAAGCCAAGCAGTAACCACATAACATGCTCCAGGTTCTGTCACACGCAACTACGCACTTCCTTTATCATATACCACCATGGTCAGATCCTTTCATTTCATCCAACAACAATACAAGGCTCAAGTTACAAGTATTACACACACATGACTCAACATACAAAATTTTCCCCCATGTGACCG
Organism: Silene latifolia; assembly: GCF_048544455.1. NCBI lineage: Eukaryota > Viridiplantae > Streptophyta > Magnoliopsida > Caryophyllales > Caryophyllaceae > Silene > Silene latifolia. Next base: position 11,704,519 of record NC_133529.1, read on the forward strand.
GCTTGAGATTGTAAGGGCCTTAGTGCGACTCCGGGACGTCTCCCAAGTCTTTGCGGTAGCTCCAAACAACTCTCCCCGGGTTCATTTTATTTAGACTCCCTAAGTTCATTTGGTTCATTTGTTTTAGGTGCCGGAATCGTCGGCTCTGATACCACTTTGTAACACCCCCTCATACCAAGGTACCTTACCAAGGACTACCCTAGCATGACAGGCTGTTACCATCTCGGTTTCCCGAGGTTAGTATATCAAAGTTACAATTTCCAAACAACATTTATATAAGTACGGTAATTATAAAAGTTACATAGTCTCCAAAATCTAATAAACGAATTATGCAAATGGCAACAACTACCAAAACAATAACTAAGGCTCGTGATGGTTTCATCTAATCCAGCGTGGTGACTCTCCCATGACTGCCCCAAGCTCAATAAATGTATCACCTGTCACAATCTGCTCACCATCCCCGAATGGATCACCGCAGGTTTTACAAAACAACAACACGGGGTCAGTACTACTCAATCAATATAAGACAACAAACATTACCACCGGTGATCATCGATCTCACACACAAGAATCGACCGCACACCGAAGTGTGTAGCCCTGCGCCAGATTACCCATCGCAACAGGTAATCCTCGCCGCCGATGGGTGACCATGAGCCCATCCCCACCTAGTCCGGCTCATCAACGAGCGACTAACAATCCCCTGTCCCTTAATGTGCACATCCCCTCCCGTGGCGGGTTCCACGGAGGGCGAACTAGGGTGTGAAGCCACTCCCGCAAGTGACTCCACCACAATCACACATACCACAGCATCACAGCTGTCACAACACCACAACCGTCACAACACAACCACATCACCACAATCATCACATCACCCATCCTCCGATGATCAGCAGATAAGAACAATTATGAAACAAACACAATCTTAATCAATTAACAGTACTGAGTAGGCGAAACCCTACCTTAGCAATCAACAGCAGTACGGAAACCGAACAATCAGAAAGGCTCCTCAATGAAGTCTTCTCCTATACAATAATCGCATACACAATTACATATTGCACAATTTCCCCATATTCCCAACTCCATGTATGAATACAGTAATCCCAAAGAATACAAACAACATAGAAAAGGACTTACAAACAGAAGGATGAGGAATTATACGCAAAACTACGAAGATTGTACACAGCACGATGCTAGGGAATGATTAGGAAGTGATTAGGGAATGATTAGGGTAATCGTCAAAATGATGATGTTTGAAATAATGTTTTAGAAACTGACGCGGGATATAAAAATAACCCTAAACGTTTCCCAATCAAACCGTCAAAATAACACTCCGCCAAACCGGACACTCGGTCGAGTAAGTGTATACTCGGCCGAGTGTCCCATACTCGGTCGAGTGTTCACTATACTCGGCCGAGTGTTCCTCGGCAGAACCAAAACACACACAACCTCAACACTACTCGGCCGAGTAGGCTCTACTCGGTCGAGTAGTCACCAAGGGAAAACCGTAGTATTACAGGTGGGACAGGTGCGTGAGAGGCAGAGTGAGCTTGAGGGCGGGGTTGACGTGGTTGACGGGTAGGGAAGACAACCATAGGATAGCGTTCCTGGAGGAGACGACAATTGGAGGCGACATGGCCGACTCTATTACAAAAGTGACAGCGACCTTTGTACGGATTTTTGTACTCGGGTTGCGGGTTGGCAGTGGAGTTGGACTGAGGCGGGTTAGGTGTGTAACGAGGGGTGTAATTGTTGCGATTGTTGGAACGATAAGAGGCCGCGTTTGCAGCAGGATGGAATTCGGGTGTGGGTGTCGAATTTTTGAGACGCAATTCATGTTGGATAAGTTTCTCATGAAGTGCCTCAAACGAGATAGGTGTGTCACGGGCGCGGATGGCTTCTATGACGGAGCGATAAGTATTCTGGTTAAGGCCGTTGAGGACTTTGGTGGTAATGTCATCCTCGTCCATGGGTCTTTCGAGTTGGGCTAGGTCATCGGTACAGGCTTTTATGGCGGTCATGTATTCGGTGATGGTCATATCGGTGTGAGAGATGTTTTCAAGACGGTCTTTAATTTGGAGACGGTGGCCACGGGAAGAGTTAGCAAACGTTTTGGTGAGGGTTGTCCAAGCGGCATGGGAAGTGGGGTCGTTGACAATGAGAGCGGCAACGGGTGGGGCTAGGGTTCCAGCGAGGGCGCCAAGAATAAGTTGGTCTTGACGATACCAAGTGGAATAGGCCGGGTTTGGTGTGACAGCGGTTTTGGTGTCGGGTGGGGTAGGTTCTGTGGTGAGAGTTTCGGGTGGAGATGTGGTGGTACCATCAAGGAAGCCAAAAAGTTCAAGTCCGTTCATGATAGCACGGACTTGAAAGCGCCATTGACGGAAGGTGATGGTATCCTTGAGTTGGGTACAGTTGTTAAAGGTGACGAGGGTAAGCGGGTTTTTGGGTTCGGCGGAGTTTGGGATGTGGAACGGGGTGGGAGACATGGTTGATGTCCGTCGGATTTGTGACGTGAGGTCTGAGATTGACGTGAGGTCGAGAAAAATTTAGAGAGGATCGTTGTGGCTCGATACCATGTAAGATAATGAATTACTTGATTATTTACGAAACATGAATACAGTTTATATACTAGGTTACAAGGCTAGGATGCTAGGGTTACATAATTACAAAATAAGGAAAGCGAGATATACATAAGATACGGAGCTAGATATAGGAAATATGTACAATAACGAAATATATTACAATGACGAGAATTAGGCAGTCGATATATTCTCAATAGTTTCTACCAATTGTTAACCTTTGCTCTCAAGTCTCAACAAATTTTTTGTACCTACTTTTTCTCTTTTAGATCAATTTTCGTCATTAATTCTCTTTTTTACTTTCGTTATTCCGAGTTACCCCCTCCGTCCCAATCATTTATTGTCTTTTGACTCCTCTTAAATTAATGATTAAGACGGCTTTTAGACTACGGTTTGTTTGGTGACTTTTTTTATTCATGGATCATACACAATTGTTTAATTTTCGGGCAACTGAAGTATATGTTTTACTGTTCAGCTGAGAGTGAACGTGATAGTTTGAAAAAATCGGCTCGAGAACACCCCCGGTTTAATGATTGTCCTACAAATGATGATTTGAATGTCGCTACCAAGATGGCCGCACTCGAGGCATCTCATTCAATTGTGTCGTTAGTTTCTTTTTCTGGTATGGTAATTCTAATTTTTTTTTTTGGTATAATTATCCCAAGACATATATTTGAGTTAGTCATTATCTTAATTTGAAATTAATAGGTGAGAATGTGGTCTTTCATACATGCGGAACGATAATTGAAGTTGATGGTAATACCAACACTGTTATTACTTCGCTCCATCTTTTACGGGAACAACGCAATGATGCTCTGACTGTTGAACATACTCTTATAGACAATCTCAAGGTAATTTTTTTGTCTCAATTGTTTTATTCGGAAGTGAACAGATTAGAATGTTCCATACACAAGAGACGTTTTAATTTTTCGTTTTTTTTTTGTTTTTACTTGTAGATTGTTGTCCAAGCATCGGATGAAAATTCTTATATTGGTAAAATTGAGACTTATGACTTTCATTATAATTTACTGATCGTCAAATTCGAGTCTAAGAATTCTCTTCAACCCGCGCGTCTGAGGATGATTAATGATGACTTCAGCCTAGAAAGATGGGTCGAAATGCCTCCTCATACTGTGAAAGTACAAATTGGTGATCCAATGCGTCCTCATGATCTGAAAGTACAAATTGGTGATCCAATATTAGTGGTCGGCATTGTTGTTAAAATCGCGATCCGGATCGTAGGATCGTACGATCCTACGATCCAAAAAGTGGAAAACGATTCAAATCGTCGTAGGATCGTTTTGGTGGTAGGATCGGTATAGGATCGGTCAGGATCGGGTAGGATCGGATAGGATCGTACAGGATCGTGTAGGATCGATGGTAGGATCGTTCAGGATCGTAAAATGTTTATTTGTGCAACTAATTTGTGAGTTGGTTGTTCTTCTATACTTACAACTCTAAATTAAAGGTATATGTAATATATTGATATGATTATTAAGACTTTCATGTCATTAAATAAACTTTTTAACATTATACATCACAAATTATACCAAATAGTTTACATAAACTTGTTTATCCAAGCTATTTGTAGGATCTTACGATCCTACGATTCGATCCTGCGATCCGATCCTACCACCCCTCTTCGATCCAAAGTAGGATCTCGATTCTGACAACATTGGTGGTCGGACGTTATTTCAAGGCCCCAAATGATGTTATGGCTGCCCCTGGCACATTCAGGTTAAACAATTTTATATTTACTGATTAAAACAATAGTTGATATTCTGATATTTTGATACTCATAAGTCATATCCGTAATTTTTTAAAATCTTAGTATAAGTCGCTGTCAAGTTTCCGAGTATGGATGTGGAGAGCTTTTATCAGCTGATGATTGCAATATTACAAGGGTATTTTTTTAATCTATGTCCGACATGTCTCTCCAAATTGATATTGGCGTATAAAGTATTTTTACTAACGGATTTTTTAATGACTTTTTGTTGGAAGTGTGGTGATGGAGCTCCATATGTTAATCTAGCCGGAGAAGTCATTGCCATTGCTTACTATGAACTTGGTGGTGGATCTCCTTTCTTGCCGATTAACATAGCTTATAAGTGGTGGAATCACTACAAAAAACAAAAGTATGTCCTGTTTTTGTATGTGTTCAAAGAATACTTGATGTCCTGATTTATGCCATATGAATTAATCTAGTTATTATACTTGTATGTAATAGTAATGAGATATAGTCAATATTATACTACTATTGGTTATTTAGTGCCTTATATTTAGGATATTGTCTTATGGCTTTCCCTTTAATAGTGGAGTTAAGCATGGCATATATTAGGGAATTGTCCCTAATATATGGAGTTAGAATTGTATAAATTAGAGTGTTGTATAAGTCTCATTCATTCAATCATATTCAATTACTACAACTTACGCTACTGTTCTTGCATTTCTATATGGCACCAGAGCAGGTTGCAAATTAATTTTTCCAAAAAAAAAAAAAAAAAAAAACTCATTTTTTTTTCTCATCATGACAAAACCAGAGGGATCAAAACAAGAGCAAATTTCATCATGCTCACCTCTGTATCTACATCCTAGTGAGAGCACAAATCTCTCATTAGTTTCAAGCAAATTTAATGGAAAGAATTATGAACTTTGGGCTGATGCGGTCAAAACTGCTCTCGATGCTAAGAACAAATTGTCTTTCGTCGAGGGCCACGTAAAGAAACCGGTTCTGTCCAAAAATCAAGACGAAACACTCGAAGCCGTGGCATGGCGACAGTGCAATGCCATGTTGAAATCATGGATACGATGTTCGATTGAAGAAACTCTTCATGCGAGTATCAATTTTTCGGGAAGCGTGGTAGAAATCGGAAGGAGTTGCAAGATAGCTATTCTTTGGCAATTCTCCACGGGTTCACCAATTAAAAACAGAGTTGGCCGACTGCAAGCAAAGGAAAGGCCAATCCGTCATTGATTATTATACCAAGATGAAGACAATTTGGGATGAGTTAGCCAATTATAGCAAGGTACATCAATGTACCTGTGGAGCGGCGGAATCGATCCTCAAAGAACGAGAGGATGAAAAAGTTCATCAATTTCTCATGGGACTTGACTATACGGGCATATTCGTTCTAATCTGTTAATGGAGGATGAGATAACGTCCTTGACTAGAGCCTATTCACTCGTTCTCCGAGAAGAAAGCCACAAGGCTGCTACTAAAGAGAAGGAAGAAGCCATTGAGGCAACGAGTGCCATGGCAGCACGGGTTTCAGATGGTGCGCCAAGGGGTAAAAACAGTGGAGAAAAGAAAGATGACAAGGATATTTTTTACTGCACCTTTTGTCAGAAACCTTGGCACACCGAGGAGTATTGCTGGAACAAGCCCGAGAATGGAGGCCGAGGAAGAGGCCGTGGACGTCGAGGACGCGGTCGTGGAGGCAGAGGTCACCATGAACGTGCGAATGCAGCTGGTGTGAGTGAAGGCGATGCGACGGGACTCGGATTAACAGCGGAAGAATTGAAACAGTTTCGAGCCATGATTGCCAATAAAGGTGAAATTAACTCAAAAGAGAAAGGTATGAAAATCGATAATGATAAAGGCATAAAAAACACTTGTGATAATTGGCTTCTTGACACAGGATGTTCGCATCATATGACCGGAAAGAGAGATTTACTTGAGAATATAGAAAAGAAAAATATCTCAACAGTAGGTCTTCCAAACGGATCTCACATCACTGCTTGTGAACACGGAACAGTGACATTAAGTTCCAATTTTGTGTTGAAAGACGTACTTTATGTTCCCACGTTACAATGTGATTTAATTTCGGTTCAACAGTTAATTCGCGAAAATAATTGTTTAGTAACCTTTTACTCCGATCATTGTGTTATACAGGACCTCTCTACGAGGATGAAGATTGGACGGGGGGAGCATAAAGATGGGGTCTATTACTTCAAGCAACAAGGGAAGGAATCCGTTGCAAGGGTTGAAAAAAATGGCGATGCGAAGCTTTGGCACAAAAGACTTGGGCATCCCTCTAGTAGTATTTTACCTCTCTTTTCTAATTTAATTGGTTTAAATTTATGTTGGAATTCGAAAGACATTTGTGATTCGTGTTGTCGTGCTAAGCAAACACGGTCGGTTTTTAAATTGAATCAGAAACGGAATGACTCCTTGTTTGGGCTTATACATTGCGATATTTGGGGGAAATATAGTGTGAAAAGTTTGAATGGAGCACAATTTTTTCTTACTATTGTCGATGACAAGAGCAGGGGTGTTTGGGTGTACCTTATGCGTGAGAAAAGTGAAGCTATACAATTACTTATTACTTTTTGCAACATGGTAAAAACCCAATTTGGAAGGCAAGTGAAAATAGTTCAAAGTGATAATGGATCGGAATTTCTGGCCGGGCCATTAAAACAATATTACCATGAAAACGGGATACTTTTTCAAACTAGCAACGTCGACACCCCACAACAAAATGGTAGGGTAGAGCGAAAACATCGACATATTTTAGAAAAGGCTAGGGCCCTACGTTTTCAAGGAAATTTGCCTTTCGAGTTCTGGGGAGAGTGTGTGCTTACCGCTGCGTTTCTAATAAATCGAACCCCCACACATGTTTTAAATGGTCAAACCCCATATGAATTGTTATACGGAGAACGACCTATACTCGATTCGATTAGAATTTTTGGTAGCTTGTGTTATGTTCACAACAAGGAGAAACCAAAAGATAAATTTGGAGAGCGAGGACGACGTTGCATTTTTATCGGATATCCATCTACCAAAAAGGGGTGGAGAGTGTATGATCTCAAAACAGGGGACGTTTTCGACTCAAGAGATGTTATTTTCTATGAGCATATTTTCCCATTTAGTGACATCCGAGAGGATGAAACAAATTGTGAGTCGAATTGTCACGAAAAACAGAGACATACAGGTGTTTATATTGATCATGATAAAGTCTTAGCACACGAAGATGAATCAGATATGGCGAGAATACCAACTGACAGACGGATTGAAGAAAATGAGAGTGAAGCACGGACTGAACAGAGGCATTCTGACAGCGAAGATGTCAGTGTCAGCGTGAATGAGGAGGACAATTCGTGCCCTATGGGAAGAGGAGCTCGGGAAAAATTCGAACCCGCATGGAAGAAAGACTACTTGTGCAAATCGACGAGAGTAATAGACCCCTCAATTCGAACCCCCTCGGCTCAATCTCCATCCAAGCAAAGAGGTACTCGTTATCCTTTGAGTAATTATGTTACTTATAATTGTTTTTCGAAAAATCACAAATGTTTCTTGAGCAAAATAGATGCAGTGGTTGAACCTCAGAAATACAGTGAAGCTGCTGGTATACAGGAATGGAGAGAAGCGATGTTGAAAGAGTACAAAGCACTTGAGAATAATGGTACATGGAGTGTTGTTGATTTGCCGAAAGGAAAACGAGCCATTGGAAGTCGATGGGTTTATAAAGTTAAGCACAATGCGGACGGAACCATTGAGCGTTACAAAGCACGGTTGGTTGCTCAAGGATATACTCAAATTGAAGGAGTGGACTACCATGAGACGTTTGCACCAGTGGCAAAGATGGCAAGTGTACGGTGTCTACTTGCGGTGGCAGTAGCAAAAAATTGGAATATTGCTCAGTTGGATGTAAACAATGCTTTCCTCCATGGGGATTTAAATGAAGAAGTTTACATGAGAATGCACGGATTTGCTAACAATGGGTCGAACAAAGTCGCAAGTTACTGAAAAGTTTGTATGGCTTGAAACAAGCTTCACGGAATTGGTTCGAAAAATTGACCAAATCATTGACGAGGTACGGTTTTCAGCAATCATTAGCCGATTATTCACTTTTTACTTACAACAAAGATGGAATTTTTCTTGGCATATTGGTTTATGTAGACGATATGATAATTGTAAGTAATAATACTATGGCTTGTACTCGACTCAAGAATTTTTTGGACCGAAGTTTTGGAATAAAGGACCTTGGGAAACTCAAATACTTCTTAGGAATTGAAGTAGCCGAAGGTTCCAAGGGGCTGTTTTTATGTCAACGGAAATACGCACTCGATATTATAAAAGAAGCGGGATTGGAAGGTGCAAAACCGATTGACACTCCCATACAACCAAAGCACAATTTGGCTCTAGCTCAAGGGGAGTTCTTACACGATCCTTTGAAATATAGAAGATTGGTTGGGAAGTTAATTTATTTGACAATTACTAGGCCCGACTTGGTTTATGCTGTTCATATATTATCACAATTTGTTCATGCCCCGAGACAAGAACATTTGGCTGCAGTTTACAAAGTGATTCGATACATCAAAGGCGGACCAGGCAAAGGGATCGTTATTAATCGCAATTGTGACTTACAGGTGCGAGGTTATTCGGATTCGGATTATGCAAATTGTCCTCTCACTGGGAAGTCGATTTCTGGATATTATGTATGCCTAGGAAATTCGCCAGTTACATGGAGAGCAAAGAAGCAATCGACAGTTGCAAAATCAACGGCGGAAGCGGAATATCGGGCATTAGGAGCTGTGACGAGTGAAGTGTTATGGGTGAAATCCTTCTTACAATCACTAGGGGTGGATCACGTCAAGCCTATGGCACTGTTATGCGACAACCAGGCGGCCCTAGGGATAGCTAAGAATCCGGTTTCTCACGACCGAACCAAACACATTGAAGTGGAGTGCCATTTTATTCGACATCACCTAATGGAGGGCACGGTGAGAACGTTTTTTGTAAGAAGTAAAGAACAGATTGCTGATCTATTTACCAAGGCTTTAGCCGGAAACACATTCCGATATCTTCAGAGCAAGTTGGGCATTGGTTCACCGGATGCTCCAACTTGAAGGGGAGTAATGAGATATAGTCAATATTATACTACTATTGGTTATTTAGTGCCTTATATTTAGGATATTGTCTTATGGCTTTCCCTTTAATAGTGGAGTTAAGCATGGCATATATTAGGGAATTGTCCCTAATATATGGAGTTAGAATTGTATAAATTAGAGTGTTGTATAAGTCTCATTCATTCAATCATATTCAATTACTACAACTTACGCTACTGTTCTTGCATTTCTATAAATAGGGAACATCGTCATCCTTCTTATGGCTTTAAAGCTAGAAACGTTTATGCAGCTACTCTTTGTAATTTGGCGAGATTTTTAAAAAGATTTCCGAGCTACTCCAATGGCGTTCAAGTGGTATCGGTAATTGTTTTTTCCTGCTTAGCATACATCTTCATGCATTTTTGTGTAATGAACTTTAAATAGTATGAATTATATGTACTCCGTATTCACTTAATTACATTCATTGTAGTATTAGCTTATTGAATAACTTGTCTTCGTAGGTACTACCAGGGTCTTATGCTGAATCAGCAGGCTTGCGTAACCTGGATGTTATCGTAAAATGTGATGGGAAAGCCGTCAAGGGTTTCTTGAAGGTTTGTTCTAAATTACATTGTTTCAAAATTTATATTTATAAGTAAATTTGTTTTATGTATTTAATGGGTAACATTTAGTTAAATCTTGTATGCCATGTATTTAATGGGTAGCATTTAGATCATAATAAGATATGTCAAAAACTTCTCCATACATGTTAACTACGGCCGCTCCATCGCCGCACTAAGAAAGAAGAAAAATCTAGTTACAAATCCGTTAATTTTAAAAAAAAAAAAAAAACATACTCTGCTGGTATTACATCCAACTGATAGTAGCTCAATATAATCATATTTATCGGAATCAATACGCTCCAAGCTGCAATTTACCAAGTTGACTTTGTTTATGCCCTTAAATATTGTTGTATAGGTGCTTAGTCGTTACGGGATTAAGTGTGTTGCTAAGTTGATTGTCGTAACTGGTTTTAAACTATACAAATCCCGTGCCCTTGAGCATTAAGGATTAACCGTGTTTCTACTTGTCAATGTAACAGCTGTGGGAACTGATGTGGGATAAGGTAGGCGATGTTGTGAAACTCAAAGTGGCTCGGATTGATAATTCCAGTTTTGAGACTATTAGAATGGTGGTTGGCGAGGCAGTACCCCATGAATTGAACAAGTAAGTTTTGTTTTGCTTTCTAAAATTCGTCACCCAATTTTAAGTTCCTGTGTATATTAATTACAGTACTATATATACTTGGATAATTGATTGATACGTCTTTTACCATTTCTTTTGTTAGGTGGCCTCTATATGATTATCATTGATGTATTATACCAGCGTTGATTCCGAACATTATTCAACTTTTATAGGCAAGGACTAAGAACTAAGGAGTGTCAATCTTGTTTCCGAGAAGTCTGTTAAACGCGATTTTTGTTTTTGGTTTTGGTTTTGGTTTTGGCTCATTCTTACATGAAACTAGATATTTCGTTGTACAGATATGAAGATGATCTTTATTGACAATTTTCAAGCGGAAAGTATCACACTAGAAAATGTTTCTTAATTGCTCAACATGTAAGAACGGCAGGTTTGGGTCATAGTGAAATACTTCTTCCTAGTCGCTCATTTATTTCCTTCCATTTTGGACAAAAAATATATAAGGAAATGTTTTAGATCACACAAAACACTATAGTCCACAGTCTACATGGAAATGAATTTGAACAACAAACCTTTCCAAAAAAAAAAGAGGGAAGAAAATCCGACTAGGAGGGAGTACAATCTATAGCTATTACGAAGTTTTCACTTGCAGCCATTGACATCCACATTTTGGCCGGGTCGGCCCGAATGTTTGACCACCCCCAGTCAACTTTTGCAAAAGTTGAGTTAACTATTTTCTAATTTCAACTGTGGGTGTCGAAATGGTTTAAAACGATCAACTAACCATCGAGCCATCAGTTAGAAATCCGGCACTTCATCTTAATATCTCTAAGCCAAAATCTGCATAAATTTCAAAAGCAAGATCAAGGCCTGATCAAAATCGCTTTGGATCATTAAATAAACGGTAATTAAAGATTAGTCGATTTATATTGAGATGAGATTTCGTACCCGAAAAATGAAAAGTGAAAACGGCTCCCCCATCCAGATTAGTCTACTAGCCAAGTTTCATCAACGTAGGTCATGTCTAGGCCAACTAACAAAACAAATGTTAAAAGTAATTAGTTATCAAAATATGAAGTCGAGATGATCGAAAACTTAGTTATGATTGGAGAGTTTAGCACAAACATACTTGTTCAATTCTTTCGGGATAGCTTCACCAACAACCATGTCGAATGTCCGAATAGTGCAATCATCAACCCGAGCAACTTCTAATTCCACCACATTACCAACTTTATCGAACATAGAACTCCATAACTGTTGTGAAAAAGGAAAAAAGTGGTTAATCCACCACATATGTCGAATAAGTTGATAAAAAAGAAGGCAATTGACGCATACCTCTAAGAAACCACTCACGGGTTTGCCATCGAATTTGGTTATAACATCATCTGAACGCAACCCAGCACATTCGGCATTAGACCCTGATACCACCTACAATATTAAAAATAAATAACAGGATTTACGGGTGTTACTCCTTAGTCGGCTTCAAAACTGTCATAAAAAGAGTTTCGAATTAAAAATTACTCCTTTTTAAAATCTTATTTTCTAAAATTACTTTTTTATATAATTTTTCTTAAAATTACTCCTTTAAGATGCCCTTTTATCAAAAATTGCTTCAAAATTTCAATTTAAGTGATTTATTACGTCTCATTTTAGGAAAAAGTTATACAATAGAGTAATTTTTAAAAACTGGATTTTAAAATGGAGTAATTTTTAATTTACTCTAAAAAGAATTACCTTTTCCACCCGAACGCCATTTGAGATGTTCGGAAAACTTGTTAAAACTCTCTCTAACATAGGCAGAGTAGCTAAATACAAGTTGATTGCTTCAAATCCATAAGACGGATGGCGCAGTTCCCTATTACATAGATGGGATCACCAGATTAACATGGTCAAATTTCTACGGATGATTATATAGTTAAGAATTAAGGACAATGTTACTCAGACATACTTGGTTTTTTTGTAGTGATCCCACCACTTGCAAACGATGTTTATTGGTAAAAAAGGAGAGGTTTCGGAAAACTGAAAATAAGATATGCCAATAACTTCTCCAGAGACGTTAATAATAACTTGGAAACAACTGTTCGAACGCTTCATCTCGAATTAGTTTCCATTATTCTCTTTAGAATATAAAGTACGGAGTAGTTTGGGTTTTTGATAAATTAAAATTAAAATAAGTGTTAGAGGAGATTACGGTATCATATCGTAATATACCGTAATCAGAATAAAATGAGATATTATTATGGTTTCCTATATTAGGAGATCTTACGAATACTATAAATACGCTACGATTGTAGTTGTAAAAGCACGAACTATTATCAATAACACGATTTCCTTTATGAATTCCTCCCTCTCTATTTCTAATATGGTATCAGAGCCTCACGCTCTTGAGGCCTAAAAACGATATTTTGTTGCCCTGCCGGAGGGACTAATGGAATTATGGTGCCCTCCGGCGGGATTTCTTTACCGATAATTTACAAATTATTTAAAAAAAAAATCCAAAAATTGTACGTCTTTTCTTGATGGTTTTCATTGAAGTCCAATCATTTTGAATGTTGTTGATTTATTACAACTACTCGCTAGTTGTATTCTTTCATCGATCGATCCCGCCATTTACATGGTCTTTGTAAGTTCAGTTGCTTTATTGGAGGGAGTACAAACGAGTTCTCCAATCCATCGATTCGATATGACGGATAAATTCCGTTTTTAATCAAGTCAAATTCGAAAAATTGCGGCGTTTTTAACTTGAAATTTCGAAGAATTCGAAAATATTGATCGTTTGATATTTTGACGGGTTCGAAAAATTGCGACGTTCCCGTTCAAAGAATTTCTTTTTGATTGGTTCGAAAAGAATGTCGTTGTTGTCTAAGATTTGAAGATCGAAGAATGAAGAAACGGATTATTTTCTTCATATTTTTGTTGCTATTGTGTGCAAACTCATGGAAATTTTTTCAAATTACCATGAGTTTGAGGGGGGATGTTAGAGGAGATTACGGTATCATATCGTAATATACCGTAATCAGAATAAAATGAGATATTATTATGGTTTCCTATATTAGGAGATCTTACGAATACTATAAATACGCTACGATTGTAGTTGTAAAAGCACGAACTATTATCAATAACACGATTTCCTTTATGAATTCCTCCCTCCCTATTTCTAATAATAAGTTATCATGCTTGCGAGATTTTACCCGAGCTTGAGCCACGGGTCAACCAAGCTTGAAAAAATTGAGCTCGTTACCATACTTGCGAGCTTTAACCCGAGCTCGAGCCGAGTTTGAGCTTAATGAGAGGCTATATATAATTGTTAAGTTATTATCGTTTTTTTGTTCTTTCGATAGTTTCAATAATAAGATTTGAAGACTATATATATGAGCAAGTACAAATGTACAATGGGTTGGTTTAGCATAGGAACTTGCTCCTTTGATTACAAAGGCTTTGATACCATGTTAGATAAATATAGATTTATAGAGTCATGTTCGAGATGAAAATAGTAAATTGACCTATTGATACTATTGAGTAGAAATACGAAATTGCGATTGAAGAATCGGGGTTTTTGTTATAACTGAAGCAAATAAAACCGGGCAATTGAGGATTGAGATTAAAGTGTGACTTATTGATGATTTAATGACTCAGTAGCTCTTTTTTTTGGTCAAATGAAGGAAGTTGTAAGCACTTCAGTAGGTCACCAGATGAGCCATCATATATTGTTCTCAAGATTTACCATCGCATTTAACTGTAAGATGAATTTCGGCTTTACTCTAACATCGGTATTTTATAAGTTTGTCGGAAAATGAAAATGAGCCACGATTAAATTATGTACATTTCTTGCAACATGAGCTTCAAAATGAACAAAGTCCGCTAAGTTCCCTCCGTTCTGCCAACAGTCGCTACTGTGTAATGCTTCTGATTGTTAAAATTGAATCACGTACTTAATTACTCCCTTAGTTATGATCGAATAAAGGGTAATCAAGATTAGTCTATTTATATTGAGATGAGATTTCTTACCCAAAAAAACGAATACGGCTCCCAATCAAGATTAGTCTACTAGGTTCATCAAGATACATCATATCGAGGCCAACTAACAAAACAAATGTTAAAGGGATTAGTTATCAAAATTTGAACTCGAGTTAAGAACATATAGTTATGATTAGGGAGTAGCACAAACGTACCAGTTCAATTCATCTGGGGTAGCTTCACCAACCACCATATCGAACGTCTTAATAGTGCAATCGTTAGCCCGAGCAACTTCTAATTCCACCACATTCCCAACTTTCTCCCACATGAAATTCCACAACTGTTGTGATAAAGGAAACAAAGTTGCTAATCCGCGTATGTTGAATAATTTAATAAAAAAGTTACTAACCATAAATAATTAAATGGATATATACCTCGAAGAATTCCCTAACGGGTTTGCCGTCACTAACATGGGCCGACCCAATACACCCTACCCATAAGCATCCAACGGCTAGTAGAAGTAATATGGCAATCAATCTCCTTTGCCATATTTGGATAGATTCCATATCATTGTTTATTCCATTGTTTATACCATTGTACTTTTGTATATATATCAAGTCGTATGTATATCTCCACACAATAATAATAACAACAGTATTACATTCTCTACATTCATTCGTAATAGTCACACTTAATTATAACGTCTTCTTCACGCAACCCAGCAGAGTCAGCATTAGACCCCGATACCACCTACAAAAAAAAAAAAAAAAAAAAAAAAAAAAAAAAAAAAAAAAAAGTCAGCCTTGTTCTTAATTAAACAAAATCGTAGATATCAAAATCCAGCTTACTTCAATAGCAATAATGGTTCTTCTTCTATTGCAAGTAAAATGTTGTTCTTAATTTGCATTGGATAGACAATGTAGGATAGATACCACCTACAATTTGCATTGGATAGACAATGTAGGATAGATATAAGAAACATACCCTTGTAAATCTGCAGCTCGACGATAACAATTCTCTACAGTCATACTCTTCTGAATCACGACGGTCCATACTAAAAATTAAACAAAATCGTAGATATCAAAATCCAGCCTACTTCAATAGCAATAATGGTTCTTAGTTTTGAGGTGATCACTAAGAATCCAAAATAAAAAGTTCTTCTATTGCAAGTAAAATGCTGTTCTTAATTTTAAGAATTAAGTTCCAAAATAAGAACTTGTTGTTCATACATGGGAATTTGACACCCAATAAGCATACATTGAAAAATGTAAAAGACCAATTACTTATTTTTTATTTTTTATTTAAAAACTTTATAAAAATATCATCTATTGTGAACAAAAGTTCTTAAATATTAGAACTAATAAAATATAATATGGCATAAGAACAACTTAATATAAGGTTCTTCTATTGCTATTGGTATACCGATTTATGTAAAAGTACATTAATATCTATAATCACATAAAAGTCTAAAAATAGTTAACCTAAAAATGCCAGGAGCAGCCATAAAACTGAAGGACTTGTAGAAGTATCGGCCGACGACTATTACCGGATCCTCAGGTTTAACCTTTGACATGTGAGGACGTAACTGAAAGGATCTGTCGACGATAAAATCGTCACTTATCATTCCTAGCTTTGCTGGTTGGAGCGGGGCCTTTGACTTGAACTTTACGATTAAGAGATTATAATGAAAATCATATGCATAAATTTCACCAATATATGAAAGTTTTTCCGATGAACAGATAACAATCTGCAAAACAAATACGAAATGAATATATTTTTACCGACTAATATAAATATGCATAGAAAATTAGAAACTAATTAGTAGCGGGACAAAAAAAACACCTTCAAATTTTCAGCCAATTTGTTTGAAACGGTATCCTCCTCGGTGGGGTGTCGGATGAGATTAAGTGAGGTTAGAACAATGTTGTTGTTTTCCTTCACTTCAATTATAGTCCCGGAACCTTGAGATACGACCACTTCACCTAAACAGTTTGTTGTAAAATAACGACTCGCTCAACGTCTATATAACTTGAACATAAACTGCTAATTATTTTTGAACGGGAAAAATAGTATAAGTTGTGAGATAAAGATTGTACCGGAAAAAGATACGAGGGAAACAACGGAGGGAGAAACTTTAATAGAGGCCATCTTGGTATCTATATCCAAGTTTTCGTCGTCGTCGTCATCGTTTCTAAAGCAAAACGGCGGGCGCTTGTAAGCCAATTCCATTAAGTTGCGATGATCACTTTCAGCTGTAGCATATGATATATAAAAGGTAAACAAAATTATTGAAACGGAACGAGTATTAATTAAGTATTGACAACTATTGACCAAATAAATAAGAAATTCAATTGTTTGTGACTAACAAAATCATGAATACAACTACATACGACTATATAATCTATGCACAAACTCTTAGTTGTGACGATTCACACCTGATTTAAATAATGTTGAAAAGAAACGGAATTGTCCGAGTCACACAAACAAGACTTGGTGTCGTCTATGACCTAGATTAGACAATAACAAAATTGTATTTTTACATGAAGCATGAAAATGAAAAGACAAGATCTTACAATAAATATATTCATCAACTGATTGTTCCAGCTGATCGAAACTCCTTTTTTCTCCTCTATCCATCTTCTGCAACCAAATTTAATCATAAAAAAAGTCAGATACTCAAAAATTAGAGGAAAAAAAATCTTTAACTTGAAACATTTAATTTTGTTATAAAATACCAGAATTATTGGGTTAAATTTCTTGGGTTTTGGTCTACTACTGAAGAAATAAACTTGTTATCAAGCAACAGGTTGATGAGCGCCAATGAGTTGCCCTAAATTCACAAACACAAAAATATATAAAGAATATAATTATCGACAATAAAATTAATTAGGAAGAGTGAGTAATTGAATTTGAACAAATTCTTACTTGTGACGGTTACAAGCATGTCACCTCTCACAACCGTTTTAAATAATGTTAAAAAGGAAAGGGGTGAAAAAAGGACGGCCCAAATTGTTCCAACTCACGGCCTAAATTGTTCCACGTTCATTCCGACGGGATGTAAATGAGTTGTAAGTTGTGACTTGATTTACCCTCCTACACGCTTATTCGTTTACCTAATTAACATGGGTATAAAACAGGTCTACGTAGTGGGCCGAACTTAGGCTAGACGAAAACTGACCCAATCTGGTCACTACTTGTCGTGCTTGGGCTACAACCCTCAACCAAGCCCGACCCATGAATAACGCTACCCATGACATATCTAAATCCTCCACAAAAGATTAAATTTCTCCTTTTAGTTCTTAGCATATACAGAGTATAAGAATATAAGATTGGCCTAAAAGAAGATAGTCCAAAATTAAATTTTAGTTATATTTATATTTTTAATCTTGTTTTATTAACCTGATATCTTATAATATAAAATAGTAGTTTGTCAAAATAAAGTTCAAAATTAAATTTTAATTATATTTATATTTTAGTCTTATTTTAATAACTTGATATCTTATAATATAAAATATTAGGTTGTCAAAATAAAGTATATTCTTGTAAATTTACCCAATATGCCACTAATCAAGAAGTTGTTCCATAGATCTCAAGATTTACCATCACATCTACCTGTAAGATGAATTTTGGCTTTACTCTCAACTTTTGGCATTTCGTAAGTTTATCGGAAAATGAAAATGAGTCATGAATTACTTAAGCATCCATTGCTTCCCTACATGTCATCTTATGTGCATTTCCTGGCATTCCTGCAATATGAGCTTCGAAATGAACACAGTCACAGAGTTTTCTGCATTCTGGTGAAGTTGTTTTTTATTTTGAAGTAATACTGAATGTTTGGTGCCAAAAGTAAAAAAAATTGGCACTATACTAATCTTATTAGTGGATAGTGAATTCTTTTCGTGTACATACATAATAACAAAGTTGGCATAAAAAAAGAAGAATAAAAAGCTGAATATGAAGTTCTAAGTCAAAACCTTTTTTAGGAGTATGAAAAGTCAATTTCAGTGTATTTTAATGGTACAGTTTTATAATTTAAAGGTTGAATTTTGGACATTGAAAAAGTCGAAGTTGAACATATGAAAATTATAATGTATGTTAATGATTGTATTTTAGAGGGAAGTATTTTAACTGTACAATTTTTCCAAGTCAACTTACTTTACGTAATCATCTTTTTCTCTCTTCTATAAAGTTGACAAATTGCACACATTTAATCATTTTTATTGATTTTCTTAATATTTGTGCACAAAATAAAGTGGAAAAATATAAAAACTAGGAAAGAATATTTTCTTTTCCTTTCTTATCTTGTTAAAATGAAATAGAGGTATTGTCTATAGCAATTCCTAATTTTTCTTTTGTTATGAAAGTCACTAGGTGTTTTCAAATACTTGTACCAGTTATTGAAACCTATAATATGGGCTATAAAGATAATCGGGGTTGCAAATGGTCAAAAGATGACCAAAACCTTTACGGCATTCCTCGTTATCATGGATGATACCTATTGACGTGTGATGATGGGGATTGGAAAAATGGAAAGGGTTGGAAATTAGGGTTAGGAAACTTGATAAAATTGTTGTATTAATAATGAAGTTAAGTTTTGAGGTTGATGTTGGACAATTTGGATCCGACAAATTGGATGTAAGTCAGATTATTATGGATATTGGACATTTGTTTAAGAATAACTATGTCGGTTGGGGGTTAATTGAACATTTAGTTCACCCTGTATCGATAACATTGAGTTTTAATATGATCGGTCAAGCATTTGTCAAACATATTTTAATATTTCAGATATTTGGGCTGTTGGGTACTCTATCGAGTAGAGTCGAGTAAGTTGTTTACAGATTCTGGAGCTGCTTTGAATGTACTCGGTCGAGTATAGGCAACTTGATCGAGTAGGAGGTACTCGATCGAGTACGTTAGTTACTCGATCGAGTAGCTCGGGTTTTACGGACTTTTCGGTCGGGTTTGATAGTAAACGTGGAGAGGTATTTAAAGTTTCTATCGACAGTTTTTGTCACTTGTACCTTTATTTTCTAAAATTTTCACAAGAAAACTCTACACCTTCAATTCTCTCCTCTTTTTGCTATCAAATCAAGGCCAGGGTTGTGGAATTTCTGAGATCATTATACCCTTGTGATCGTCATTGTTTGGGTAAGTCACTTGTGTAATTTTTATGTCAATATAGTAGATTGGTCTAAACCCTAATTTGGGTAGTATTTTGGGGGGTTTTGGTGTAGCTATTGTTATGGATTGTAATTGTATGCATTATTGTTATAGGAGGTGATTTCGTAGAGGAAGCTTTTTGATCTGCTGCTATTGTTGTTGGTGATTCCATTTCAGGTAGGGTTTTCCTACTCGGTTACCATATAATTGATTTAAAAGTTAATGTGATGGATGAGTTACATGGTTATCATTGTGGTCATAATTATATTTCTTGGTATTGGCACGATGATCAGTATTGTGATTTTTGGTTGCAATTGTATGTGGCTCGCGAGGTGCACATTAATAATCATTGGGTTATTCGCTCTACGGTTTTGAGCAGGGCTTAGGTGGTAAGGCTACGGTCCCCACTAACGGAGTGGAATATCTATTGCGATGGGTATTCTGGCAGGTCTACACACTAAAGACAAGTGATTATTGGTGATGAATTGGAGTTGGAGTAATGTGCTTATGTAATTGGATGTTATTTTACTTATTTGATTATTCAATAACTGACCCGTTTAAATGTTTTGAAAACTGTAGTGATCCATTCGGGGATGGTGAGCAGTTGATTAGTAGGTATTTTTATGGAGTATGCGCGGGATTTAGCTGGGGATGGAGTCATCACTAGTCTGAGTCTTTTAGTCTTACGCTGCAAGTTTATGACAGTTTTATTTCAGTTTTGGATTCCAGTTTGGGACGGTTGTATTTTTATATTTCCAGTTTTGTTTTAAGTTGTACGCACATTTAACTTTTAAACTTAAAGTATGTTTCTTTATAGTCTCCTTTGATTACTATACCTCAGCCCTCAGGTAACCGAGATGGTATCATCTCCATGTGCTAGGGTGGTCTTGGAAAGACATCTTGGTGTATGGGGGTGTTACACATATTCGGTCACTGAATGAGAAAAACACCATCGTATAGAATAAATGGTCATGTTTGTGTTAAAAAATATTACGATAAACTTGAATTGAATTTTGTGAGAGATCTTCAGCCAAATACTCTCGCGATTATTTCGATATCTTAGTATTCATATCCAAGTTTATATTGGTCGTTTTTTTTTGTTAAACCATGGTCGTTTGCATCCATGTGTTTGTAGTACATGGGTGAAACCATTGCTATATTGTTAAACTCCTGTAGTGCTTATTTTCGGCAACGATTCCAGAAAGGTCAGTATTCAAACTTAAGAAGAAAACTGTGTAAATACATGCGATGAATTCTTTTTTGGAATACAACTATATGTTACCAATAACGGATGATTAACAATTTAATATGAACACTAGTTTAGATCCCGCGTAATGAATGCGCGGTATTTATAGAGTTACTAATATGGAACTCGTGCAATATACGCACGGTATTTATAGAGTTTTACTTTTTAGTATATTATTTATAGATTTTAAATTGACAATTCACTTATTTTTCATTTTTTTCCTTAGTATATTTTGATTAGAGAAATATATAAAAGTTTAAATCGCAAGAAGTATTAAAATAAGTATTTTTTGTGAATTTTTTTTTTTGTTTTTTTACCGAGAAATTAATGATGTTAATTTACAAATATTTACTAATATAACATATTTTTTTAGCTGCAAATTTTGTCATAAAAAGTCAATGAATTTTAACAAATATTTACTAATGCCATATTTTTTAGCCGCACCTTCTTATCATAAAAAGTCAATAAATTTTTATCAATAAGTTCTTTAAAAAAAGAATTTCCTTATCCTAAAAATATCGGAGATAAATTGTGCATTATTTGAAATATTAAATGTTATAAATATTTAAATGCAAAAGATTGTATACATTTATAACTTATCATGTCCACACATATAGTATGTGCTAAAAATACCAAGCACTACTCTAGGAAATATTTTCAGGCGGAAAAAGTTGGAGTTTCGCCTATTCATTTAAGGGGTGTTTGGTTGAGAGGTTTGGAATGGAATGGAAGAATTCTACTCATTCAAGTGTTTGGTTGGGGCATTTTAGAATGGAGTTCGAATCCTGATTGATTCTAATTCCACTACAACCCCTTGGAATCTCATACTCACCTCCTTTCCTATGGATTCTAACTTCATTCCTTTGTGTTTATTTTTTCTAATGAAGCAAACTTAATTGATTTGAAAGGTATGGAAGTGGAACCCTATACTCCTATAGTTTCTCATTCGAATTCATTCCTAAGTATTGAACCAAACGACTCCTTAGTAAATAGGGGATTAGAATATTATAATGACCATGATGTAATATCACACTCATTTTATAGTAAACATTAACCCATTTTATCTAATACGAGAATTACGACTGTTCCGGGTGTAATTCCAGAGCAAGTATCGTTACCACCCGTGGCTTGTAGAGTAATGTCTTTGGTTGGATTCTTCTCGTCCTTATCGTTCCTCTCGGCCTCTCCTGCAACAATGAACAGGCGAGGGCTTGGCTTTGTGCCAAGCGTACTCACTCCGACGCTCAAGTCGATAAACTCAAAGGATTAAGTTGTGTTACTTGGCTAGATATGTATTGTAGAGAGATAAGGGAGATATTACGGATGAATAGTGTATTTAGGTTAAGTTGTGAGATCCTTTCCTCAATGAAGGTTGAGGAGTATTTATAGGCTTTCACCTTTTGTCACGTAGTGGCCAAGTGGCCAAGTGGCTTATCGGTGGAAAAGACCGTTCTACCCTCGGCCGATGGACCTACGGCAGGCCGGCGGAGGGTCTTGGATGTGAGTACGCGGATATGTGCCCCGGCTGGCGGGTTGCCATGCCGATACTGCAGCTAGCGGGCCGATGGGCTGCATCGGCTAGGGTGTCTAAGTCGTTGACTTCTTTGTGGATATCTTTGACCTTGCTCGGTGTGTTGACTTGGTCGTGGTGCAGAATATGCCCATCATCAATTTGCCCCCGCCGTAGTCTATGCCGTGGTATGGGCTCCGATGTATGCCGAGCGTATATTCTCGCGAGTAAATTTGAAAATCTTTCTCAGATCGGTGTCTTCTTGTGTACCAGCGTGGCTCTTGCTAGGCCGTACCATATACCATATCCCCCCTCCACATGGATGCGTAAAGGGTATCCGATGTGGAAAAGAACATGACGCTGGCCGAGACCAGGGCTGAGAGTGCCGGTTGATTTGGATTGCCCCCGGCCGGTGCTTCCTGGCTTGGTTGATCGGTAGCCGGCGGAGACTAGATACCTAGGAATTTGTTTGAGGGAGATGAACAGTCGAAGAGATGTGAATAGTCGTGTTGAAGACGCTTAGTCACTGTTGCATTGATTGACATTCAACTGTTGCGACGATTGACATTCCGCGGTTGCATGCTTGACACGTGTGTGTTCGCTGATTGGTTGACGCTTCATGGGCTGTGCCCTGATTGGTCTTTCTTCATGGGCTTTTCTCTATAAATAGGGTAGTTATTCCGTGATTTTGGCCTCCATTTTGTTTTCGAAAATTTCTCTCTAAAATCTTCATCTCTCCAAACTTTCAAGGGTTTTCTTCTTAATCTTCGGAGGATTTGATCCGGCGAGTGTTTTTCTTTAAGGTAAACAAGCAAACTTTTATTTTTTTCTTGCTAGTAATCTTTGTGAATCATGTCTTCTGCTGATGCTGGGATTGGTACTTCCGCGGCGGGGGGTTCCCCGTCGCGTTTTGAAGAGGAGGAGGTACTGGAGGCCATCCCGCTAAGGTTTGGGGGCCCTAGGTCTCCTTCCTCCGCAGCTGAGATGCCTCTCCTGGAGGAGTTGGAAGATGAGGATGAAGATGAGGGGGCTCCCGGTGACGGTGGGAGGGTTACTACTCCGGATCGTGGTGAGGGGGCTCCCGTTGGTGGTGGGAGGAGGGCTATTCCAGACCATGGTGAGGCCTGCACGACTGGCCTCGACCGTGCCTGGACAAACAAATTCGCAAGCAGCTCCGGGGAAACTCTTTTCGGAGATCACTTCTTCCTTGGTGAGGGGTATAAAATTGTTTTCCCTCAGGAGGGTCAGGCGGTCTGCTGTCCTCCCCCGGGTCATATCGGCGTGTACATTAGGCAATTGGAGTACGGGCTCCGGTTTCCTTTGAACGAACACGTCGTGCCCATCATCAGAGCTATGAATCTTGCCGTGGCCCAACTGCATCCGTTGGCCGTGAGGACAATAATCGGCTTTGTATGGCTCTGTCTCTTTAAAGGGGAGGTCCCTACGGTTGACTTATTCCGCCGACTTCATAGTCTTCGGCCGTCATTCGCCCGAAGGGTGGGGTGGTATAGCGTGCAGACGGAGCCGGGATATGTCTCCGTAAACAAACTCACTTCCTGCAAAGACTGGCAAGAGCGATGGGTGTACGTCCAAGTGCCGGAGGACTACCCGTTGCCTCGGTCTTTTCAGGGCCCCGTTCACCTACGGTGTGAGACCCGGGAAGAGTATGAGAAATACGTCTCCCGGGGTAACAAGGTTAAGATGGACGTTACTTTTGTCCCTCTTTCTGCGGATGAGAGGCGGGCAATGCAGCTATTTGATGCTGAGGAGGGATGGCTGCCCCCGACTCAGATTATTCTTCAGGACGAGATGCTATGCCGCGCCGGCCTCATACCGGCCCTCTTTGGGGTGAGTGGGGTCGGTGTGAGGCCCACCTTTGCTTGCTATGTTCCTTTTTCTGAGCTTTGCTTTTACTTCCTTTATGTAACTCTTGTTCGGTTTCTTGCAGATCGGTTTGGTCGGGATCTGTCAGAGAAAGACTTGGGGAGGTTGGGGCTTGATAAGGACGGGAAGGTTCTCGCCCGTCATCCTACGGCTGAAGTGAAGGATCGCCGAGTGTCCCCTAACGAACTCATGGACAAACAGACGAGGGCGTTGGATCGGAGACGGCTCGAGCACGGGTTCTTGGTGGTGTCAAGAGATCGAAGAAGGCGGCGTCAAGTCGGCGGCGTCGCATCAATGGCAACTCCTCTTCGACCCCGGTGGCGAAAAGGTTCACGTGGAGGTGATCAACATTTCGAGGAGGAGGTGATCTGTTGCTAAGGCCCCTTCTCCGAAGAAGAGGAAAGACCCACGTCCTGCTTCCGCCGTGCCGGGGAGGACTGCTTCCACCAAAGACTCCAACTAAGAGGGTTCGAACTGGTGCACGGTTTAACTTGTGGTTGATTTAGCCGGCTCGTTGGGTATTCCCTGACGACGGGCTTTCGACGTGTCAACGCAAGGTGACCTGGATGCTGTGTAAATTTTTGTAGATCCCATCGGCGGCGCTGCCGTTCTCACCGAACCGCGACCGAGAAAACGATCGAGAAGGCGGCCGAGAAGGTCAGTGACCAAAACGTCGTTGTGGACTCCTTACCCCGTAAGTTTACTCCTACCGAGCTCGTGGCGGAGGGCGAGAAAATATACAAGAGGCTGGGGAGATGGAGTCGTCCCCGCCGCCTCCCTTATCATAGAGCGAGGAAAAGGCCACGCCCAATCCGGCGCTGACACAAGGCTCAGCCTGATCTCTCCGCTGCGAAGGGGAAGCCGGGAAGGCTAAGCTGGATCTTCATCTTCTTGTGAGGCGTGCGGAGGCGGCTGAAAAGCTCGCCGAGGGCCGAGAGGGCCAAAGTTGAGGATCTTTGATGGCGCCACGGCCAAGATGATGGAGGAGCGGAATAGGTATAAAGGCGCCTACGACGCTGTGGTTGCCAAGAGGGACGAGTGGGAGGGTCGGTTCCACAAGCAGGCGGAGGTGCTCAGTAATGTGCAGGCTATCCTTGCTCAAAAAGAGAAGGATATTGAAATGCTCCAAGATGATCTCCTCCCTAAAATGTGCGTCCAATTCCGGGACCGGGCCGAGGAGGCGGCCAGGGAGGCAATCAGAAGGTCTGTCCCCGACGGCTCCTTCCCGTGGGATAAATATGACCAGTTCATGGATGAGATAGCTGAGGCTGCGGAGGCAGCGGCTGCTGAGAAGGCGGAAGCGGCGAAGGCGGCTCAGACAGCTGAGGCCAAGGAGTTACTTGGAGATGGTCAGCCTTCCTCAAAGCCGGCCACCGAAGATGCCGTTGCTACAGATGGAGGGCAACGGCAGGCATAGGGAGACGGGCGGTCGTCACCGGACTCACCCGGCGTCTCGGATAGCCATTGTTGGGGCCAACTATTGAGCCTTCTCTCCCTGCCATCCTTTTGGCGCTTCAAATTCCAAGTCTGTAATCTTTTGCTTTTTTTGTTTTTTTCGCTTTTTGTAAAACTTTGGTAGGTAGAGTTTAGGCTACCCTCATGGGGACGGCCGTCGTTTGTACTCTCCTTGCAATTACCTGTAATAAAGTTATCTTTTTAGGCCTTTGGCTTGGCCGGGCTTCGATCATAGTTCTTCGTTTGTCTTTTCACGTTACTGATTGAGTGCGCTCGTTTCCATACTCGGCATGACCGAGGTAGTTCGAATGCACGTCTCAACTGTGTTCAACGTCTTTAGCGTTCGTAACTGTGTAGGCATATTGACCGCTAGATTGGCGTCTCAATTGCGCTGAGTATACGTCTCTCTTTTAGCGTATCGGCCGTCGTGTTCCCAGTCGCTCTCGGTTTTGACCGAGGTAATCGGGGTTGCGGCTTCGATAGCGTCAGAATCGTGTAGGCATATTGACCGCTAGGTTGGCGTCTCAATTGCGGCCGAGTATACGTCTCTCTTTTAGCGTATCGGCCGTCGTGTTCCCCGTCACTCTCGGTTTTGACCGAGGTAATCGGGGTTGCGGCTTTGATAGCGTCCGTAACTGTGTAGGCATATTGACCGCTAGATTGGCGTCTCAATTGCGCTGAGTATACGTCTATCTTTTAGCGTATCGGCCGTCGTGTTCCCCGTCGCTCTCGGTTTTGACCGAGGTAATCGGGGTTGCGGCTTTGATAGCGTCCGTAACTGTGTAGGCATATTGACCGCTAGATTGGCGTCTCAATTGCGCTGAGTATACGTCTCTCTTTTAGCGTATCGGCCGTCGTGTTCCCCGTCGCTCTCGGTTTTGACCGAGGTAATCGGGGTTGCGGCTTCGATAGCGTTTCTTTCCTCGTCTGGTGGCAAATTTCGGAGGGGACAGACACTTTGGTGGGGAATCTGGGCGTTTCATTCACATGTTATGATTGTGCGCTGGGGTGTCCACAATGGGTTTGGATACCTCCGCCGCTATACAAAGTATTTTCTCAAGTTGTCGGTGCAGGGATTCAGATCCTCGATCCTCAGTCCGAGGCCGAGAAAGCATTCTCTGTACATAACGTTTGTGTAGGCGCCTGTGTCAACTAGACATCGCCTCACCAAGTGGTTGGCTATGTCCAGGCGGACTGTAAGTGGGTTGCTATGAAAAGCGACGACTCCATCGTAGTCTTCTTGTCCAATGGTCATGTCTGGGATGCTGGGGGCGGGGGTTGCTGTGTTGGGCACAAAGTTGATGGCCGGATGAGGCTCATCCTGGGGCCGTTTGTGCTCATGAGCGGACCCACTGCTCTCGTTGTCCCTGATGACGACATTGACTACTCCTAACCGCTCAGCGGTGGACTTGCTGTTCGATCCGCCGGCATCTGGTTTCTGGCCTTTGGCAACATATTTGCCGAGGCTCCCCTTTCGGATCAGTTCCTCAATGGCATCCTTCAGGTGTCGGCAATCGTTGGTAAGGTGTCCGGTGTGGCCGTGGTACTCGCAGTACTGGCTCGTGTCACCGTCACTCCTCGGCCTAGGGGGTCTTTCCCATTTCTGGCCCTCGTTCTTACTCAAAGCGAAAACCTCGGCGGCCGATGCGACCAGGGGGGTGCGATCTTCGTACCGTTTTTTGTAGTACGTTCCCGAGCTCCCCCCGGTATCCGCCGGACTTTGCTTCCAGGCGGGTTTGTCCGACCGCGACCTATCATTCTTACGGTGTCTTTCGTCGGACCGTGACCTGTTGTCGCCACGGCGTCTTTCCCCCGGGCTGTTCTTTCCCTGGGTGCTCGGCTTCACTGGGCCTACCCAGGCCTTGTGATAGTCCTCTACCTTGATGGCTTGTTCGGCCAATCGCTCGGCGGCGTCCATGCTCGTGCCTCCGCACTTGATGAGCTCATTTTTAAATCTCCCCTGGGAGGCCCTTCATCGCCGCAAGGCCGCCGGCTCGGGATTGATTTCTCGAATCTGCTTTGGACCTTTTCATCAAACCTCTTCACGTAGCTCCGGAGAGACTCGCCCCCTCCCGTCTCGATAGTCGGGAGGTCGATGTCTCTACGGCCCTTCTCTTATGCGCAGAGTACTGGGCTAGGAAGGCGCCCTTCAGGTCGGCGTAAGACACCGAGCCATCGAAGCCCTTTATACCAGCTCCGAGCCATCCCATGCAAAGTTGTTGGGAAAATTCGGCACTGACCTCGTCGGGCTGCTCCCATACCGACATGTAAGACTCGAAGGCCTCGGCGTGGTCGACTGGATCACCATCCCCTTGTATGACGGGGTGGCACTTGAGCTTATTTGGCACCGGACTTCTAGGACGTAGGCGTTAAGGGGTCGCCCGACCATGTGTCGAACGACACGCGCGATCGGCTCATGCGTCCCTAACCCGGCTCCTCCCCGTAGCGGGAGGGGCTCCTTCTTCGACTCGGACTTCTTCTCCAACTCGCCGAGTCGGACTCCTCTCGGCTCCTTCGGGGTGAACCTCGTTCGTGCGGCGGACGCTGTCCTCCCACGAGTGCGGGAAGGACTTAGGTCTACCGCGCCCACTTTGGGCTCCCGCGACTTGGCGGGTCGCTTCTCCTAGTGCTCCGTTCAAATTTCTCGGAGTCACATTTTGGGCCCGGTCTCCCGGAGTTTCCGCCGCTCTTGTCGATGTGACAAAGTGTGAGCGGGCGTACTACTAATTAGGTCTAGGAGCATTTTCAGTTTTGCTATGTCAACCACATGTCCCATGATGGTGACCTGGTTGGGCGGCGTGTCGGGTATTGATGGCATCCCGAACTCCGGTTGGACTACACCGCCGGTGGAGGGGTGTATGACTCGTAATTGTTGAAAGTATCATCTTGGTAAAATGCGGTTCATTCGCCATTCGATCGCATCTTGTTGTTTCGACATTTTCTTAGCTTTTTGGGTGGGTTTTTGTTGGTTTTTTTTTTTGTTTGGGAATGAATGTGACTAGCTTCTAGTGTCTCTCCCCACAGACGGCGCCAATTGTTCCGGGTGTAATTCCAGAGCAAGTATCGTTACCACCCGTGGCTTGTAGAGTAATGTCTTTGGTTGGATTCTTCTCGTCCTTATCGTTCCTCTCGGCCTCTCCTGCAACAATGAACGAGGCGAGGGCTTGGCTTTGTGCCAAGCGTACTCACTCCGACGCTCAAGTCGGTAAACTTAAAGGATTAAGTTGTGTTACTTGGCTAGATATGTATTGTAGAGAGATAAGGGAGATATTACCAGATGAATAGTGTATTTAGGTTAAGTTGTGAGATCCTTTCCTCAATGAAGGTTGAGGAGTATTTATAGGCTTTCACCTTTTGTCACGTAGTGGCCAAGTGGCCAAGTGGCTTATCAGGTGGAAAGACCGTTCTACCCTCGGCCGATGGACCTACGGCAGGCCGGCCGAGGGTCTTGGATGTGAGTACGCGGATATGTGCCCCGGCTGGCGGGTTGCCATGCCGATACCCTGGCTAGCAGGCCGATGGGCTGCATCGGCTAGGCTGTCTAAGTCGTTGACTTGCTGTGGATATCTTTGACCTTGCTCAGTGTGTTGACTTGGTCAGCGGTGCAGAATATGCCCCATCAACGACATTTTTCGAAATTAGAATACAAAATACATCAAAATGTCAGCGTACATCATTTACTTTCAAGTTCCAATCATAATGAAGAAAATTTTACATCTTTCTTCTCTTTGAAATGCTCGTGATTGTCTCTCATTCTTTCCCGACCTTTCCATACCTAAAATCTCATTCAACTTCTTCAAATTATATTTCAAGAAAACTTTCCAAAAACTTACATGAACTCCAATTTGGTAGTCATCCACTCCAGAGACAAACATCCCTATTATTTTTCCTTTCATATTGAACATATGGCCTTTCGAACATCCACCACTAACGACTAACCCAGCACATTATAAAATTGGAAGATTAGTTCGGAGATTTTTCACCAAATTTATGTCACACTTGTCGGTGTTTGTGATGTGTCCATTTTATATAGGATTTTACCTCTCATTTTAGCTCGGTTTTGATTGAATATCACACTTTTATTAGTGTTTTTATGAGCTAATCTTGTGTTCTAGGTATGTTACTTGTATTTGTTGCATTTTGTAGGAAATTGAGCATTCGATAGCTTATTCCCGTCATTTTAACACTGGAGTTCACTAAGCTAAGTGGAAGCAAGCATGATAAAAAGAAGAAGTTGGAGCCGAAAACAAAGGAGTGAAAGTCAAGCCGAAAAGGAAGTCGAAAGACCATGTCGATTGGGAAACTTAGGATGTCAAATGATGCATTTACCCGGGTGAATTAAGGGACAATAATCACAAAAATTGGATCTCGTTGAGCATTTAGTCAAGAACTAAAGAAGAAAACCGGAAATCACACATCCCCGATCGGGGTGGCCTGTCCCCGATCGGGGTTCCCATGTCCTATGCTTTTTACTTTATGCCCCTATTTTACTATAAATAGCAGAGCCTTAATCCGTCATCAGGGGATATCTTTTCTTACATCATTTTGCACTCCTTTACATACATAGCACACAAATTCTCTTTGTTTTCATATTAGTTTACATTTTGTTAAGCTTTCCTTTGTCAAACAATTTACATTAAGCTCTTGGTTCTTTATAATATAATCTTTTCGTTCATAGTCATAACGAGAGTTCTCTAGGACCCAGTCTATGGTTGACGATAAGGCCGAGAGGTGGTTGTCTTTAAGCCTAAACAATTGACAATGTTATTTATTCCGAGTTTAACATGAACATCTATATACAATTGTATGTGTGACCCGACTCTTCTAGACTTCTTTACCATTTGTTTTTGCATCGTTTAATTTACAAGTTATCAAACCAGCCAAACAAATCAATCGTAATCGAGTTTGATAGAAGTCTATTCATAGCTTTTCATAACGCAATTCCCGTCTCCTTGTGTTCGAGCCCTTGTACTACATTAGTTTGTGTCTAAGAAAATTTATCTTTGAATAAGTGTGCGACAAAGCCTATCAGTTTGTTGAAAGATGATACGGTTACACTTGGTGTATGAAATCTTCCATACATGACTAATAGAATTTGAACATGAAGGGAATTATAGAAAGTTTGGAAAGGATTTGGGAATATTTCTGGAAAATTTATTTACTATAACTAAAAGATACATTAATATTTAATTAACATTAGAAAAATTTTGAAAAGTTGTTTGCTTGCTTTTTTTACACTGGTGAGTTTTTTTTTTCTTTTAAATTTCTTCATCCAATAATATTTTGCACCTTTTCTTCGTGATAAATTTAATCCTCTTTCTATTTCAATTAATACTACATACAATTAATTGAACTTCTTTTAAAAATATTTTTTTTATTGAAAAAAATATATCAAAAATTCTAAATATTGGTCACTAATTACAGCAAAGTGAAATTCTAAAATTATGAGTGAGAAAAATGTAATAAGCAATATATAAGGAAATTATTAGTAAATAATTGAATTAGTCTAAATATATGATGACCATATTCTCAAAATAAAAATATTTAGATGAAATGAAATTAATACGGAGTAATATTTTATGAAGAAACTAATAATGGTAAATATATAAATTTTAATGGTAGCCTAATACATAAAGTTAAAAGGAGATTCTATTACATGGCCCACCGCTACCACTTGTCACCATGTTACTCGTAGTTTATAAAAGATTATATACACTGAGTGTAACCGTAACCTTTTCGTTGTTTGAAAGCGTACTTTTGTTAAAGCGAGGAAGTGGTGATTGACCCCTATTACTTTGTGCAATTGTGAAATTAACCCCCATAACTTTCAATTTGAGTGATTAGCTCTCGTAACTTACATAATAAGTAAAATTAAACCCCTTTCTCAAAAACATCACAAGACATTCAATTTATCATATCACAAAAGTAAAAAATGGTTATGTTCTTATGAAAAATACAATATAAAAGTTTAACAAAACTAATAAAAAAATCGCATAATTTAGATAAAATAAAATTAAAAATATTTTACGAAAACAAACAATTTATTACTTTTATATGAAGTACAAATTTTTCAAACTTTTGTAAAAAACTTTCAATTACAAAATATTTTGTTAGGTAGTAGTGTTAAAATCAGAAGTCGAAATAAAAGATTTTCATGACAAAAAAATATAATAAAAGGGAAAAAAATATTCAAAATTTTCTACCTTTCAACAATTAAATAAAGTTATTGACCAAAAAAAAAACAATTAAATAAAGTTGACACATAAAATTGTTGAGTTTTTTTTCCAAAAAATCATACTAAATCACATACAATGTAAAAAAATGGTTTTAGTATGTAATACGTATGATTTTAGTATGTTTTATGTATACGTGTTGCCGTGTTGGTATAACTGTTGGTATGTAATGATATTTTGCTGAGATTTTTGATTAATTTTTTAAAAATTTTATTTTGTATTTTTCATAAGAACATAACCATTTTTTTTTACTTTTGTGATATGATAAATTGAATTTCTCATTAGATTTTGATATAGAGGTTTAATTTCACTTACTATGTAAGTTATGGAGCCTAATTACTCCAATTAAAAGTTATGAGTGTTAATTTCACAATTGCAAAAAGTTATGGGGGTCAATGACTACTTCCCCGTTTGTTAAAGTAACCAACATTAAAAAGATGACCAACAATCCTACGTGGTAGTGTAGTATTCAAAGCATTAGACTCGTGGTCTTTCTGATTTTTTTTTTGGAAAAAAAGATAATAGAAACCAAACCCAAAATTTACCATTTCAATAAAGACTGTATTATACAATACAATTGCAGTCTTTGCACCCAAATTTTTAATGTTAATGTTTAACACAGACAAGTTGTATTTTAATGTCCAAAAAGTATTGGAAAGCTTTTGCAATTTACATTCAAAAAGTAACTTTGGATGATACACTGAGTACAACTCACAATTTTGATCTCAGAATGTAACACAACAGTCATATACGCTCTAAGAAATAAGAGACAAAATATTGCATTACAACCAATATAATGTAAAATTAATCACCATTCCTTAAGATTAAAAAAAACGGTCGTCGATAAGTTTACATACTCAAATTGTTTGTAATGATTCAACCACTTGAATGCGACATTTATTGGTAAAAATGGAGATGATACACCAAGATCATAATAAGATATGCCAAAAACTTCTCCAGACATGTTAACTGCGGGCGTTCCATCGCCACACTAAGAAAGAACAAAAATTGAGTTACAAACCCGTTAATCATATGATTGTTAATAACTCAATATCAACAACCAATGAAAAAAAAGATTTAAAAAAACATACTCTACAGGTATTACATCCAATTGATAGTAGCTCAGTATAATCATATTTATCGGGATCAAGACGCTCCAAGCCGCAATTTACCAAGTTGGCTTCCATTAATATGCAACCACCACTCACCAAATTAAAAGTCAATTTGTAACAAAAAGAAAGATGAAGATATGATCTTTTTACACTCATTACTCCATATTTTGCATTTTATCTTGATTTTATTGTATAGTGATTTTGATTGTCACGAGATAAAGGTCTTGGTCATTTATTTGTCCAAATATTTTTCAAAGTAAAGTATTAAAATTGTCATATAACTCGTATGATTTTTGCTGACGGAAGACAACCCTTTGATTTAAATTTAATGATAAGCAAGTTGTGATGATAGTCGTAAAATTAAATTTCCCAAGGTATAAATTGTTATCCGAAAAAAGAACGGCAATCTATAAACCAAATGATTACACAAAAATGAAATAGTTTTGATGTAACAAATAATAATGTTTTCTCAGTAAAATTAATCATCTATCCAACCTCATATCATGATTACGAAAAAAGGTTTCAATTCATATATGTTGCATAACAAGTAAGTTTATAAAAAGCTCATAACATTTAGCCACGACAAATACAAATTTCAGTATCATAGTATTCATATCCAAGTTTATGTTGACCCTTTTTTTTGTTAAATCACGGTCGTTTGGCATCCATGTATTTCTAAGGTTTGATGATCATTTTCTGTTAAATAAAATATGACATAATTTAGTTATCGCCAAAACAAATAAATACTCTGTAACAAATAATAATCTTTTATCGGTAAAATTAATCATCTATCTAATCTCATATCATGACTACGAAAAATAAAAAGCTTTTATTCATATATGTTGCATGACGAGTAAGTTATAAAGCTCATAACATTTACCCACGACAAATAAAAATTTTGCCTCGACAAATACAAATTTTGCCAAAATTACTCACGGGAATTGAAGATATGACCAAAAGAAAACTACAAGAACTTTTATTTTACCACGATTTTTATTTTCCATGGTAAAATATTTTAATCATGGAGATTTGTTTGTAGTACATGGGTTAAACAACTGCTATATTGTTAAACTCCTGTAGTGTATTTTTCGACCACGATCTCAGAAAGATCAATATTCAATATTAAGAGGGAAACTTTGTGAATGCATGCGATGAATTCTTTTTTGCAATACAACTATGTTACGAATAATAGATGATTAATAATTTAATATGAACATTACAATATATAATGACCATGATGTAATATCACAGTCATTTTATAATAACATTAACCCATTTTATCTAATATGAGGATTACGACATTTTTCGAAATTAGAATACAAAATACATCAAAATGTCAGCGTACATCATTACTTTCAAGTTCCAATCAGAACGAAGACAAATTTACTTCTTTTTTCTCTTTGAAATGATCGTGATTGTCTCTCCTTTTTTTCCCGATCTTTCCATACCCGAAACCTCATTCAGATTTTTCAAATTATTTTACAAGAAAAGTTCGAAAAACCTACATGACCTCCAACTTGGTAGTCATCCCCAGAGACAAACATCCCTATTATTTTTCCTTTCATATTGAAAATAGGGCCTCTGGAACATCCTCCACCACCGTCTAACCCAGCACATTGTAAAATTGGAAGATTAAATTGCAAATTTTTCACTCAGTTTATGTCAGACTTGTCGTTGTTTGTAAACGTACTTTTGTTAAAATAACTAACGTTAAAAAAATGACCAACAATCATACATGATGGTATAGTATTCAAAGCATTAAAATCATAATTTTTATATTTACGCCTAACAGTATAACGGGATCAGGTATTAACGGTACAATGATAAATAAGTTGGTCAATCTTACCTAAAAAAAAAAGTAGGTCAATCAAACTAGTACTTTACAACAATTGTAATTTTCAATTGTTATAAAGATTTCACCTACATCTAAGTCTCCAAAAACGAATTTCCCAATATCATCATCGTTGAACATTAGCGCAAGTGCGGAACTACAATGGCTACAAATAATCAAATACTCTTTTTTTGTCAACCGCATTTTTGTGGACGGCAAATGCAGTACACATGTAGAATGTATTTCATTATCTACTTTTTTGTGTAACCCTGCTATCTTCACTGCCCATACCGTCGCTTTTATTGGCTCATACAATTTTTAAAATTTTGGTTATTAAAACAAAAAAAGAATCTTAGTCTCAAATTATTTTGGGGTTTGTTAACTAAATCTATAAATAAATAATATAAAAGGACAAGACTAAGACCATGCACATTGAAAACTATGTAATTTTCATCTTATTTCTTCATTCGTTAACATTAAAAATGAAAAAGATACATCAAATGAAATACAAGAAATTTAATGTCATTTAGTTGTTATACATATTTTAATCTTAGTCTTAGCCTTGAAACATAGTCGATATATGTTCAACCAAATAGTTTTTCAAGTCAGAGGCAGAACATGAATGAAATGTACCTAGGGCTAGATCGATAGACTACTAAACTGTATCGATAAAAAAAAATCAACCTGTGACATACAATTCTAACGAGACGGATATTTATTATTTTATTTAATCATGTATAATCAATGCGAAAAAAATATAACATGGTAAGACAAACCAATTATAATCATTAACAAAAACAATGATGCGATACAAAAAAACTATGTAGTATATGATTTTTCTCATCAATCAAATATTTAATACTTATAAAAGTATGACACACTCAATTATTATTTGATTTAAATAAGAAAAATATCCTTAATAGATGATCCAATAAACTATTTTTGTATGAGAAATAAATGATATTAGAGTTTGTAAATGATAACCTCAAAATTGGGGATGACTTTGTTCATTTATTAAGAATTGGATAAAATAGAGTTATTATTGAACAAATGACCAGAAATTGACAATAAAATTAAAATCAAGTTGAGTAAAAATGCCAGATACCGGAGTTGAACCCGGCTCGTCTGTATAATGGAAAACACATAGACCAAATGAGCTACATTATATAAATGACACCAAATTTCATTTATTTTTATTTTATATTTTATCTCGGGCTACAGCCCAAAAAGCCAGCCCCTGGTTCCGCTCCTGCTTCAAATACGTGTGCATTTATCTGTTATGTAACGCTCTTTCCTAATCATAAAATCGTATAAATGTCACTCATATATATAATAGGAGTGACAACAAATTACTCTGTAACATTGCTCCTTATATATTTTAGTCTTAGTTTAACGACAAATTTCGCTCCTCATAGATTTTAATCATCATTTAACTGCAGGTATATTGTATATTCCTACAATGCAACTATGCGAAAGTCTTCTGTATAAAAAACAAGAATTCAAAAAAAACAACTTGCAAAGAATGTATAGGCAAAAATATTTGTGTTTTTTATATTGAAAATAAATAAATTAAAATTCACAAGCAGTAAGTTGTACTTTTTCTAAAAATACAGGAAGTTTCTCTTTCTTCTTTAAAGAAGATGTCCAATATTGGTTTCACATTCAAAAGGATGTTCTCTTAGAGAAAAGAGTGCTAAGAATGTGGATGCTCTAAAGAGTTGGCATATGCCATAAGCTCAAACTATACATGCGTCATGTGGTAATATATGTTGTTAATGTAATTTGTTAATCTCTTATTTACTAAAACAACAAGCCAAAAGCAAATATAGCTCCCTCATTCAATCTTATGAAATAAGGTTATCGTGTCGCGACTTGATGTGTCCATTTTATAAATGATTTTACCCTCATTTTTAGCTCTATTTTTACATGCCATTTACACTAATATTAGTGATTATGTGATCTAATTCCGTTTTCTAATTGTATTTGCTTGTTTCATTGTGTTTCGTAGAAAATTAAGCTTTTAGTAGCTTTTTCCCGTCAATTAGCAAGAATATGAGATCACGGAGCTAACAAGTCCAAGCATGACCGCAGAAGAGTGTTTTGGTAATTTCCAAGCCCGAGCAAGAAGTATGAAGCATGGGTTGATAATGCAAAATGATCATACAAAGTTCTCAATGAGGTTTTGTACGTTTCCCCATGCACGAAACCCCGTTCGGAGATATAACTTTCAAAAACAGGACGAAAATAAGAAATAAGAGAAAAAGTCAAAATCGGTCTAAACTCGGTCAACCCCGATCGGGGACGCAACTTTTTCCCCAAAAAAAAAAAAAGAAATCGTAGAAAATTGCTAAATCACTTGCAAACATCATTTCCTTCATCAAACTTTCAACTTTAGCCCTTTTCTTAAATAAGGGATGATCAGAAGAGTGCCCCGTATACATACTAGCTTGGGGGAGGCTAGCTAGTCTAGTAAGTGTTCTTTACTTTACACTTTAGTTTAATTTCTCGCAACCCATTAAATATGACATCTTGTCTTTCTTGTTTATGTGCTTTGAGCCATTTTTATTGTTTAGTTGGGAGATTTAAATGTTGGCACATTGAGGATAATGTTGTGTTTAGCTTGGGGGGAGGGGGGGGGGACGGTCAAGCATTGTAGTGTAGTTTGCATTTAGGAAAAATCTGAAAAGTGAAAGAGAATTGTGTTGCTTTTTTGCTTCTTATGCTCTATTTAGCCTACTTTTGTCATGAAAATTGTGGTTATGCCATCTTGCTTATCCTAATGATAGCTTGTATGCTAATGATTTATTCTTATTTGATGGATAATTGCTACATGGGGATGTCTTGATATAGTAGGTGGAAGATGAAAATTGAACCATTAGGCTTGATCTTGACTTTTGGCAAGTTACAATATGGTAAGGTAAGAGCCTCTTAGGCCGGTGCATTCCATTTTCGGTCTCACTTAGGTGACTGTAGGTCTCCTTATGGTGTGTGTTATATCAATAACGCACAAGTATGGTCTTGATTTCATTTATTTATAAGCATTGTATTCATTTGTTGTTAGCATTTTGGAGTCATTCACATGATTATAACTGCCTTTTTGAACCCTTCACAAAATTTATCCTTAGCTACATATAAAGATTGTCTACCTTGTTGAGCTAATAGCTTTGATTAGTTGTGGTTGGGTGCTCATTTGGGATTTGTTCTATCTTTAAATATCATTGTGAGTTTGATCTTAATGTCTTGGAGAAAAGAAGTGAAAAAGAAAAAAGAATTGAAAAAAATGAAAGAAAAGAAAAATGAAAAAATGATGAAAAAGAAAGAAAAGAAAAGATGAGAGAATAAAAAGCATGAAATGAAAAAAAAAAGCATGGTTTGTATTTTGAAAAAAAGAAGAAGTTGATGTAAGAAGCTCTCATGTTTTATTCATACATTTTGGAGAGCATTCTTGTGATTTGTATCGAAATATTGGGTTAGTTTCGTGATTGATCATCCTTTCATTTTGGATAGTCGCTAACTTAACTTAAGCTCCACATTTCCATAATTCATTTGTTCTCCTTTCTTACCCATGTCTTTTATCCTTCTTCTTACCCTTGGCTTCCTTTACATGCTTGCATTTGAATGTTTTTGGCTTGTAGTTTTGAAATGATTACCATATTAGATTGCGGGCACACTCTCATGAGTCGAGGAAAAGTGAGTGCTACTCAAACAAAAATCATTTTACATATAAATGAGTGATGAGTGAATTGTGAGAGTCTAAGGTCAAAAAGATCATGCAAGGCCGAAAAGTTCATTCATAGTCATTCATGCTACGCCGTCATGTAAATCTCATCCATGATTTTTTTCATTATCCTTATGCCCATGTTGTTTCGGATTTTGAATCATTATGCTTTAGCTTGTTTTAAGATATTGCAATTGATGGGATATGGTTTCTTGCTTGGGGACAAGCAAGGGTTTAGCTTGGGGGAGTTTGATGTGTCCATTTTATATATGATTTTACCCCCATTTTTTAGCTCTATTTTTACATGTCATTTGCACTAATATTAGTGATTATGTGAACTAATTTCGTGTTATAGTTGTATTTGCTTGTTTCATTGTGTTTCGTAGGAAATTAAGCTTTTAGTAGCTTTTTCTCGTCAATTAGCAAGCATATGAGTTCACGAGACTAACAAGACCAAACATGACCGCGGAAGAGTGTTTTGGTAATTTCTAAGCCCGAGCAAGAAGTATGAAGCATGAGTTGATAATGCAAAATGATCATACAAAGAGCCCAAAATAGAAGTCCAAATTCACGTGGAAAATATCAAGCTTAGGATGCTCTTAAGTTGTGTTATTAAGCAATTAATCGGAGGCTTAAAGTGGGATTAATGGCTCACATTGGATCCCCTTAGAAATTACTCAAGAATTGAAGGAAAATTAAGAGTATGCTTATGATGTCATTTTGGATTCCATATGAGCATTCAACCGGAGGAATTAAGGAGCATTAAGATATAGCATTGGAATCCTTTGCAAATTTTACTCCCTTATTCTTATATAAAGGGTGTTGATCAACACACTTTTCACACACTTCTTACACACCTTTTTCCACACATTTTTATATATGTTTTAGAATAAAATGTAGGTTTGATTTCCTTTAGGTAGTGTTTGGAAACACGGAATTGATTTCATTTTCATGATTTCAATTGTAGAAATTGAAATGTTTGAATTCAATTCCAAATTCAATTCCAAAATTGTGTTTGAGAAACCCGGAGAATTGGAATTGGAATTTGGGCGAGACGTATATGGGTCGAGGCCATTGGATGTTTTATATTTGAAAAAATAAAATATTGTCTCGAAAAATATTTGCCATCGGAAAAAATATCATAAATAAAAATATTGCGATGAAATCCGCGTCACAAAATAAAACGTAAGAAGTCAAGGAATTGAAATGACTAGTATATGGTAGGTATTTGAGAACCCCAAATTTTAACTAGCTTGGAATTGAAAAGGAATTGAGTCAATTCCAATTCCAAATTCTAAGAGTTCCCAAACACTTGAAATGTCTCAATTCCGGAATTCAATTCCAATTCAAGGTTCCCAAACATAGCATTATGTTATTTACATTTCCTTTAACATTTCAATATTGTATTACAATTTCCATTTAAGCATTTGTTATTCAATTTCAAATTCTATTTTCATTATAAAGGTAAATCTCATTTCTAGTACACTTTGTTATTCCTTTGTCATTTTCATTTACTATTTATCATGTTTACTTTATCATTTATCATTAGTTTAGTTCACATTGTACATGAGTAATTCACTAGTCTAGGGATTTAGGGAGTCATGCATGAGTAGTTCTTGTAATCGTTGAACTAGTGTAACACCCCCATACTCCAAGTGCCTTACCAGGACCACCCAGATATAAAGATGTTACCATCTCGGTTTCCCGAGGCAATGATAATCATAAGACAATAACGAAACAACATTTAAATAGTATAAGTTTAGTGAATAAGATACAATCCAAAAGCAAGTACCAAAATACGGTTACATGTTCTCAAAACCAACTGTCTACTCAACTAAATGAAATGTCTAATAAACTACTCAGGCTACAGCGGAA
This sequence comes from Silene latifolia, assembly GCF_048544455.1. Classification (NCBI taxonomy): domain Eukaryota; kingdom Viridiplantae; phylum Streptophyta; class Magnoliopsida; order Caryophyllales; family Caryophyllaceae; genus Silene; species Silene latifolia. The sequence continues at coordinate 11,745,110 of NC_133529.1, forward strand.
AACTCTATCATCTGAAAGCGGCACATCCCAGCTATCCCATGTAACTCGACTCATACCTGCTCACCATCCCCGAATGGATCGCCACCGTTTTTAAAACAATAAACGGGGTCAGTACTAATCACACAATTTATATAATCCAACAGCACAACAATCAACACAGCTCAAACATCACAGATATACTCCGAACTCCATCACCAACTCCACAATACTGACTACACACTAAAGTGTGTAGTCCTGCCAGAGTGCCCATCGCAACAGGTCACTCCACGCCGCCAGTGGGGGACCGCTGCCGTTCCCACCTAATCCCCGCTCATCTCCGTCGAGCGATAAACCCAAATCCATTAATGTGCACATCCCTTCTGTGGCGGGTTCCACAGAAGGCGAATAATGGGCGTGAAGCCACTCCTTCAAGTGACTCCACTCGGCCAGGGACGCGCCCCGAAGAACACAGACAGATACAAACAATCACAACTACTAAACAACAATCAACACCAACAACCGTCACAATACTCGTATGATAACAATCAACAATCACAAATCACCACCAACACATTATGGAACTAATACTGAGTAGGGAAACCCTACCTGGAAAGCAACACAGTCAGATGATCTCAACAACTGTTATCAAAAGGCCTCTTCTACGAATCCTCCTCCTAACATACAATCATACAATTACTACCAATCAAGAAACACAACAAAACCCCCAAATCCCCAAATTAGGGTTTAACTAACTTTAACGAAATATCATAAAAACAGTACGTAGATCTTACCCTCGACGCAAGGATCACAAAGGTGTAAAGAACGGTGAATTCCGACCTTCCAAGCTCCGGGATTTGCCAGTAATGCGATTGATGCGAAGAACGTAGATTGTTTTCTGTTTTGAAAGTAATTAGGTTTGTAAAAGTGTATTAAGAAAGTGACGGAAGTGTTTATATATTAAATCGCATTATTAACAAAACCCGACAAATCATCCCCCCGTAAACCGGCTACTCGATCGAGTGCCGCCTACTCGATCGAGTATCAAGGTTACTTGATCGAGTACCCAACAGGTCAGAAACTGTTTTAAATCGTAAAACACCCTTACTCGACAGAGTAAGGCCCACTCGATAGAGTACCCAGAGGCTCATAAAACCGTAGTATTACAGTCTTCCCTCCTTAAAAAGAACTTCGTCCCCGAAGTTCAAACCACAACAAAACAAAGACACACACTACTACACTCCCAACTCAACAACCAAAACAAAGCTCAACATAAAACATGTTACTAACCCAAACTCAACCCGACTCAACCACAACAAACATAAAAAGAAGATGTAAAAACTCTTAAAAACTCTTTGCGATCTTCTCCTACCCCCCTTAAAGGAACAAGGTTACGTCCCCGTAACCATACATACCTGATCAAAAAGGAAAGGGTAACGCTCTCTCATGGCCTCCTCTGCCTCTCATGTAGCTTCCTCAGACTCGTGATTAGACCAAAGGATCTTAAGCAAAACTGTCTCACCACTCCTAGTCTTCCTAACCTTTCGGTCAAGAATCTGCTTAGGCACCTCAAGATATGACAAGGACTCATCTAGCTCTAAGCTCTCTGCCTCTAACACATGTGACGGATCACTCACATACTTTCGCAGCTGAGATACATGAAACACATTATGCACCCTCTCTAACGCAGCTAGCAAAGCTAAACGATATGCAACATCTCCAACCCGCTCTAAGATCTCATAAGGCCCTATGAACTTCTGACTCAGCTTGCCTTTCTTCCCAAATCTCATAACCCCACGCATAGGAGACACTTTCAGAAGGACCTTATCCCCAACCTGAAACTCTATATCCCGGCGATTTAGATCTGCATAACTCTTTTGCCTATCCTGAGCCGCTCTCATCCTTTCCCTGATCATCTTAATCTGCTCAACCATCTCATGTACCATCTCTGGTCCTAGAACCACTGCCTCAGCTCTGTCGTCCCAACAAATCAGACTCCTACATCTCCTCCCATATAAGGCCTCAAACGGTGAAATACCAATACTAGTGTGATAGATGTTGTTGTAAGAAAACTTTATCAAATCCAACCTCTGTTCCCAGCTACCACCAAAGTCCATCACGCAAGCTCACAATATATCCTCAAGAGTCTTGATCGTTCTCTCAGTCTGACCGTCTGTCGCAGGATGAAATGCTGTACTCATCTTCAAAGTTGTTCCCAAAGATTCCTGCAACTCTTTCCAAAACCTTGAGATAAACCCCGCATCTATGTCAGATACTATGTCCTTAGGGACTCCATGTAACTTTAGCACATTCTTCCGATAAGCCATAGCTAATTGTGCCTTAGTCCATGTATCTTTCATTGGCACAAAGTGAGCTGACTTGGTCAGTCGATCCACTATTACGCATATCATATTGTTACCCTGTTGACTCTTTGGCAAACCCACGATAAAATCCATAGAAATGGATTCCCACTTCCACTCAGGTACCTCTAGAGACTGAATCTTACCTTGTGGTCGTCGCTGTTCCCCTTTAACTCTCTGGCATGTCAAACAACGGGCCACAAACTCATTGTTTCTTTCTTCATCCTGCACCACAGAACGTGTTCTTTAAATCCTTACACTGACTTGTCACCACCTGGATGTACCTGAATATGGTGTACAATGTGCCTCTGTCATGATTGTCTTTTTCAGCTCCTCATCATTAGGGACACACCACCTACCATCAAACCTCAAACTACCATCTGTATGAATAGAGAACCGAGACACTGTCCCTTTCTCTACTCCAGCTCTCCACTCAACTATCTTAGGATCCAACGCCTGTTTTGTGGGGTAATATCCGTATAAAACCCTTAAAATTTAGGACTATAACGCAAATTTTAACATGTGATAAAATGTCATAAACGAAAAATACAAGAGAAACGATAAGGAATAAGAATCAACCTCGGGTCCTGTGCAATTCGGCCTAATGAACAGAAATCAATGTAGATTTCCTCCTAATCGTTGCACCCAAGACCGTCTGAGACTATGCCCCTTGTGCTAGAAATTACTCTCTAATTGACTTGCAATATTGAGAGAGTTGTTGTGAGGTTTTGTGTGAGATCTAGAATTTCAGAGGAAATTTTTCCGAAACCCTAATTTTTGTGCAAATGACAAAGATTAGGTCAAAAGGAGAGAGAGCCTCTCCTTTTGTTCACTCGGTCCAAACCGTGAGCAAGGGGAGGGAGTGGGCTTTCACTTCCTCCTTATTTTTTTAAACTCTTGGTCCGACTCGTATCGCTAAAATGTATATGACGGGATTTTATTATAAATCGTCATCGGTTATCGGTTATTAAAATATCAACTAGTAACATGACTCAGTCGATATATTAATACTTGTCCGACAATGACAATATTGTATAATTAATTAATTCAATATACATTAATTAAATATAATCGTTTATATTCAATTTACGAATTAACTGCTTAATTCGCCTTAGCCATTATTATTTAATCCGTATTAAATAAATATCTCAACATCGCGTTTGACTAATTATTAGTTAATAATAACTCCGACTAACTGCTTAGTCATATTAGGCATCAACATGACTGTATTTTCATACTGTCACATCTCTCAAACGTATCCTATAGGTGTGACTTTTAGGGACCAGTTGATCACCGCCCATCAGTATGATAATGACGTCAAACTTCTAGCAAGCCAACCGTTATTGATAAACGTGGACCAATTGATAATAATACAAAAGTATACCCTTTGATCCTTTTAGAGATTTAAATGTTATTGCACTAATCGTAGAGGACATCGCCCTAACAAGCTCCCACTTGTCCGTACAAGTGTATGTGCAATAACATTATCCGCACTAACTGGAGGACACGGCTCCAACAAACTCCCACTTGTCCGTACAAGTGTATGTGCGATAACCGATTCTCATATTTATTTAAAATTTCTCCCACTCAATGTAAAACAATTTGCAGATCCGGATCCGCAAAGGTCGTATTTTACAATCGATCCGTATCAAGAGTGGTTTCCGACGAGAGAGTAACTCAACCGATAAAACGAATACGTATTCGAGCATGGCCATGCATTTCGATTCTGACTCCTCGAGTGGCCCCGAGAAATATCGAGCACCGATAAAGGCTGAATATTTCCTTCAACTCGACTCCGCCGATCTAAGCACAACATGAAATGACCAAAAAAAAAAAAAATCTACTTGGCCCCCCTGTTACGGATGACCGTGAGAAAGAAACCAAAGTCACCCAAAATCTGCCTTAGTCTCAAGAGACAATCGATAGTCAAAAGAATCGACTCTTAGGATCACCATGGAGGTCCTATCCACGACCTGGCACCGAATGTTATAAAACATTTAGGACTCCATGTCGATGTCACAATTGTGTCCTACGAGATATCCGTATAACTCGCTTCTGTGATTGGTCAGTCAACCTTTTGACTTATGGCTCGTTGAACTCACCATCAACCAACGTCACAAAATAATTGCCAGAGTTATCAGCTCACGTGGGCAATTAAGGACCAAAAATATAATGTTTGTTCAGTTCACTTTGTGGTATTCAAAATTGTCATACAAATCCACATGAAAAACAAAATATATAAATATCAAAACGATGATGTCGTATAGAGTACAAAAGAGAATGAATCTAATCCATAAAAGAGTACTACAACTCAGGAACACGTTTAATTCCCATGGAATTAACATGCCCTTCATGCTTATCTTGTCGTAGTGGTTTAGTGAGAGGATCTGCTATATTATCATCTGTAGCAATCTTTTCTATCACTACCTCCTTTTGCTCCACGTAATCTCGGATTAGATGAGCTTTCCGTTGTACATGTCTAGACTTGTTTCTAGACTTAGGCTCCTTAGCTTGGAAGATGGCACCTCTATTGTCGCAATAGATGGTGATCGGGTCATTCGAACTAGGCACTACAGATAGTCCTTGTAAGAATTGACGCATCCATATCGCTTTCTTTGCAGCTTCAGACGCGGCATAGTACTCGGACTCAGTCGTAGAATTTGTAACACTTTATTTGGAACTCTTCCGGTGATGCAGCGCCATTAAGAGTAAAAACGAATCCGGATCGAGATTTCGAGTCATCTCGATCCGTTTGGAAGCTAGCATCTGCAGAATCGGTTGCGCATAGCTTTTGATCGCCTCCATAAGTCAATGCCCAATCTTTTGTCCTCCGTAGGTACTTAAGAATGTTCTTGACATCCATCCAATGTGATTCAGGGATCTTTGTTGGAATCGACTTGTCATACTCAATGCATATGCTACGTCCGGACGTGTGCATATCATGGCATACATGATTGATCCTATAGCCGAGGCATAAGGAATCCGTGTCATGCGCTCTTTCTCTTCCGGTGTCTCGGTGCCTCGAGACTTGCTCAAATGCACCCCCGGAGCCATAGGAAGAAACCCCTTTTTGGAGTTAGTCATCTTCGAATCTCTCTAGTATCTTGTCTATATAAGACTCCGACTCGAGAGATAACATCCGACGTGATCTATCTCGATATATACGGATGCCCAAAATTCTTTGTGCCTCACCCAGATCTTTCATCTGGAAATGGTTCTTCAACCATACTTTTACCGGAGTTAAGAGAGGTATGTCATTCCCAATCGGGAGTATGTCATCGACATACAATATTAGGAAGACAATCTTGCTCCCACTCGACTTGATATATAGACATGGTTCCTCGACCGATCGAGTAAATCCATTTTCTTTTATCACTTGGTCGAAACGATGATTCCAACTCCTAGAAGCTTGCTTAAGTCCATAAATGGAACGCTTAAGCTTGCACACTTTCTTAGGATGTTCGGGATCGATGAAACCTTCGGGTTGTACCATGTACAACTCTTCCTCCAAATAACCGTTTAAGAAGGCGGTTTTCACATCCATCCGCCAAATTTCATAGTCATGAAAAGCGGCAATCGCTAAGATAATCCGAATGGAACGCAAAGATGACTACGGGTGCAAAAATTTCATCGTAGTGCAAACCTGGCACTTGGGTGAAACCTTTAGCAACTAGTCGTGATTTATAGATATCTTGTTGACCTTCCACAGAATGCTTTATTTTGTAAAGCCATTTGCATTGAAGGGGACGAACCTTAGCAGGCAAGTCAACAAGATCCCATACGTTGTTCTCATATATGGAGTCCATCTCGGATTGCATGGCTTCAAGCCATAGCTTTGAGTCGGAACTAGTCATGGCACCTTTATAGGTTGCGGGTTCACTACTCGTTAAGAGCAGAATGTCATCTATGTCATGTTCCTCGACCATACCAATGTATCTGTCCGGAGGAATAAAGACTCTTCCCGACCTCCTAGGTTCCTCAGGAATACTAACCGCTGCCGGGATTGAAGGAACTGGTTCCTCCAATGGTTGCTCGGTATTTGGTTCTGGAATATCCGACAGCTCGAAGGTTCTATTACTCTTCGCATTCTCGAGAAATTCCTTCTCTAAGAATGTCGCACTAGCCGCAACAAATACACGTTGTTCGGTTGGCGAATAGAAGTAATGACCAAGTGTTCCTTTAGGATAACCTATAAAGTATGTCTTGACCGATCGCGGGCCGAGCTTATCCTCGTGTCTCCACTTGACATAAGCCTCGCAGCCCCAAACCCGTATAAAGGACAAGTTAGGGACCGTTCCCTTCCATAGTTCATATGGAGTCTTGTCAACAGCTTTAGACGGACTTCGGTTAAGTATTAGAGCAGCTGACAGAAGAGCATAACCCCACAATGAGTCAGGCAACATGGTGTGACTCATCATGGATCGAACCATATCAAGTAGGGTTCGATTTCTCCGTTCGGACACACCATTCAACTGAGGTGTTCCAGGTGGAGTTAACTGTAAAGCAATCCCACAGTCCTTAAGATGTTGATCAAACTCGTGAGAAAGATACTCGCCACCATGGTCTGATCGTAGTGTTTTAATCTTTCTACCCATTGGTTCTCAGACCCGATTCGGTATTCTTTGAATTTCTCAAAGGATTCACTTTTGTGCTTCATTAAGTAGACATAGCCATATCCACTTAAATCGTCCGTGAAAGTGATGAAGTACCTATAGCCTTCTCGTGCGGTGATTGACATAGGTCCACACACATCCGTATGTATGAGTCCTAATAGGTCAGCAGCGCGCATTCCAACACCTTTGAAGGAAATTCGAGTCATCTTACCAATGAGACATGATTCACACGTGCCAAATGATTGAAAATCAAAGGCCGAGATAGCTCCATTTTTTATGAGCGCGTTTAACGCGTTTCTCATTAATGTGTCCCATACTAGCAGTTGCCATAGATAAGTTTGATCTTTGTCACCAACCTTTAACCTTTTATTCATTACGCAATATTTGGTGGTCCGATCTAAAACATAAATTCCGTTCATGGAGATCGCCTTGCCATAAATCATATCGTGTAATGAGAAAATGCAACTATTATTCTCTATTACAAATGAAAAACCAAGTTTGTCAAATGCGTAAACCGAAATAATGTTTTTGGATAGACTGGTACATAATAGCGATTATATAAAAATAACTCAAATCCGCTAGGAAGTCGGATCACATATGTTCCCCTTGAGACGACAACCACTCGTGCGCCATTCCCAACACGCAGGTCCACCTCACCCTTTACGAGGGGTTCGATGTTTTGAGCCCCCGCACATGATTACACAGATGAGAACCACAACCAGTATCTAGTACCCAAGTTCCGTAACTTGCGTGGTTAATCTCAATCATATGAATAAAAGTAGAAGTAGTAGAAGACATACCAACAGGAGTAACGCGACCTGCTTTTATGTCCTCATGGTATACAAGACATGTACGCCTCCAATGCCCAGTCTTGTGGCAATGGTGGCATTCCATGTTACCTATCTTGCTCATTGTCGCGCCTGATGAGGTGCTCGGCTCACCAGGCCCACTCTTACCTGATCCCGACTTCTTAAACTTCGGTTTGCCTACCGCTAGGTCTGCCTGAGCTTTGCCCTTACCCTTGCCCTTGTTTAACACAACGAGAACATCATGTTTCAAGCTCCCACTAAACTTCATGTCCTTCTCGGTCTGTACGAGTAGGGAGTGTAGTTCATGAGGACTTTTCTTCAAATCATTCATATAGTAATTCGCTCTAAAGAGCGTAAAACCATCGTGGAGTGAATGAAGCATGCGGTCAATCACGATGTTCTCGCTGATTTTACAATCAAGCGCCTCCAGTTTCTCGACATTCTCAATCATGCTGAGAATGTGTGGGCTAACCGGTTGGCCCTTCTGGAGTTTCGCATCAAAGAAGCGAGTGGTATGCTCATAGGTCACGATTCTCGGTGCTTTCGAGAATTCCTTAGTGAGCGTGGTGAAAATCTTGTTTGCACCTTGGGCTATGAAGCGTTTCTGCAAATTGGATTCCATTGCAAAAATGAGTACGTTTTTAATCGCACCCGCTTCCATGACGAAATCGTTATACTTGGCGATCTCGTTAGCTCCGGCCCGTGGGGCCGGGTTTGACGGGATGGGCTCTGTCGGATATTTGAGCTTCCGTCGGCAGCGGCAGATTCCGTAATGCCGCCTCCCGGTCCGCGAAGTTTGATCCATCATTCTTCGCCGAGTAGACCGATTCATCTCGATTCATGAAGATCCGGAGCCAGGACTCACGGTCCAATGTGGCACTTGGCATTGGGTCGGCAAAGACGGCCACCATTTTGTTATTAGCAGTTTAAGTGATCGTGATCTACATTGAAAAAGAAAGGAAAAACAAAACGAAATAAGCAACTCATCGAGGTGATTTAAGTCTATTTAAAATTCATTTTAACGTGTAGACTCATTGCACTTGTATAATCGATCTACCTCAAGAATTATACAAATGATCCCAAGACTCAATTTCCGTAAATTGATAAGCCAACTGTTTAGCTAGTTCTATCGTTAGAACTCTTGGTCGATAGATTTCCGTAAATCCTATCTATAGTCCACCATAATCACAGGATTGTACGAGTGACCATAGTGTTGAGATAAAATAGGTCAATCAGTTCCAACTTACCCGACGTAGAAGGGGTCATATTATGCCTACCGACGAAGAAGGGATTCATTGGAGTTTGACCTATAAAGACTATTCTCAATTTTTGGTTATACGAGGAAGATCCCATCAACTTAGTTTTAATTCATTTTAAGTGAACGAAAAATTAGCATTGCGTGAATGAATTAATTTAGGTGATGGCTTATAAAAACGTGTGATATCTGTATATCATAGAAAACTAACGCGTAACCTCTATATGAGTCAGTTTTCATGCAAATATTAGGTGGTTTGGTTTTAGGCGGAAAATGATGCAAACTATCGTTACAATAAAAAATGTAAAAGAATGCAAAACGTAAATAAAAGTCCTAGTGTGGCCTATCCTAGTAAAAAGAACATAATACAACTTTGGAATCCACCGTTGGACCCAAGAAGCTTGTCTTAATGTTCCATCTTTGTCCATGCAGCGGGAGTGAGCATCCGATCTCCATCTTTGGTCTTCTCAAAATTACAATTTAAAAATTACAAAATATAAACCTATTTACATTCTAAATAAAAAAACTGTAATTACAAGGAAAAAACAAAACGGAGATACAAGATCTCAAAATACAACCAAGACCGTGTTCCATCATTACGGTAACACGTTCTACTAAGGCCACACTAAGTTACAACTGTTTGTAAAATTAAATACGTAATAAAACATTCAAGGCATTCAAATATAACGATAAATAAAAATGCATCAACTAAAATAAAATTTATTCGTGACATAATTCCGTAATTATGTTAAATTTATCCAAACCACCTTTTAACGATTAAAATTATGTGACAAAACCGCTTCTATCAACTTAATTTTAATTCATGATAATCCGTTACTTTAAATTGCTTTAAAATAACTAAATGGTACGTGAGTGAACCGTTTCACTATCAAGCGAATGCACAAAATCCGTATTGTGCATATGTTATGGCCGAAAAAAAAAAACCAATTTTTTTTTTATTGTTGCTGCTGCCGAGAGCAAAAAAAATAACAAATTTTTTTTTTTTTTTTTTAAATTCGGCTGGACCGAGAGCAAGAAAGGAAAAAAAAATTCCAAACATCAAAACCCTCGTAAAAACGATTGAACAAAACAAGACCAATTGCAATTTTGATCTAATTCATATACAATTAAATCTACAATTGATAATACTTTAACATATTGCTATGATTATCGTTTAAAATAACAATATGCAAAGAACAAAACGAAAAACAAAACATCGTCTGATCAGACGGGAACCGTTTGTCACGGTTTTCAATGCAAAACAAGATCGTTTCAAACCGTTTTATGAAAATCAACATGAAAAATTTACGTGGCCTCGCTCTGATACCACTTGTGGGGTAATATCCGTATAAAACCCTTAAAATTTAGGACTATAACGCAAATTTTAACATGTGATAAAATGTCATAAACGAAAAATACAAGAGAAACGATAAGGAATAAGAATCAACCTCGGGTCCTGTGCAATTCGGCCTAATGAACAGAAATCAATGTAGATTTCCTCCTAATCGTTGCACCCAAGACCGTCTGAGACTATGCCCCTTGTGCTAGAAATTACTCTCTAATTGACTTACAATATTGAGAGAGTTGTTGTGAGGTTTTGTGTGAGATCTAGAATTTCAGAGGAAATTTTTCCGAAACCCTAATTTTTGTGCAAATGACAAAGATTAGGTCAAAAGGAGAGAAAGCCTCTCCTTTTGTTCACTCGGTCCAAACCGTGAGCAAGGGGAGGGAGTGGGCTTTCACTTCCTCCTTATTTTTTTAAACTCTTGGTCCGACTCGTATCGCTAAAATGTATATGACGGGATTTTATTATAAATCGTCATCGGTTATCGGTTATTAAAATATCAACTAGTAACATGACTCAGTCGATATATTAATACTTGTCCGACAATGACAATATTGTATAATTAATTAATTCAATATACATTAATTAAATATAATCGTTTATATTCAATTTACGAATTAACTGCTTAATTCGCCTTAGCCATTATTATTTAATCCGTATTAAATAAATATCTCAATATCGCGTTTGACTAATTATTAGTCAATAATAACTCCGACTAACTGCTTAGTCATATTAGGCATCAACATGACTGTATTTTCATACTGTCACATCTCTCAAACGTATCCTATAGGTGTGACTTTTAGGGACCAGTTGATCACCGCCATCTGTATGACAATAACGTCAAACTTATCTAGCAAGCCAACCGTTATTGATAAACGTGGACCAACTGATAATAATACAAAAGTATACCTTTTGATCCTTTTAGAGATTTAAATGTTATTGCACTAACTGTAGAGGACACCAGCCCCAACATGTTTACCTCGAATATTATCATAAAGATCAGGCTGCACTGTCAAATCTCCCATGGCATCCCCTCTCTGCATCATATGTATCCAAACCTCCCCACCTCATCTCTCAACCTCATCAAAGATAAAGCTGTACACAACGAATGTACACTCTTCCTACTCAAAGCATCTGCAACAACATTGGCTTTCCCTTCATGGTAGATAATATCCATGTCATAATCGCCAATCAGCTCCATCCACCTCCTCTGTCTCATGTTCAACTCCTTTTGAGTGAAGATGTACTTGAGACTCTTGTGATCAGAAAATACCTTAAAGGTCGCCCCATAAAGGTAATGTCTCCAAATCTTGAGAGCAAACACTACTGCACCCAACTCTAGATCATGTGTAGGATAGTTCTCCTCATAAGGCTTCAATTGCCTAGAAGCATAGGCAATCACTTTACCGTTCTGCATCAACACACAACCCAACCCATTCTTTGAGGCATCTGTATAAACCTCAAAGTTCTCAATACCTTCCTCAGATATGACTTCAAGGTCACAGCTGCAATCAACTTAACTTTGGGTTTGACCACAAACCCACGATAAGACACACTAACGCCCTTAGGACCTCTCAAAGACACTTTCTTTTGATGACAGTCTATCTTAGCTTTATACTTTCCCAACCAATCCATCCCGACTATCATCTCAAAACCATCAAAAGGAAACTATAGCAAGTCTACAGGTAGATCAACTTGCCCAACTATCATAGATACATCCCTATACAACCTCCCACATGATACAGACTCACTCGAAGGTATACAAACTTTCTCACTTACAGACTCATATACCCTCAAACCCAGCCGTTGAACATGACTCGAAGATACAAACGACTGAGACGCCCCCGAATCAAACAAAACAAAGGTATGAATACCGTTAACAAGAAAAGTACCAGTGATAACATGTGCATCGTTCTCAGCTGCTTTCTTGTCCATCATGATTAGCTTTCCACTGGTCTTCTATCCACCTCCCTCGACAGTACTGGCTGATGTGGTCGGTTTAGCACCCGACCCTTGATTGTTGTTGTTGTTCGTAGCTGGTTTCTGATAGGAATTACCGCCATTGCGGTTACCTCCACCCTGGTAGCTCTGACCTCCCCGGTTAGACCATGACCCAGTCGGTCTATTACTCGCATAACTCTGTGCCGGCCCCTGAGAATAGCTCCCCTGAGCTGATCTCTGAAAAGCTCCAGGTACACTCGTGCACTCATGTCTCTTGTGGCCTACACCGCCACATCCATAGCAGGTCATCCCCCCAACTACCACTACAACTCATACGGCCACGCCCAAAGGAAGCCTCATCACTGAACCCTGACCCAGAAGAAAACGCTCTAGCCTAATTGAGGTTGCCTTTCTTGTGGCTAGATTGGCCACCACCTTCACTCTCAGCCTTTCTTTTCTCAACTACTCTCTCCTGAGCCATCTCCACCAACCTCTCAGCTCTCCCAGCCCTCTCATAAGCTTCCTTAACATCAGTAAGGACTCCCACGGGTAACTTGTCCATGATCTTAGGAGTCAACCCCCTCTCAAACCTCAGCGCTAGGTTCTCCTCACTCAAACCCATGTCCTCAGCGTACCTAGACTTCTCATTAAACTGCTTGTAGTACTCAGCCACTGACATATCAGATGTCATCCTAAACCCATCAAACTCCTCCCTCAGCTTACTCCTCACATGCTCAGGTACAAACTCTTTCCTCATAGCCCTCTGAAACTCTTCCCAAGGTATAGCAGGTAAACCCTGCTTCGTGTACATCTCCCTAGCACTCACCTTCACCTTATCCCACCATTCACCAGCCGCTTCCCTCAAGTAGAACGCAGCTTGTTCTACTCTCATCTCATCAGGACAGTGTACCAGGTCCAGTATGTTCTCCATCTCACGATGCCAATTGTCAAGAAGATTTGGCTCCCCGGTCCCCTTGTACTCTTTTGGGTTAAACATCGCTATATAAAGACTGATCTTAGAGTGATCAACATCCTTATCCTTTCCCACTCTCTTTAGGGCCTCCGTAAGAGCATCCTGATGCTCCAACATCTTAACGATATCATCGATGTTCATGTTCTCAGCTCTCGCATACAAAGCGTTTTTCTTGGGCGGCATCTTGAAACTATATAAGAAAGGGTAGGTATAAACATACGCACTATAACCCCAAAACACGAAAACAGACTGCCCAGAACACACTCGATCGAGTAGAAGCTACTCGATCGAGTGCCCACCATACTCGATCGAGTGCCCCGACTTCAGACCCAAAACAGACCTTCTGATCTTTAACATACTCGACCGAGTAGATCGAGTGACCCCCTACTCGATCGAGTGCCCTATTGTAGACACCTCATTTCTGCACCTCCCGCAAACCACCCGGTGATGATTGGGCCGCATGTTTGATTCGCGGAACGATTTGGGACAGTTCGTAAGATTATCGTCAAGTGTTTGCTCAAATATTAATGTCGATCTCTTAGTTGTCATCTACGTCCTGATACGGTCGTTTTGGCAGTAATTAGAGTACATTTGAGTCCGGGTCAAAAACCGTCTCCATTTTTCGATAAATTTGTTAAATCCCGAGTCGGAATGTTCGGAATGTTTAGGATATTTCTATTCCATATTTCACAAATTTTATCTTTTGGCAAATAATATCCCGTAATATTCAAAAGATAATCGAATTATTTCCGTCCTACCATAACTCAAACACGGAAATCTTTCTTGACGAGAAGGAAACCTCCGGAAGCAGACGCAGCAGCGCTGCGCCTCTTCCAAGGGACGCATGCGCTAGCCGCGCCTCTTCCCGTGCCCTTCTTTGCATGATTTACGTATCTTTTTTTATATCTTTCCGAGATTCACTTCCAAAGAGTCTCCGAAACCCTATTCCTTCACGTGATTAGTATAAATAGGAGCCTTCGTTCCTCATATTTCTCACGCGAGTGTCCGCCCTTCTCTTCTCCCTTTGCATTCTAGACTTTGTTCTTACTAATTGGCGCCTACGTGCTTGGACTTCCGACCACGTAAGCTCGGATCTTTCCGGGTACCAGCCTCTCCGTTGCATGACCGACCAATTTGACCAACTACACTCAATCAACTTAATTAATCAATCGTTTTCCTCTTACGAGGGCACTTTCCTTGCATTCGCGTCGAGCATTCACTAATCGATTTTCTTAGTTCATCTCGTTCCGTCAACATGTAAGTCTGAGGGTGTAAAATCTCTCTTTTATTTATTGTATTTTATTTATCGTATCATCGTTGTAAGATTTATGTCGAAAACACCATTAAAACCGATTTCTAAAACCGTACTTTAAAACCTGTTTTTACGGATTTCCAGTGAAGAGACGACGTCGAGAAAAGGACGCAAAGAATCGATGCGCCTCTTGAAGGAGCGCGTTAGATTCTGCTGCGCCTCTTCGTGAGGCCGCGCAGCTTCATGATTCTCGCTTCTTTTCTTCTTCTTCGTCCTCTGCAATTCGTGTGTTTTGTTATTTGTTTCGTTTATCTTCTTTAATTCTTCATTCACAGTAGTTTAATATTCACATGTATATTTTAATCATCATTCATCATTAACATGTTTAGTGCATCATAAAGTCCGACTTAAATCCTAAATAATCCATATTTACGGGTTTTCGTCATTAATATTCAAACCCGGATTTCAGAGATTCAATTTGTTCATATTGGGTTTCTGGGATTCGTCATTGATATAGTTTTCGTTTGTTTATTCACATGTTTGTCGTATATTCGTTGTATATTCATCATATTTAGCCTAATTGATCGATTTCAATAGAGGACTCATTCATTAACATCGTTCCATCATGTAATTAGTTCGTTTACATCCGTCTCATCCATGTTTATCGCTTTTATGACCATCATTCACATGTAATTAATCTGATAATCACTTCCATCCGAGTCAAATAATCTAATCAATCATTAAAATTAACAATTAACATTAACGATTTGCAGTTCCGGCTTCACAGCCAGAACTCACCCTTGGAACAGACGACGCAAAGAATGCTGCGCCTATTATTCAAAGGACGCACTACTCTCATTGCGCTGTTTGTTCTGGCCGAGTTCGTCCCACGAACTCCGTTTCTGCCTTGACCTAGTTTAATTAGTTTACGTATCAATTAACTATTATTCGTAATATCACGCTAATTCCTGTTCGTTAATTCCTTTTATCTCTTTTTCTCAAATTATCCGTTTTAAAGGTATTTTCGACATAAATCGCCTAACCCGATGTAATTATTGTAATTTCCATTATTGCAATTTATAATTATTGTATTTCTTTCGTTGTTTGTATGTTTCTCACATGTGAATCAATCTTAAATCCTACTTCGACCCAATTGTATGCTAATTAATTGTTCACCGACTTAGTTAAATTCTCACATGTTAGGATTAATCAATGGATGTTGCATTGCATGCATATAGCCGACGATATATCGAGTACGAATAACTTCCCTAATCATTAGTAGAGGCCGCTATCGAGGCGGGCGGGATTAGGTATTCGATCAAAAGAGCTTCCTAATACGTACCCTCACCCCTTACTCCAGATCTCCGTGAGCACCCGTGTTCATTGGCATCCACGAGAGTCATTCTAGACATAGAATGCTAAGGGTAACGATTGCTTAGTGTTCATGTCACTACTTTATGTCTTGACACGACATGAGGTATTCGAACGGTTCCAATTTCCCATAAAAATTGGTGGCGACTCCATACAAAATGCAAACGCTTGTTCCCTCGTTTCTCACCAAGCGCCCCCGTGGGCGGCCCGTCGTCCACGATTTTGGCGACTCTGGGAGATATACACTTACGTGTAGCAAGGGTGAAACTTGAACAAGGTTAGGGAATAAGTTTGTACAAGACAATTGTCGGTTTTCATAACTCGGTCTTCCTAGACCGTTTATTCGGCCTTCCTAGGCCCAACCCAACCCATTCGACCAATCGTCCCGTCTAAACGGTCCTAATTCTTATTTGGGCCTAAGGATGGATAGCGATTGACGTCATCCATACCATGATGCTTACTCTTGTTTGTATCAAGGGCCTTCACTACTTAAGGAAATGGACTAGGAATCGGCCTTACTCTTGTTTGGCACGAGCCTCTCCACAGACTTCGGGTTTGATGGTTCGGTATGGCAACCCGCCCTTTAAACCAAAACCCTTCTAAATGCACTCAGCATCCCGTTATAATGCTTGTATAAATGTGTAAACCTTACGTGATCACCACTTCTAAACAAAACCATGACGAATTTTCAAAAAAATCAAAATCCTCATTTTCAAACAAGAATTTCGAAAAAGTAGGCCCTTTAATTAGCGCAAAATCCGGTCAAAACTCTGTCCGTTTGTCAAGTCAAAATTCGGGCCACAAGCCCATTTCAAAACCTCACTTCGAGTCCACTCCTACGACTACACTACAGTTGACTAGGACACACATTTTCAAAGACCTTGTCTTTCTTCAAAACTCACTCAACACAAGTGGCACACACCCACTTCACGAGTCAAAGCTTTTCCTCTTTTAGCAAGTGTGATAGAATGGTCGATCGTGTTTTGATTCGTCGCCGATCTCTTATCCAGTTTCCAAGATGCCTGGGTCAAGTGATGAAATGAACCTCCAGCAAATTCAAGAAAGTAATGATCGAATCCTGGCCGCGATAACCCAAATGCAAATCACTCAAGAACAAACCTATGACCGCCTTGAACTTATCGAAGGCCGTATCTTTGATGTAGAGGGAAGGTTGCCTTCCCTTAAAGGTGAAGTACTACAATTTTCCGATGACGAGTCTAAAGATGAGAATCCTGTCCTAGGAACAACCGCAGCTGAGAAAAGACTCCAATACCTAGAGGAGCAATTGATGTACCTTAAGGGGGATGACATTTACAGGGAAAACAATCGCAAGTATGAAGCCGTCAATTCCAAATTACCCACTAATTTTAGCATGACGGATATCCCTAAGTTTAAAGGACATGAGAACCCTTTGAACCACATCCGCGCCTTCAAGGACTACATGTCTATCAAAGGCATCAAACCCGAGATGTTCTTAAGGATCTTTCCTTCATCTCTTGATACCATCCCAAAGCAATGGTTCTACACTTTAGATCACAAAAAGGTCGCTACTTGGGAAGACGCCGCGATCGAGTTCTCGAAACAATACGCGGATAATGCCGAGATCCAAGTCAACATGCGTACTCTAGAGGTTCTTACCCAAAATGACAAAGAAGGATTCACCGACTTCCTAAGTAGGTGGAGGAAGACTAGTACTCAACTAGTTGAGCGCCCGGATGAGGCCACCCTCGTGGAAAAATTCGTGGATAATCTCAAACCCATATATGCCAACCATTTGAGATATCAAAACATCAAGACCTTCAAGGACTTAACTGTACTAGGGACACGAAATGAAGATGACATCCGTAAAGGACTCTTGTCCAAAACGGTAGGTCGAGGATATCAAGGGTCCACGAGTCGTTCATACGGCTCTACTAGCAAGACCGACGAAGTTAACCTTCTCGAGCCATCCAAGAAAACTAGCCCACCAAGGAAGTTCACAAACCTTGGGGACACTTACTCCAACGCTCTAAAAAGGTTAATGAAGCAAGGAAAACTCCAACCCATTGGACCTACTCCCGAACCCGAAAAGAAATCCAAGTTTTGGGATGAAAACTCCTACTGTGAATACCATAGGGGCAAAGGGCACGACACAGAAAAATGCTACAAGTTGAAACACGTGCTTCAAGACATGATTGAAGATGGTCGACTTCCAATTCCACCAGGAGGTAAGCCCAACAACACTCAGAATCCTCTTGGAGTTCTAGTGATTACAAGTGACGAATCTACCTTAGATTGCTCACACCTCATTTCTCCCATCGAAAATGAAATCCATGCAATCAAGAATGAAGGGAACTACTCCACCATGAATCTGTTGTTTGGAGAGGACCGATTCATTAGGGCCGCGCAGGATGAGATCATTACTATGATACTTCAGGACGATCGCTTCAACTCCACCGCGTTGATCACAGAAATCGACACAAAGCAGCAGAAAGGATGGAGAAAATCTATCAAATGGACCAACAACCAAGGAAGACTCTTCAAGCTCACTACTGGAGAAGGAGAGATGTTCAAAGGAGAACCAGAAGACGACGAGTTCGAGTCGGAGTCGGAGTCGGAATCAGAGTCGGAGTCTAGAAAAGTCATTAGAGAGTCTACTCCTGTTGTCATCCCCACTCCCTTCGTTTCTCCTAGCCTAGCATCGAGTAGTCACGGTAGTTCGGGGAATGCCCCATTCATCGTTCCTTTGCCACCACCGACCATGGATCGGTTGGCTTCTTTGTTTCAACTTTACTCAAATCTTAATATGAATAAATCGGGTTCTGCTTACTCTCTGTGTTCTTTCGAGTGCAGTTCGTTTTTATGATGATGCGAGGATGACCAAGACCCGGACTTGACCGAAATACCTCCCTACGTAGCCAAAGAAATATTACAGGAAGGGGAAGGGGGACCAGTAATAGAAGATACCGAACCCATCAACGTAGGAACCGAATTAGAACCCAAAGAACTTAGGATAGGGACTACCTTGAGCTCTACCGAAAGGGCCGATTTCATAGACCTCCTAAATGAATTCAAAGACGTTTTCGCTTGGTCCTACAAAGACATGCCGGGATCGACGGGGACATCGCCGAACATAGAATTCCGATTAAGCCGGGTTTCAAACCGTGAAACAGTAAACTTCGACGAATGAGAACAGAATGGGCTCTAAAGATTAAGGAAGAAGTTGATAAGCAATTCAAAGCCGGGTTCATCAAAGTTTCCGAGTACTGATTTGGGTAGCTAACATAGTACTGTGCCCAAAAAGGATGGGAGAATCCGTGTTTGTGTTGACTTCAGGGACTTGAACAAAGCAAGTCCGAAAGATGACTTCCCTCTACCTCACATTGACATATTGGTGGACAATCGTTGAGACCACGCATTACTATCCTTCATGGATGGGTATGCGGGTTATAACCAAATCAAGATGGCCATGGAAGATATGCACAAGACCGCTTTCGTCACCCAATGGGGAACCTATTGCTATACAGTAATGCCATTCGGATTGATCAACGCCGGAGCTACATACCAACGCACCGCAACTACACTCCTACATGACATGATGCACAAAGAAGTTGAGGTATATGTAGATGACATGATCGTCAAATCCAAGGAAAGAGAGGGACATATTGCAAACCTTCGCAAGTACTTCGCGAGGCTACGAAAGTACAACATGAGACTCAATCCTCAGAAATGCACATTCGGGGTAACATCCGGAAAACTCCTACGATATGTCGTTAGCCAACGCGGTATAGAAATAGATCCCTCAAAAATCAAAGCTCTGATCGAAATGCCACAACCTCAAACAGAAAAAGAAGTCAGGGGATTCCTGGGAAAGGTACAATACATAAGCCGATTCATATCGAAGCTTACCATGATTTGCGAGCCTATCTTCAAGAAACTCAAGAAAACAGACCACACCATGTGGGATGATGATTGTCAAAAGGCGTTTGACCGAATCAAGGAGATATTGGCTAAACCACCAGTGCTCATGCCACCTCAACGAGATCAACCTCTTGGTTTATATCTCACAAGAATCGAAAGCGCCATGGGTGCTATCTTTGGCTCAAACCGTAGGAAGTGAAGAAAGAGCTATTTACTATCTAAGTAAGAAGTTCTTGGAATATGAGTGCAAATACTCGCAACTCGAAAAGACATGCCTCGCTCTTGTGTGGGCAACGAAGGAGCTACGTCACTACATGCTTAGCTACTCCGTCAAGATATATTCCAAAATGGATCCAGTCAAATACCTCTTCGAGAAACCCGTCCTCAACGGACGTCTTGCAAGGTGGACTCGATGCTCTCGAATTCGACCTCAAATATGTGCCACTAAAAGTCATAAAAGGTCGCGCCGTCGCCGAATTCTTCGCGAAAAATCCTATCAACGACGCACAAACCATAGACACTGGTCATTTCCGACGAGGATATACTTCAAACAGACGTAGACTCTTGGGATCTATACTTTGATGGAGCATCAAATTTAAGAGGATTCGGAATAGGAGTGTTGCTCATTTCTCCTGAAGGTGAGCATACACCGATTGCTGTCAAACTCGACTTCGAGGTGACAAACAACGCTGCAGAGTATGAAGCTTGTCTCATTGGACTACAAGCGGCAGTAAGCTTAGGCATCAAAAACCTCCGAGTACATGGGGATTCATCACTAATCATCAACCAAGTTACAGGATCCTGGAAAATCCGAAGCGAAAGCCTCGCACCCTATCAAGCTGGGATAGACCAAGTGGCTCAATTCTTTGACCACGTAACCTACCTACACCTACCTCGAGAGGAAAATCAATTTGCAGACGCTCTTGCGAAACTTGCATCTTTGATAAGTATACCAGATCACATGGTAGAAATGCCTTTGTGTATTGAACGACGATCAGAACCGGCTTATGTCCATCAAATCACCAATGAAGAGGAAATCGCACAGGAACCCTGGTTCCAAGCGATCCTGAATTTTAAGCACAATGGTACCTATCCACCAGATATGGACAAAAGGGGACAACGTGCTATACGCCTATTAGCTTCCCAATACATCCTGATGCAAGGAGAATTATACAAAAGAACACCTCTTGGTGTAATCCTACGTTGCCTTGATCATTCACAGGCACGAAAGGTGATGGAAGAAGTCCACGACGGAGAATGCGGTCCTCACATGAGTGGGCCTATGATGGCAAAGAAAATCACACGTTTAGGGTATTATTGGACCACAATGGAATCTGATTGCATCAAATACGTGAGACATTGCCACAATTGCCAAATCTTCGGGAATGTACAACATGTCCCTCCTTCGTTGCTATATACGATGACATCTCCTTGGCCATTTTCCGCATGGGGAATTGACATAATCGGGAAGATAACCCCAGCCGGAACAGGAGGTCACTGTTTCATTCTAGTAGCAATTGACTATTTCACCAAGTGGGTAGAAGCGGCTTCTTACACAGCTCTTACGGCTAAAAATGTGGCAAAATTCATACAGAACAACATCATCTGTCGATATGGTTGCCCACATGAGATCATCAGCGATAATGGGTCACACTTCCAAGCCGAAACCGAGCAATTGCTAGCCAAATACAAGATTAAGCATCACCACTCTTCGCCCTATAGACCACAGACTAACGGCGCGGTAGAGGCAGAAAACAAGAACGTTGTCACAATTCTCAAGAAAATGACTGACAACTATAGAGATTGGCCAAGCAAGATACCCTTTGCTTTATGGGGATATCGTACATCAGTTAGGACGCCCACTGGGGCTACTCCTTTCTATTTGACCTACGGCATGGAGGCCGTACAACCAGTCGAGCTAGAAATACCATCCTTGCGTATTCTACTCGAAAGTCAAATCCCTGAAGCCGATTGGAAGAGGGATAGATATGAAGAACTCATCCTCCTGGATGAACGTAGGCTACGCGCCTTACATAATGTCCAAACATATCAAGCGCGTATCAAACGAGCTTTCAACAAAAGAGTTAGGCCAAGAAACATCAAAGAAGGAGACTTAGTACTCAAATCGGTTAGAGCTCTTTTACCTGTCGACCCAAGGGGAAAATTCAAACCTAATTGGGCCGGACCATACCTAGTCAAATCCATACTCCCGGGCGGTGCGGTTAGAATCACAGACCTAGATGGGAATGAGTTTTCGAACCCCACAAACCTTGACCAACTGAAACGATACTATGCCTAGAATAGGACAAAAAACGCGCCTCGCGTAAACCCATGTGTCGCTCTTGTGGCACTAAATAAACGGCCCCTGGCCAAACTGAAATAAGCTAAGTGTCACTATGCTCTTGCATCCTGACAAGACTGTCATCCTCATATCACCAAATAAACTGAATTCGCACCTTGAGAACAAAAGTTCATGCTTATTTTCTATGTTCACTACAAGCTCTTGCTTCGAACAATTATTCTTTTACATTTACTCGAACTACGCGCAAGGGTTTGATTTCGCTTTTTAAGTGAATACGTAGGCAATCCTTCACCGGATTCAACCCAATATACCTAAAATGTAAATAGAAGGACATTTGCATTGCATTTGAAATTCGACAAGAATAATAAAAGAAAATCACAGCGGTTTCTTAACCATTCAACCTTTTTTATTCCATTCATTTTCTAATAATAATAGTACGTTACATAATAAAAAATAGAGTAGGCTAGGATCCTAAAAATCCCTCCCTTTTATTACAACAATAATAATAATACTCAAATAATAAATAAGGACTCGGGCTATTCCTCCATCTTCCCCTTGCCCTTGTCAGTCTTGTCATACTTCTTGTCACGACCTTGAGCTGGGCGCTCTTGCACCACTTCAGACCTAATCACCAACGGTCTTTTTCGAGGCCTGACTCTTCCATTCTTGCCAACCACCATTTCCGCAACAGGAGTAGTCTTTGATTTCTTCGAAGGATGAATGACCTGAAATCCAGCTTCTTCTTCTCCTTCGTCGGATGCTTCTCCTTCTCTTTCTCTCCCTCGCGCACCTTGTAGTCAACGGGCTCGCGTTTCCTCGATCTCTTGCGTTCTTCCGAAGTTGCGGCCTTTCTCCACCTCGGATAGGAATCGACACCCACAAAGCATTGGCGGAGAAGCTCAAGAACCACATGTTCCTTTGGGCCCATTTGATAGCCCACTCTCTTCGGCTCTCGGTGGTAAGCGCTACGGCAATCTGCGGAACGGTATCAAGCCTCGGGATAGTCCCGGCCCAACTTGCCTCATCGGTCTCTCCGGAAAGATGCATACCATGAACTCCAATCCCGGAATGCGCACGGACCTAGTAGGATCCAAAGAAGACACTCCGGTGATGACTTGAGATGCCACCACCACGATGCGACCCACCTAATCAACGGGCCATCATCACTCTTGACTTGTTCTTCCAATAGTCACGGACCGGGTGAAGTCCACCATGTACAACCGCGTCCTCATCGCAATCATACGGGAATGATAGGAAAGTGCATGAGCGGGGGCTCGGCGATCGGAGACGTTCCATAAGCCAAACCTACCAAAAGCGGTATTAGACATCAAAAAAAAACGAAAAAAAAAAAAAAAAAAAAAAACGAAAAAAAGAGAAAAAGGGTGTCTTTTACCTGTAAGATAATGGGACTCCCCAAAAATGGAAGATCGCGGTTGGATTTCCTATTATCCAAACCCAAGATAATCTCCCCTAAGCATAAACAAGCTGGGCTCCTGCGCAGCTCCATTTGCTCAATAAGACCCAAAAGACGGGGATCACCTCGCAAATCTTCATCAACGTGTCCATGGAAGACATACACATGCAGCAAATGAAGCAAATGCTCTCCTCCTAGCAACATAAGAGGCGTGGGTCGGCTCGTTGATGAATCGGTCTACAAAGTCCAGCATTCTCACGCCTTTCGGGGTAACCAAGCGATCCACCTCGAGTCTAGTCAATCCGAGCAAGTCTCTGAATTTGGTCTTATACCCTTGTGAAGTGGAAGGAATAGCGGGTAAGTGCTCGGGATCCCACCCACCAATAGCAGCAATTTCCTCCGGAAAAGGACAAATATCACCACCTGGGAATGCGAAAACATGACAATTTGGGTCCCAGTAGTCGAGGCAAGCATCCAAGAACGGTTTTACCACCTTAATGAGTTTCAAACTCAATAGAGACCCAAGGTTATGAGCACCCATATCGTGCTTCTCAACATTCGAAAATTCATTAGTCCATTCCTTCAAACGGATCTCCAAAGCATTCATGATGACAAATTTTCTCTTGAAAATTTATTTTGGGAGTTTTTTATGAGATTAACGGAGAAAAGACGGAAGAATTATATGATTTAAAGCTTCGTCGACGCTTCTATTTATACTAATTGCTGTTTCCAAAATCCGCAAGGAGAGACAAACTTGGGAACAGGCGCAGCTCCTGCTGCGCCTATTCAAAGCGACGCAGCTCATGCTGCGCCTCTTCCCCAGGTTCACTTTCTGTGATTTCCGCGTTTGGATCTTTCCTAATTCTATAACGAATAATTTCCTATTCCTACGGGATTTTATTTTGGTAAATACGTGCAGTTTGCCATGTTTCAAAACTTCCTAAATTCGCGGGCACGCATTTCGAGGCGACGTCGACACCTTCGCCATTTTCATCGCACTTAATTCTTTTTTTATTTTTTTATTTTAATTCATTTATTTATTCTTAGGAAATAAAATTTCATTTTAATTAAATAAGTTTCATTTTAATTTCATTTTTAGGAAATAATTCTCTTTTGTTTTCATTTCAACATTTTCATTTCTACACTTACAGATTTCTATTTTTTTTCTTTTTTAGGGGGTAACCCTCCCTACCGTCCGGTCATTTCCGACAAAATTTTTTTGCTTTTTGCATCTTTTGCATTTTTATGTTCTTTTGAGTCTTTTTTGCGCTAATTAAGGCCGTATGTATACAAAATGTATGTCTTGCGTGATTTCCATGTAAATTTCGGCAGCATGACGGCATAAACCGTTGTCTACCCAACCTGTTCAAGAACTAACCTGCAGGTACAAGCAACACAACCCAGCAGCAAAGGCACTCAGGCCATCATATATACAAATGTACAAGCAAACTGGGGGCTCGCGCCCCGAACCAAATCCAAAGTCCAAGCAAACTGGGGGCTTGCGCCCCAAACAAGTCCAAAAATGATCAAAATCAGATGTACGAGTCTACAAAACTACGCCAAACTACTGATGGACACCCTCCAACTCAGCAACCCTCGCCGTAAGAGCAGCAATCTCGGCGTCCCGAAACTCGAGCTCCCTCGACAAGCGAGCCGTCTCCTCTCGAGACTGGGCCAACTCTCGCTCCAGCTCGCGGTCGCCCTGTAAACAACAAATTGGCTCATGTCAATCAACTCAAACAAAACTGAAAATCAAAAATCAAAAGAAATCAAACGAGTTTGGCCATTTCTTATCCAATTTTTGCGTAGTATAACCAAGCCATATAACTACCCACTATGCATTACATATAATACATGGAATAAACACTATATAATGCTCCCCGTTTCAATTCTCCCGTATTGACACTTTACAAAATAAATTTCACACTTTCAATTACATTTCATTCTCACTTCTTCAAACTCTTTTACAGACATCATCAGACGACAATTTAATGTTCTATATAATACCTATGATCTATCTCCTTCCAATCAAAAGAAAATACATGTTATTCTTCAGTCATGATAACTCTCAAACCATCAGTTATGTAAATCATATGAAGGGGTCTCAAATCTTATCTTTATTAATCAATACTATATATTAAATCCAGAAATCAAGGGACTTCAATGTAATTAAAAAAAGTTATACAAATTAATTATACTATAGTACGATATATTTTTTTAAAAAAATATCCTTTGTTATTTCCTCTTAAAGAATTGCATGTGAACACGTATTTGTAACAAGTTTAAACATTAACTATGTAGATGCTGATTTAGACCAACTAGATAAGTACAATAGAAATGCAAAAAAAAAAAAAATACATTTTAAAATATTAATACCGGCCCAAATGCATACTCGTGCAATTTTGCACGGGTTTAAAACTAGTAAACATTATTACGAGACCGTCTAACTCGTAATTTGTGATAGTCTAATTAGACATTTGAATTTACAAATTACCCACCCCTTACACTTTCATATAGATTTGGATTAACTTCCCAATTCGGCTAAACGATTGAGTTTAGTTTTTTTTTTTTTTTTTTTTTTTTTTGAAAATAAAACACGGGAATTATATTAGATCAATCTCCGCAAGAAAAAGAACAACTTGCGGGAAATCCGATACAAGAACAAGCTCATCACCATCAAACCCAGACACCCTAGCAACACAATAAGCCACTGTATTACCCCCACATTTAACATGAATACAACTAGTAGACGGAAATAAACGCAACTGATTTCGTAAATCATCCACACAAAGTCCAAACGATGTCCGTTCCATGCTTTGTCTTCTAACCGCCATCACCACCTTAAGAGAGTCACTCTCCAGGGAAATAGTCGACATACCCAAGCGATTCGCCATTTCAAGACCAAATAAAGCTGCCCGAGCCTCAGCCACCTCCACCTCACATCCCGCTTCAACCCGCTTACATCCCAACCAGAGTACCATTCCCTCAGCATCCCTCGCAATAGCCCTCAGACCCACCACCCCATTTGCGGCCAAATGAGCATCCACATTAACCTTAACATGGCCTGGTTGAGGAGGAGACCAAGAACATCCACCCACCTCCGAATTCATCCGTGGACTATTATACACACGGTCTGCAAAGCCTTGGTACTCAGTCACCATTTTCACCATACCCGAGCACACTATTTCTGCAGGAGGTGGTGATTCTTCAAATAGCCTTTGATTTCGTATGGTCCAAAGCGCCCACATCATAGCAAGGAAGCGACCCCTATCAAATTCATCAAGCTGCTGCAGTACCCAAACCATACGATCCTCACAAATGCCATTCGGGGCAGCCATAATCAGATCACCAAAGCCGCTATCAGCCCACATCCTTCTCACCCATTCACAACCAAATATAGCATGGTCACAGCATTCGTCGAGGGGACAGAAATTACACGCTGGTGTAGGGGAGCAATGACGGCTAAATAAGCTCTTTCTCACGGGTAGCGTATTAGTGCAAATCCTCCAAATAAAATGAATAAGTTTAGGAGGTACCTTAAACTTCCAAATAATTTTCCAAATAGACGAATTATTACTACTACCATTGATCATGCCCGTACTACGCCTCCCCAACCAATACCCAGACTTCACGGTGTAACATCCGTCTGTCGAGGGCCACCAAAACAATTCATCACATGGTAGCCTACTACTCAACGGGATTTTTTGAATAAGCTTTACATCATCATGCACCATTATATCCCTTACTAATTCCATATTCCAGCAAGCATTATCCATATCAATCAAATCAGACACACGCAAATTTGGGTCGGCCTCCAAATTAGGCATGGGAACCTTACTAGCGCCATCACCAGGTAGCCAAGCATCATCCCATACTCTTATACTCGCCCCATTCCCCACTCTCCATTTCAACCCTTCCAAGAGAAGAGATTTAGCCCCCCATAAACTCCTCCACGTAAAGCTAGGATCATAGCCCCTCCTCGCCTCCAATATGGTGTCATTTTTAAAATAGCGGGCCTTAAGGACACGCCCAGCGAGAGAATTCGGTACAAGCAACAATCGCGACACTTGCTTTGCTAAGAGAGCTTGATTAAAGACACGTAAATCCCGAAAGCCCATTCCCCCACTTGTCTTCGGCTCACACAACCGCTCCCATCGCAACCAATGCAACTTTCGTTGAGTGTCAGTCGAGCCCCACCAAAACCTTGCCAAGACCATATGAATTTCATCAATAACGCCCTCCGAAATGGCAAAAAGACTCATCATATATGTCGGAATAGCTTGTGAGACGCTTTGATAAGGACCTCCTTCCCGGGTTTAGATAACAGCTTTTCTTTCCACCCATTCACCTTCTTCCATACCCTCTCTTTAAGACATGTGAAAAGCATTTTCTTTGATCGTCCAATGATAGTAGGTAATCCAAGGTATTTTTCATGCTTATTTACCTCTCGAACACCCAACAATGACTTAATTGCCTCCCTCAAAGGATTCCCAACTTTCTTGCTAAAAACCATTTCCGATTTATCAAAATTAATTTTCTGTCCCGATGCTCTTTCATATTGGCTAATAATGTTAGCTATTTTCGAGCATTCCTCAAGTTGTGCTTTGATAAAAAGAATACTATCATCAGCAAAAAATAAGTGAGAGATACTAGGAGCTCCCCGACATACTCGGACACCATGAATTTCACCCCGATCAGCGGCCTTCCGAAGCATATGGGAAAAAGAATCAGCACAAAGGAGAAACAAATAAGGCGAAATGGGATCGCCTTGCCTTAATCTCCTTCTCGGTCGCACCCCTCCCACTGGTCTGCCATTAATTAAGAACGATTGAGACACCGTTGATAAACATCGCAAAATCCGACCCCTCCATGCCCCCGAAAAACCCATCCGCTCCATCACCATATCCAAGAAAGACCACTCTACCCTATCATACGCTTTACTCATATACAACTTGAGGGCCACATTACCATGTCTTCCTTCCCCACCCCTATTCATTGTATGAAAATTTTCAAACGCAACAAGAGCGTTATCGGTAATTAAACGACCCGGGGTAAAAGCACTCTGATTCTCCGAAATAAAGCTATTAAGGTAACCCTTTAGTCTATTAGCAAGAGTTTTTGAGATAATTTTATAAAGGACAGTACAAAGACTAATAGGGCGAAATTCCGTCACCTTTCGAGGATCATTGCACTTCGGTATGAGGACCACCAACGTCCTGTTCAAAGACTCCATATCAACACGGCCAGCCCACCAATCTTTCACCATCTGACACACATCACCACCAACCACATCCCAATATCGTTGATAAAACAGAGCATGCATGCCATCCGGTCTCGGGGCTTTGTTAGGGTGCATAGAGAAAAGGGCAGCCTTCACATCTTCATCACAAATAGGCGAATCCAAATGCTCATTAATTTCGGGCGAAATGACCTGTGGAACACAATCAAGCACCTCCTCACACGGTTCAAGATTACTCGAAGTAAATAAATGGCCAAAATAATCACTCATAATGCTAGCAACTTTGCCCCCATCGGTCTGCCATATTCCATCATCATCTTCGATGCCTCGAATGGTTTTTTTTTTTTTGCGTCTTTGTTGAGCCTTATAGTGAAAATATTTTGTATTTTTGTTTCCATCCCGCAATTCACATTTTCGAGCCCTAATATACCAATATGATTCTTCACGAGACCGAAGGCTTTCCAATTCCTCAACAATCTGGCGACATCGTGCAAGCATATCCGCAGATGGAAGTCTTTTTTGCCACCTCTCTAATTCCTCCTCTTTAGAACGTATTTCCCGTTTCAAGTTTCCAAATTTATTTTGAGCCCAAAGACGGAGCTGCTTCGAACTCCATTCCACCTTCTCTGTCACGCTACGCCTGCCCAAAAAAGACCAAGCCTCTCTAACCACGTCGTCGCATTCTGGATCAGACAACCAGAATGGTTCAAATTTAAACGCCTTTCCATACCCATGTCGCTCCACAGCGGCCTCTTGTTCTTGTATAAGGATAGCACAATGATCCGACGAATATAATGGGAAATGTCGAACCACTGTATTTGGAAACATTTGACTCCATTCCAAAGTCGCCACAGCCCGATCTAATCGTTCTCGAACATATGTATTCACCCCCCGACCTCGCTGCCAGGTATAAATATTGCCAATAAAACCCAGGTCTTGAAGGTCGCAGTCATCCAAAGCCGATCTAAACGCATCCATCTGTCTCTCTTCACGGATAGCACCCCCCTCTTTCTCCCTTGCGCTTAGAATTTCATTAAAATCTCCAAAGAGGATCATAGGGTCATTATGATTAGTACACAGTGCCCGCAACATATCCCATGTCTTATGCTTATTAGCCAACTCCGGCCACCCATAGACACCCACGGCTCTCCACAACATACTTTCATCCCCACCAACGATTTTTAACGCAAAATGATGATTATTATACGGCAACAATTGCGCATTAATGTCTTTCCACCATATACCCAATCCACCTGATCTACCACTACTACTAATACATATTCCAGAAAAAAATCCACATTTATTTTTTATTTTTTCTAGATTATTAGCACTTATCATTGTCTCCATAACGAAGACAATGTTTGGGCATTCCCTCCAACACCAATCGCGGAGGGTATTAACCGTCAAGGGATTGCCCAACCCCTGACAGTTCCAACTTAAGATTTTCATTGCCCTTCGCGGGACTGATCATCGTCAGTCTCCGCTACTTTCAGAGTAGTACCCCTGCCATCATCCGAAACTCTTACTTTCTCCGTCCCCTCACAACAATCAGCCATCCCTACCATCTCACCGTCACTTCTGTATTTTCGCTTCCCAGTTTCCCTTATAGCCACCCCACTACTACTATCTTCCCCATCATGCCTCACATCCATAACCTTCCCATAACTTCGTTTGGCCTTGACAATCTTTCGATTCAGTCCATCAGCACTCTATTTCAAGTTCTGTTCCCCTTTATTTTGCACACTTTCCCCATCACCAGACTCTGACCTCAAGTCCACGTGCATCACTACAATCTCCCCCGTTTGCCCAGTCTTACCTCCTCCATCATTCAAGCTCACCCCACGTAGCCAATCTACCATTCGATTCAATTCCCTTTCTTCCATTTCATTCTCCTCCTCTAACACCAGTTTTTTGGCACATGACATACCACTACAATCTTTCCTCTCTATTTTACGTGCCATCCGCCACGGTGATGCTTTCAACCAATCTCCATAACGACGCCCTTCCCCAACATGACCCTTCCTCTTACCATAATCCTTCTCTCCATGTCCAACTTGTCCGCAAATATAACAGAAAAGTGGAAGGTTCTCATAGCAGACCCTCACTCGCCACTTCTTACCACCCTTAATTTTCATGTAAATAGCATCAATTAAGGCTTTCCTAACATCAAATATTATCCTAATTCTCATTGATCTATTAATTGTTGGATTAACCGAATTATCAACCTTCACAAACGTGCCAACAGCATTACCAATATTACAAGCATTCTCCATATTTGCCCTCCCCATAACGGGTAAATCATAAACACGTATCCAGATGGGAGAGAAATAAAGAGGTACCTCCGACGGAACAACTTCACCACAGAGATCAGTTAGGACAAAAAGGTGTCGCTCAAAATGCCATGGTTGTTCCTCAAGAACACGCTTTTTGTCTTTCTCATCTTCGAATTTGAAAGTGACGATCTTCTTCTGTTTATTAACAACCTCACCCAGAACTCCTTTTGTTTTCTAGGCTGATTCCATCGTGTCAATTAGCGCATTAAGGTTAACATGTCTCTCCGTCCAAAGTCTTCCCACCACACACAGTCCAGACTCATCATGCTCCTCACCTTCACCAGCAATCCACTCCAATTCAACCTCCTGATCATCATTATCATCCGGTACTCCTTCCACAACGTACACCTCATTCAAGTTTATATTCTGTGCCTCTCCTAACGATTCCATCAAACCCTACAACAATCACACTGAGTATAACTTCACACGCAGATTTAGTAATGAAATAAAAGTGTTTTTTGTAGATTTATGTAAGAGAAAATCAGATTTTTGG
Source organism: Silene latifolia (assembly GCF_048544455.1). Lineage (NCBI taxonomy): Eukaryota > Viridiplantae > Streptophyta > Magnoliopsida > Caryophyllales > Caryophyllaceae > Silene > Silene latifolia. The sequence goes on from NC_133529.1 coordinate 11,776,686, forward strand.
AATTTTGTGAGTAGAAAAACATAAAAAACCTAGGAAACTACCTAGGGACACCAAACCCTCCCAAGGAAACCGTCCTAGAGGGAACTTTGTATATATTTTGATTGAGTTTAGTTATTTGTCAATGAATTCATTAAATAATGATTTTTCAGCTGATTTAACTATCCGAATATCTCTTGAATAATTCATTACTCAAACTAATGATTGCAAATTCACCAAAATATACGAAATACTATGGGTTGAACGAAAACCCAAAATAAACGAGTAACAAATGGGTAATGAAGAGTTATATTATATAATGTTTGGTGGTTGACCGGGTGAAGCATCATACAACCTAAAATTACATTTATTCAACAATTATATAGTACTAAATTCACCTTTCGTATTTTAAATCATGGTTCATTTTTTTTTTTTTTCTTTTGCCATCATCTTTTCTCAACATTTACCAGCAAAAAAAGTCTAAAATATTAAAACAGATATTTAAAACCAACTCGTACATATTTTGGCACTGGTTTAACATTGTATGTGCAAAAAAAATAAAAAAAATAAAAGGAATTTATTAGCAAATGTGTTTTGAATATATTCATCCCTCATCATTAGGGTTGTTAATGAGATGAGACAGCTCGCGAGTTACTCGAGATCGGCTCGATCAAAGCTTGGTCAAAGCTCGGCTCGTACGAGTTCGACTCGGGCTCGGCTCGAGAGCTTAACGAGTCAAGCCGAGCAAAGGCTGGCTCGACTCGAAAAGCTCGCGAGCGGCTCGAACTTGTGTTATTACATAAGATATTACTCATAATTTATACATATTTTATCATGATTATATTTTTGTATCACACATATCAAATAGCTCGCTGATTTGCCAAATATTTTCACATCTAACCTTCGAGCCTTGTTATTTAAAATATCGGAGAAAAATAAAATAAAAAAATAAACAGTTTTATATAGGCTCGATTTGGGCTTGAGTTTGGCTCGAGCTCGTGTTAAAGATCGCAAGCTTTATAACGAACACATTTTTTTCAAGCTCGGGTAAGCTCGAGATCGGCTCGAGCTCGGGTTTTGGTTCTTGAGCACAAGTCGAGTAAGGTTAAGCTCGGGCTCGGCTTGGCTCGTTAACACCCCTACTCATCATAGACTTTCTATTACTCTTAGTAATGTAAACGTCATTTGATCTTTCCTCGATCTTCGGCTGCTTCTCAATCTATAATCTAATTGTATTGTATTCTATACGATATTTAATATAAATGTAATACTTCATTGAACCGAAGACGTTATTCGGGTTGGGTAACCCATTGAAGAGATTCAATGATAGACTTAAAATCTAACTAGTCTTTTAAGGAATTGAAAGTACTATTCATATCAACAAAGTACACTTTCTTTTCTGATTATCAGCGAAAGAACTCCACAGTTAAGCGTGCTTGACTGAGAGTAGTCTTAGGATGGGTGAACTTCTGGGAAGGTTTCCGGGATGCGCATAAGTGTGGACAAAATACGCTGGAAAAGACCCGTGTTGATATGTGGGTCATGTACACAGCCTGCCGAGCTACCATGAGTGACCGTTCCTAACCCTTGGTTTGGTTCGGGGTGTTACAAGTGGTATCAGAGCGAAAGAACTCATAGTTAAGCATGCATGGTTGAGAGTAGTCTTAGGATGGGTGACCTCCTGGGAAGGTTTCCGGGATGCGCATAAGTAAGGACAAAATGCGCTGGACAGGACCCGTGTTGATCTGTGGGCCATGTACATAGCCAAACGAGTTACCATGAATAACCGCTCCCGACCCTTGGTTCGGGCCGGGGTGTTACAAGTGGTATCAGAGCAATCCTGCGACCGTCTGCTAAGCCTGCGGTCTGGAGTACCCAGGTCACCAACCTAGCGGGGGAAGATTCTGGGTTTGGGTCGGTTGCGGTCAGATGCTGCGAAGCGCAACGAGGACGTTGCGTATTTCAAGTGGGGGTGTGTAATACTCCATTGAACCGAAGACATTATTCGGGTGGGGTAACCCATTGAAGAGGTTCATTGATATGTTTAAAGACTGACTAGTGTTTGAATGGATTGAAAGTACTACTCGTATCAACAAAATGCACTTTCTTTTCTGGTTATTATTAATGCGAAAGAACTTCACAGTTAAGCGTACTTGACTGAGAGTAGTCTTAGGATGGGTGCTTAACTATGAGTAGTCTTAGGATAGGTGATCTACCAGGAAGGTTTCCAGGATGCGCATAAATGAGGACAAAATGCGCTGGAAAGGACCGTGTTGATATGTGTGACATGTACACAGCCTGACGAGCTACCGTGAGTGGCCTCTCCCAACCCTTTGTTTAGGACGGGGTGTTACAATAAAAACCTAAATCGTGTTGTGAAAAGAAAAGGTGAGTAGTTGTTCGAAGACATGTGGCATTCTCAATCTTTTTAATCAACTACTTCCTCGGTTCCATTGAATTGTTTACGTTTGCTTTTTGGGCACTATTCATAAGTGAGAAGAATTTTCAATACAACTTCTAATGTATAACTTAAAAGATAGTCATGTGAGATATTGTTTAAATTGTCTTACCGAGTACATTATAAATATAAATTTTTTAAAATTTTTAATAATATGTAACTAAAGATACGAACAAAAAAAAACAAGCATTGACATACGTGCATAAAGCAAACGTAAACTATCATATAGAACGGAGGAAGTAACACTTATCCAAGTCTGTTAGTCTTTGTCTCCGACTATCTTTGATTTTAATGTTTCAAAATTAATACTTGCATTGCTTCTATATTCACAACCATTCAATGGCATGCAGAATCCAAAACTCTTTATTTACCCTCTACTTTATTTATTCATTTCTATAAAACTCTTATACTCAATTATTGTAGCATTTCGTTTGCACTCCATGAAAACTAATATGCAAACGTTGACATCTACTTGCATGCATATGTGCGTATATGATTAGGTAGTTCGATGCACAATTAATTACTTGTGTAAGACAATTTGTTCTACAAAAGTACATTGTAAAATAAGTTTGTTTATAATTACATTTTCTCTCATATGAATCATGATTTTTTTGGCTGGATTTTGTTTTACACATTATCTGTGTAAAATTGTCTCGCAGGAGAGTAATTAAATTCAGTCACTAAATTCTTTTGGAAGTAGGATAACTTTTTAAAAGGTGGTGCTCATGTATAGGTTTTACTCATTTATGGAAGTAATTGATCATAATACCTTTTTTTATTTTAATACCCTTTTTCAATTTTTCTCGTCTTCATTTACTCTTTACTCACTCTAACTACAACGATCCAACCATCACCCGTCAGCCACCATCCACCACCCTCACCGTCGTCTACTTTGCACCACCGGCCGGTCTTGACGACCATCGATGATCTTAATTAGGTCTATTTCTCGTCACTTGTTTACTTAATTCGGTTCGATTCGATTTAATTCCAATTGTTGTTCTTAGATATATATGAATTATTTGCTTATTTTGGCCAATTGAAGATTACTGAATTAGGTATTTCAAGTAATATAAGAAAGTTGAAGCTTTTTTTTTTTAGCAGTTGAAGAAAGTTGAATCCATGATTTTATTGCAGGTGTAAAGGTTGATTCTTGTGGAATTTTTGATAAGGAGAAGACAATTCGATGGGGATAAGCTGCAATTAGAGCTTGGATTTGATTTCTTTGTTCAAATTTTCTTTGGATGAAATTGCACCTTGAAACCAACTCAATTAAGAGTGATTTGGAAGTAGTAACTAAGGTTTCAAATAAAGGGTATTAATTTCATCAATTACATACAACTAAGAGAGGACCAAGATGGATTGAGCAGTGGCTTAGCAACAGAGCATGAAAGTGACAATCCTGCAAATCATGGACAAAAAGCCAATCAGATCATAGTATCAATTCTACCCCTGAACTGAAACTCTTTTTTAAAGATCAGTGTGGCATTGTTCAAGAAATTACTAAAATAAATACAAGACATTTATCAAAAAAATAAATGAAAAAATTCTGAAACATGCACAGTAACGTAATTCATGTATTATTCGTTGTGGCTTATTGCGATTTGGTTGTGTTATGTACTTATATTCATGAAGAACTATTGTGGAATGAGTTGGTTTCACGGTTGTATTGCGCTTTAATTTCTGGATTAATACAAATCCTAATTTAATTAGCGTAAACAAGCTTTAATATAATTAATAAAATTAAGAATTAGAATTATTACCTGAACGATACGAGAATTAATATTTATAATTGTATAGTTTGACGAATTTGATTAATTTTGTAGATTTGATTAATTTTGTGAGGGGGAGAATTAGAAAGAAGTAGAGAGAAGTAGACAAAGGACATACTATGGAAAAATAATGAAAAAAAAAAAAAGTCTATCAAAGATTAAAACCCGTCCATGAATGAGCAACTTATAAGATTATTGATTGAGTTGATGAATAATTGTATATTAATATGTGAAAATACAAGAGTTTATATAGCTAAACATAGGTCAATAAGAAAACCTAAAACACTATAAAATAGGAGGAAACTAAGCTAACAAACTAACAATAAGATTTACAAGAGCTAACAATTAGGAAGACTAATATCAAGGAATTAGTTACGTAAGATATTTCCAACAATTAAGGAGTTGGTTGATGTGTATCTTTGACATTCCCGCTCAAGATGGACGGTCTTTGACGGAGTCCAATCTTGCTAGATAATTCAAGAAGCGTGGTTTATGGAGTGGTTTAGTTAACGTGTCTGCTAACTGATCGGTGCCATTAATATGCTGTACCCGAATGGAGCCTTGTCGAACATGTTCTTTGAAGAAATGAAATGAGAGTGCAAGGTGCTTCATTCTAGAATGGAATACAGGATTCGCTGAATAGTTCGTGGCACTCAAATTGTCACAATAAATAGTGGGAGCGTGGAGTTGAGTTAATCCGAGCTCTTGAAGAAGCGAGTGTAATCAAAGCAATTCGGAGGTAGTGTTAGCTATAGCACGAAATTCCGCTTTCGTCGAGGATAAAGATCGGGCCCTTTGCTTTTTGGAAGACCATGAAATTAGATTTCGACCAAGGTATACTAGGTAGCCGGAAGTGGACACAAAATCATTTGGATCGCCTCCCCAATCCGCGTCACAAAACGCATGAAGACCGAGAGGGGAGGACTTCGTGAACTGTATGCCCAGGTGAAGCGTGCCCCGAAGATAACGGAGTAGCCGTTTGAGAGCAGACCAGTGAGACGAGGTGGGGTGAGTGAGGAATTGAGCTAGTTTATTGACGGGAAACGCAATGTCGGATCGAGTGAGTGAGAGATATTGAAGACTACCAACTAGGGCGCGGTAGTCAGTCTCATTTTCGATTGGTTGGGAGGGTTCTTTAACTAGTGGAGGGTGGGATAACATGGATGTAGAGGCAGGCTTGCATTCTTGCATATTGTATTTATGTAGTAGGTCGGATAAATACTTGGTCTGATTTAAATGTAAGCCTTGTTTGGTAGGTGTGACTTCAATTCCCAAGAAGTAAGACAGCGGTCCTAAATCTTTAAGGGAGAATTTGGCCGAAATTTTTGTAATAAATGAGTGAATGTGAGATAGGTTCCGTCCAGTGACGATAATATCATCTACATAGACGAGCACAATATAGTCGAGTGTTTTGGGTGTTGTAGATAAATAAAGACGAGTCTGAGAGAGAATTTTTAAAACCGAATTGAATGAGATAGTTTTTGAGTTCGGCATACCATGTCCTCGGAGCTTGTTTGAGACCGTAGATGACCTTGATGAATTTGCAGACATGATCGGGTTTGTCGGAATTCACAAAACCAGGGGGTTGTGTCATGAATGCCGTGTCAGTAAGATTCCCTTGAAGGAACACATTGTTGATATCAATTTGATGTAGGTGCCAACCATTCGTTACAGCGAGAGTAAGAATAAGGCGTATGGTGGTCGGTTTTATGACGGGACTAAAGGTCTCTGAATAGTCGATGTCGGGTCGTTGATGGAACCCTTTAGCAACTAAGCGAGCTTTGTGTTGCTTGAGACTGCTATCGGGATTATACTTAATTCGAAATACCCATTTACATCCAACAACATTAGGAGCAAGGTTACGTGGTACGAGTGTCCATGTTTGGTTATGGAGTAGGACATCATGTTCATCAACCATTACTGCTCGCCACTTAGGATCAATGAGAGCTTGCTTGGTCGTAGTGGGAGTAACATGAGAGCCAGGTAGGGTCACAGCCTTGGCATACTTGGGATTGGGTTTGACAATGTTGTTGCTTAGTCGAGTAATGGCGCGGGCAGGAGGTGGTGGAGGAGGCGGTGGTGGAGGGGTTGGGCTGGAGGCAGGAGAGGTGGTGGATAGAGGCGAGGTTGTAGCGGTGGGGGTTTGGGTGTGGGTCGTGGTTGGTGTACTGGTTGTGGAGGCGGTAGTGGCAGGAGAAGAAGGATGGGAGGTCGTGGCAGGGGAAGAAGGGGTGGGAGATCGTGGGGAGGCTGTGACAGTTAAGCTGTCTGTTTATCTTATTATGGTTATCTATGTTGATTGTGTGATTAGTACTGACCCCGTTTAAATGTTTTAAAAACTGTGGTGATCCATTCGGGGGTGGTGAGCAGTGCTTGGCGGTATATCTTGGATACGCGTGGGATTTAGTGGGATGGAGTCATCACATATCAGTGTCTTTAGTCTTCCGCTGTGTTTATTAGAACAGTTCCTTTTAGTTGGTTTATAGTTTGAGAACAGTTGTATTTTGTTTACAGTTGGTGTTGTTATGTAATCGCTAAAACTTATTTAATAAAGTATGTTTCTTCATTGTCTTATGATTATCATGCCTCGGGTAACCGAGATGGTAATGTCTTCATACCTGAGTGGTCCTGGTAAGGCACTTGGAGTATGGGGGTGTTACAAATGGTATCAGAGCGACGATCCTGAAACCTGTAACCAATGAATCTAATGAACCTAGGGAGTCTAATTAAAATGAACCCGGGGTAAAAGTTGTAGGAGCTAATGCAAAGGCTTGGGAGACGTCCTAAAGTCGCGAACTCGCCCTACAATTTTGAACCGGTCACCATGGGATATGAGTCGGGATCGCTATGTGTTTATCTTGTGAATTGTGTACCAATATGGTGATGTGTGGCATGAATAAGGGTGATTTTGTATGCTGTTGGTTTAAAGCATGTTGGATGATACTTGGTTTACCATGTTGATTGGAATAGTTGGAAAAGTATGTGAGAATGACGAATGATGTGATGGAAAAAGGAAATAGTTTATATGTGATGAATAATGATGTGTAGGATGAATGATTTATAATGTGTACATACTAGTAACTTGTGGTTAGAAGATGTGACATGATTTTTCATAATCCTGTTTGCGTAAAGTTAGATAATAAGTTCATATAATTGTCTCTTTGTGGTATCTTATGCACTTGTAGATGAAGAATGTGGATGAAATAGATGAACTGATTGGAAAAGATGGGGTGTCAATTGCATGAGAATATGAATTTTGTGATTATGAATATGTTTAGGTGATGAAGTTGGTTTGTAATATTGTTGCATTAGTAACATGGAAATAGGATTTGTAAGATACGAGTATGTTTTGTGTTACGAAAAGTTATAAAATTAAAACATGTGGGTAATATGTGATTGATAAGTTGAATGATATATGTGCATCGAATTATTTGTTGCTTGGCTTTTGAAGTTAGTAACATGTGGTTAGGGATACTGGTTTTATGAGCATCGAGTTGTTTTTGTTTACCATGTTGTCATTTAAGTTGTTTAGAAGTAAAATCAAGTAGTTGTGTTTCCGATTATAGAAATGTTGTCTTTAAACTGTCATAACTTGAGATGTATATATGATTTTGATGTGATTCCAATTGGAGGTGATAGCTTGTTCTTTTACGATTCTAACGATAGGTCACACGCCCAAAACGACCAAGAAATGAGTGAGTTAGTTTTTTACATGAAAACTGGACAGTCTTTGAGAAATAGGATACTCGATCGAGTAGCCTTGGTACTCGATCGAGTAGGGGGGTACTCGATCGAGTACGTCAGTTACTCGATCGAGTGTCCCTGGTAATTTGTTTTACGTGCTTCTGATCTTCACCTACTCGATCGAGTAAGTCCCTTACTCGATCGAGTGGCTCGACTCGATCTAGTGACCCCTATTTTGGGTCATATGCTTATCTTTTGACTTCGTTGCATATTATGTTTAATTCAAAGGCGTTATTTTGCTTCTTTATGCATTGTTTTACATGTATGTTGGTCTTGACGCGTAAGTTACCCAATTTTGTGGTGTAAAGAGTGGCACCTATGATGAGTATGAGTTCGGTGGGGAGGACATGATTTATATGTGTTGGGATTCGTAAGACTTAATTGAGGCATAGAGCATGTTGTGTGAGACGAGATGAGTGACATGATTGTATGTTGAGTAATGTAAAAGTAAATGAATGTGGGCAAGAGTGATGTAAGTCTAAGGAACGTGAGAATAAAAGGATTGAGAGTAAGGATGTGGATAGTGGCAACTTGAGATGTGTAAAGAATTATGGAGGGAGATGGTTAGGAGTCGTGTGGGACAAGAATATATGTAGTGAAAGTTCGTTTTAAAGGGGTTGAGAAGAGTGGTATATAGTGAACTTTGTGGAGACATGTCGCGAGGTGGACTTGTAGACAGTGAATGAGTTTGGGAGATTTGGTTTATTAAGAGATGAAACTACTATGTGATTTCTTTGGGCAATTAGCGGTATGAAAGGAATTTTGATTTCTAGAGATGTAATTGTTGAACAGTAAACGTTGATTCTATGGATAGATTAGTGGCAAGTGTGAGTGATAGCATAATAAGAGAAGATCCATGGTAAGAAAGAGTGAGATGATGTCGGTAGAAAATAATGGAATTTGAGTTTTGGAGCAACGAAGGGGTAACTGGATTTCTAAAGAGTTAGCTAGAAGGAATAAGGAGTTGAACTATTAATGGTATTTTTGAGTATAACGAGAAAAGAAGGATAAAAGTAAGTTGAGAAAAAGTTCACCGGAGTTATGTGACGTAAAGTAAGGAATCGTCAAGATGTATGATACTATCAAGGGTAAGTAAGTTAATAGTTATACAGAAGTTTCAGGACAACATGATTAATCATGAGTTTCGGGGAATTAAGGGAGTAAGAAGTTGGTAGAATATCTGCATGATATGAGATTTTGAGTAGAGAGTTAGATAATGACACAATTAAGGATAGTATTGGGAAGAATGTTGAGGTAGTGTTGTTGATGGATTGGATGTTCGTTATTTGGGATGTTAACCAAGGATAGGAAACAAATCGTGATGTTTAGAGATGAGTGTAAGAGGTCTGATGCCCGGACAGCGGTAGTGTTATGGTTTGTGACTAGTGGTTAAGGGTAAGGGTATATTAGAAAGGTAACAATTCTAAAGAGATTGATTTTGTAGGGACAAGATTGATAAGTATGGTTATGAAAGAGTATAAGATGTGGTTATATGAGGCGGTTGTTAGTAGTTGAGTATTAATGGTGTGGCTACATTTGGCAGAGGGTGATGGATATGCGAAAGGGAGAATATGTTATGAGGTGTATACGAGTTAAGCTCGGGCGGACAGGGTAGCCTATGTTGAGTGGTAACTTACGTGATCGGGATTGATTTGGTTGGATGTGATTATGGGTCTATGTTATATATAAATGTTTGTGTGAGGTTCGGACCTCACAAGAAGTGGTATGATATGATAATTATAAAGTTGTTATCCAATGTTTCGTAATACATGTGGGATACGATAGCGTAATGGAATGATGTTTTAAAAGGAAATAGTTTGACTATTTTGGCATGACTAGTTATGTTTGTATATATTCACGATACATGTTAATCTGTGATATGGTAAGGGGATGATATTCATGAGGTTATCTGTTTAATTCATATAATATGTTGCTTTGTGAATTGGTAAAGTGGATTTGAATAAGTTTTTTTGTCTGGGAAGTTATTTTGAGTCAGTGTTGGTGAGAATTGTATGTAGCTGTGATGTCTATCGATGTGGTTGTGGTGCCTCGGGTGGTGATCCGGGCACGTTATTTAGTATTGTGATGCGGGTATTTTCGCACTGCGGTGTGGCTGTTGGTGGCGGTGTTGTGATGCCGTCACCGGTTGTGGTGGAGTAGGTGGGATGATTATGATTCGAGTTTCGAAAGTACATACCAGTCATACATAGATTGTTGTTTTGTTTGATGTTGCTTCCTGTGAGTTTCGGTTTGTAAAGATATACGATTGTTTTGTTATTGATGTTTCTTACCGGTTAAGTTGGGAATGAGGGTAGAGTATGATATGAAATAGAGTGGTATATGCTTTCGTTGTTGTCATGATATAGTGATATTTTGTTGATGGAACACGGTTGTGAGAGGTTATTCTGATAATTTTGATCTTGTTCTAAGTAAGGCTTTAGTGGACATGATAATGGCAAGTGATTCGTAGAACATGTGTGGTAATGATCTGATATATGCAGGTGGTTCATAATCCTTTGTTGAGACAGTGAGTGTAGAGTGTTGAATAATAAGTGTCGTGTTAAGTTATGTATGAGTCTTGCGGTAATGAATGAAAGAACTTGAGGATCTAGTGTGAGTGTACGTAACGAGTGGAGATCGTGAGTTATGCGTTTGGGAGGTAGGTGCTTTACACAGAGAGGTATGTTGTTTTGCAGTAATAATGGAGAGTTAGTATGGTGATTTTGCTACGAGTTTATGGTATAGGTTAGGTGCTATGCCGAATGAGTTGAGGAATGAGAAATGTTTATGTATGGGAGCCTTGAATATAAGAATGGTGAGTGTTTGGTTTATAAACGGTTATCTTGCACATGTGGTGGTAAAGAGGGTAAAGAGATGTATCTAGGATTTAGTATTAGTGAGTTACGAGGACGTAACATTTATCTTAAGAGGAGTAGGATGTGATAAAAGAAATTTTGATGGGTGTGCATATGGTAATATATTTGGAAGTTTGAGTCTTGATGTCGAATAAAAGGTTGATTCGTGTTGTGGTTAATTTTGTTAAAGGTCATGACCGTACTGGTAGTAGTTCGATGTTTAGGAGTGTGAGAATATTTGGATAGTGTTGACAGTTGGATGATGATGGTCATGAGTTCGATAGTCTTGGCAGTTGGATGAGGATGTTTATGAGTGTGAGTAAACTTCGAGGACGAAGTTCCTTTTAAGGGTGGTAGAATGTAACATTCCGTTTGATGTTATGAGTATTTTGGTAGGGTATGGAGTTAGTGTTGAGAGAGATATAATGGAGTTGATACGATATCGTGAGCCATGTTGTGGAGGTAGGAATAGTTAGTGGAGTTGGTGTTACGAGTTCATGTTTGGGTTGAAGTTTTGTTTTGAGTTCTTAGTCACGTCGTTGGGTCTTGATCGAGTTAGTATGTTTGTTTTTATGTATGGGTTGAACTTCGGGGACGAAGTTCTTTTTAAGGAGGGAAGACTGTAATACTCCGTATTTATAAGTCTTGGGGTACTTTATCGAGTAGCCCTTACTCTGTCGAGTAAGGGTAAGTTGCGAAATAAAATAGTTTCTGACCTGTTGGGTACTCGATCGAGTAGCTGGGGCACTCGATCGAGTAAGGGGGTACTCGATCGAGTACCTTGGGTACTCGATCGAGTGTCCGGTTTTACGGGGAGTTTTCTCGGGTTTTGTTAATTATGCGATTAAGGTATTTAAGTATCGTCGTCATTGTTTTAAATCACTTTTACAAAACCTAAAACCCTGTTTAAGAGAGAAAGCAACCAGTTCATCTTCCTAATCGCGTTCTTAGCAATTCCCGGAGTTCAGACGGTCAGTTCTTGTCGTGGTTCGTGTCGTTGAGTTCCTTGCGTCGAGGGTAAGCTTTTAATGCAATTTTTTATAATGTTTTGTTAAGATTGGTTAAACCCTAATTTAGAGATTGGGGGTTTTGGTGTGTAGTATGTGATGTGTAGTCTTTATGTGGTATATGATAGGAGGAGGGTTCGTAGAAGAGGCGTTTTGATACAGCTGTAGATACCGTCTGCTTGTTGTGCTTTCCAGGTAGGATTTCCTACTCAGTTAATAGTCCCATAATGGGATATTGGTGATGTGCTGTAGTTAGTTGTTTGATATGATGATTGTGATTGTGATTGTGATTGTGATTGTGATTGTGATTGTGATTGTGATTGTGATTGTGATTGTGATTGTGATTGGTTGTCTATGGCTCTCGAGATGCGTTCTCGGCTGAGTGGGGTCACTTGCGGGAGTGACTTCACGCCCTAGTTTCGCCCTTCGTGGAACCCGCCACGGAAGGGGATGTGCACATTAATGGGACAGGGTTATCGCTCGGTATGATGAGCGGGGCTTAGGTGGGAACGGCTGCGGTCCCCTCGCGTGGTCGGGTCCAAGAGACGATCAAGATTGAGATGATGGGAATTGGTTGGCTCTGTGTGTGTGTGTGTGTGACAGTTAAGCTGTCTGTTTATCTTATTATGGTTATCTATGTTGATTGTGTGATTAGTACTGACCCCGTTTAAATATTTTAAAAACTGTGGTGATCCATTCGGGGGTGGTGAGCAGTGCTTGGCAGGTATATCTTGGATACGCGTGGGATTTAGCTGGGGATGGAATCATCACATATCAGTGTCTTTAGTCTTCCGCTGTGTTTATTAGAACAGTTCCTTTTAGTTGGTTTATAGTTTGAGAACAGTTGTATTTTGCTTACAGTTGGTGTTGTTATGTAATCGCTAAAACTTATTTAATAAAGTATGTTTCTTCATTGTCTTATGATTATCATGCCTCGGGTAACCGAGATGGTAATGTCTTCATACCTGAGTGGTCCTGGTAAGGCACTTGGAGTATGGGGGTGTTACAGAGGCGGGGGGGGGGATTGAGGGGTGGTCACGGGTGGTAGAGAGTCGAGAATTGGGATGGTAAGGTCACACCATTGAGAGGGAGAAAGAGAGGATGAGACGGGTTGATTTACAAGGTCAGAATATGGAAATTCGGTTTCGACAAACCTCACATGTCGAGAAGTGTAAAGCTTTTCAGTGGAAGGATCAAAGCACAAATATGCGCTTTGGGTGGTGGAGTAACCAACAAAGACGCGGGGGGTGGATTTCGGGTCAAGTTTGTGATTTGTGTACGGTCGGAGCCATGGGTAACAAAGACATCCGAAGGAATGAAGTTTTTGATATTTAGGTTGTTGTTGAAAAAGGAGTTTGTAAGGGGTTTCATTGTGAATGGTGATTGATGGTAGACGATTAATAAGGTACGTAGCAGTGAAAAAAGCATAGGGCCAAAAGGTCATGGGAAGCCGAGCATGGGTAAGGAGTGCGAGCCCGGTTTCAACAATGTGTTGGTGGCGGCGCTCAGCAAACCCGTTGTACTCGGGAGTGTGTGGTGGGGAGGTTAAGTGTGTGACTCCATCGTCAAGGAGGGAAGGGTTTAATTTTTTGTATTCGCCACCATTATCAGAATAGTGGCGAATAGGTTTGTTAAAAAAAATTTCAATTATGGCTTTAAATCGATGGAATGTGGTGGATGTGTCGGAATTTTTCTTTAATGGGTAGAGCCAAAAGTAATGGGTATAATGATCAACAAAAATAATGTAATATTTGTAGGAGTCATGGGACATAATAGGTGCGGTCCAAACGTCGGAGAAAATAAGGTCTAGAGGGGCGTGCGATACAAGTGAAGAGACGGAAAAAGGAAGTTTGTGACTTTTATTAATTAAGCATGCATTACAGTGCGAAAATTGGGAAATGCGGAAATTAAATTGTGAACTTAATAATTTTAAAACAACAATTGAAGGGTGTCTTAGACGATGGCGCCACAAGGTGCTCGAAGGGTTGACGGCTACATGGGCTCGGGGTTAGGAGGTTGGAGGAGTCCAATGGTATGAGCCATCTGTGAAGCGGCCATGAAGGAGAACACGTCCTATTTTAAGGTCCTTGAAACAAAAAGAAGAGTGTGAGAAACAGGCGAAAGCATTATTATCTTTTCAAAAATTGAGATACGGAAAGTAAAGGGCGAGAAATCGATGGAACTACAAGAACATTAGTAAAATGAAGGGTGTGAGAAAGAGTTGAGAGAGAGAATGAACCATGGTGAGTAATGAGGAGAGTAGAGCCGTCCCCATCACCAAGTATTGTAGGCTGGGTTGGGTACGGGGTCAGGGTTTGGTTTGGCATCGGTGGGGTTTGGAGTCACGGTTTCAGGCGGTTGTGGGAGTGTGCCGTCGAGGTATGAGAAGAGACCGTAGCCTTTAAGAAGATGGGTTATTTGGTAGCTCCACGAGCGGTATGTGGTGGTCGTGAGTTTAGTGTAGTGAGGAAACGAGATTGATAGGAGTGGTTTGGTGGGTTCGTCAATGTTCGGGATTAAGTTGTTGTTGGATGCCATGGATGAGTCGAAGAAATGAGGGTGATGGCAGTTTGTATGATAGTCGATATTAGGATCGATGAAGAACCTGATACCATATACGATAATTGATTGAGTTGATGAATAATTGTATATTAATTGAGAAAATACAAGAGTTTATATAGCTATACATAGGTCAATAAGAAAACCTAAAACACTATAAAATAGGAGGAAACTAAGCTAACAAGTAAACAAACTAACTGATGGGGCATATTCTGCACCCGCTGACCGAGTCAACATATTGAGCAAGGTCAAAGACATCCACAGCAAGTCAACGTACACTACTACAAATTTAGGCAACTACAACGCCCCTTTAACAACGATTATTCACGAAAATCACAATAGACGTTGTAGAATGTATGGCGCGAATTTTACTAAAATCAATTACAACGGGTATGGTTATAAAAACCGTTGTTATTATTTTTAACAACGGGTCACACATGCGGAACCGTTGTTAATAATTTGGCGCAAAATTGGCGCAAAGTTAGTGAAAAGTAATCACAACGGTTATTTTTGAAACCCGTTGTTAAAACTTATTTAACAACGGGTGTTTTTTACAACCGTTGTTAAAACATATTTCACAACGGTTGTTGTTTAATAACCGTTGTCAATACCTTCCATACTATAAACCACACAAACAGAAGTCTGCTGCAGCCACAAAACACAACCCTTAATACACAAACACAAACACAGCAGACAAACAAACACAAAACACATACACACTCTCTTTCTCTCTTTCTCTATTTCTCTCTTTCTCATCGTCGCTTTATCTTCTCGCCGTCACTGTGATTTCATCGTCTATTACGTTCTGTATTTATCAGGTAAATCTCGCCGTCACTGTTAGTTTCATCGTCATTATTTTCTTTTTCTATTTATTTCTTTTGCATATATGTGTTTTTATCGACCATTATGTTATTTGTTTAAGTATTGTTCGCATAATTAGTTACTAAAACAATGAAGAAGCAAGATGAAGAAGTAAGATAAACATAATTAATATATATATATATATTTATAAATACATAAATTAAAAAAAAATTACATATGTAAAAATGCAATTCTTATATTTTCATGGAGGATCTTATTGTGCTCTATCGTATCCATCCTCTCCTCCTTGGCTATTTGAAGGTTCCGTTCAGCGATTGCTATATCGTCATATAGCCGCAATCTTCTTGCTCCTCCAAATCAAGCCATCTTCTTTGGCGTGCTTCAGTGCGGATCGAGCTTCCGCAAGGTAGCTCCTGAAACTTTCCTCAATATGGAGGAACCGGCGGATGAAGTTGTTGTTGTTCTCGATCATGGTAAGAGTCTTTAGGATGAAATCATTCATTTTGTTAGAGTTTTTTGAGTTTGATTTGAAAGATTAAGTAGAGTTTGTTTTAACAGTTAAAGTTTGGAGATGAATATATGAGATAATAATGGAAATGTTAGTTGAGATATGCAATGTATTTATACTAAGCAATGTGTGGGTTGAGTTAATTGCTTTTTAATTAATAAATATGTTAGGAAGTTGTGCCATAATCATCATCATATCTCTCAATAATGTCGTTTCAAATCCTATTACTAACCCTTCTCATTCCATATTATCCGTTCATATGTACAAAGTGATGTCGGTAATAATGCATGCATCGAATTCTAACAGCCGTAATTATGCATGCATCTAGTAATATTTAATTTAATTTTTTTTTATTTTTTAAGAACAAACAACAACGGTTATTTTATAACAACCCGTTGTCTTTAGTTATAACAACGGTTTTGTATATTAAAACCCGTTGTTATAACTTTCCCCCCAAAATTGAGTCACACTTTCCACAACGGGTTTTTATACATAAAACCGTGGTTAATAGTTTTAACAACGGTTTCCTTAAGTAAACCAACCGTTGTTAAAACCTTCTACAACGGACGCTTTAACAACGTCCGCTTTTTTATATAACAACGGTTTTTGACCGTTGTTATAGCCTGTATCTGTAGTAGTGGTATTAGACAGCCTAACCGACGCAGCCTGTCGGCCTGTCACTTGGGTCCCGGCTGGGCAACTAGCCAGCCGGGAGGCATATCCGCGTACTCACATCCAAGACCCCTCGGCATGGAGTCAACCAGCCCGGCCGCCATGGGTCCCTCGGCCGAGGGTAGAACGATCTTTCCACCGCTCTCGCCACTTGGCCACTACGTGACAAAAGGTGAAAGTAACACACAACTTAATCCCTTTTAAGTTTACTGACTTGAGCGTCGGAGTGAGTTCGCTCGGTGCCAAGCCGAGCCCTCAGTTTGTTCATTGTTTCAGGAGAGGCCGAAAGGAAGAGTCAAGCAAAGTCATCATTCTACAAGCTTACGTGGTCTATGCCGTGGTATGGACCTTCGATGAGTGTTGAGCGTATTTTGCGCAAGTTAAAATTTCTTTCCCGGCTTCTTCTTTCTCGGCTTGGTTCTGCTCAGGCCGTACCGTATCCCCCCTCCACATGGATGTGTAAAGGGCATCAAATGTGGAAAAGAAAATGGCGCTGACCGAGACCGAGGTTGTGAGTGTCGTGTGCTTTTGATTGCCCCCAGCCGGTGCTGCCAAGCTTGGTTGAACAGCGGGCCGTTTGGCAAGTAGATACCAAGGATCGTGTTGAAGAAGATACGTCGATTGGCATTCTGTGGAGGAGCGTGTTGAAGAAGTTTTGTAACTGTTTGTCGATTGACATTCCATGGCTGCATGCTTGACACGTGGCTCGGCGTTGATTGGTTGACGCTTCATGGGCTTTGCCCTGATTGGTCCGTTTCATGGGCTTTGCTCTATAAATAGAGCAGTTAGCCCCTGATTTTGGCCTCCAAAAATTCACTTTCTCAAAAAAAAATTCTTCTCTCTAGCCTTCTTTGACGAAACTTCTCTCTAGTCTTCAAAACGTTACTCGGCGTAACACTTTTCCAAGGTAAACAAATAAATTTTTCAACTTTTATTTATTAAGTATTTGTTGTCATGTCTCCTGCTGATGCTGGACCTGGTACTTCTGCGCCGGGGGGCTCCCCGTCGCGCCCTGATGAATAGGAGGCACTGGTTGTCACCTCGTTGACCGTTGGGGGTCCCAGGCCACTTTCTCCTGAGATTGATCCAAAATATTTGGAGGATTTCGAGGATGATGGTGATGATGTTGATGATGATGGTGATGATGAGGAAAGGGCTCATTCTGATGAGGAGAGGCCGCATCTCTTGGATCACGGCGACGCCTGTAAGATCGGTCCCGATCGTGCTTGGACAAACAAGTTCGCCGATTGTTCGGGTTCGAACTTTTTGAACATCATTTCTCCTTCGGCAGGAGTATAAGATTGTTATTCCTAAAGAGGGTCAGCCGTCTGTTGCCCTCCCCGGGTTGTATCGGCGTATACATCAGACACCTGGAGTATGGGCTCCGGTTTCCTCTGAATGAGTACGTTGTTGCCATTATTAAAGCCATGAACGTCGCCGTGGCCCAACTGCATCCGTTGGCCATCAGGACGATTGTTGGTTTTGTATGGTTGTGTCTTTTCCAAGGGGAGGTCCCAACGGTGAACCTCTTTCGCCGGCTTCACCACCTTTCGGAATGTCGTGGGTGGCACGGGGTGGTATAGCATACTGACCGAGCCGGTTATATCACCGTCTCTAAGCTTACTTCTTGCAAGGACTGGAAGGGGCGGTGGGTATACGTCGAGGTTCCGGAGGATTATCCATCGCCCGGTCCTTCCAAAGACCGTGTCAATTTGCGGTGTGAGAGTCGGGGGGAGCGTGAGAAATATGTCTCCCGGAATAAGCTTAAGATGGACGCCTTGAAGGTCCATCTCAATGAGGACGAAAGGCGGGCAATGAAGCTGTTTGAGGCTGAGAAGGATGGGACGCCGAAGGGATGGATGCCCCCGACGCAGATCATTCTTTAGGATGAGCTGCTCTGCCACGTCGGCCTCATACCGGCCCTCGAACAGGGTGAGTGGGGTCGGTGTGAGGCCCATATTTGCTTTTAATGTTTCTGTTTTTTAACTTTGATTTATTTCTTTTACTTAACTCTTGCTTCGTTTCCTTTGCAGACCGCTTTGGCCCGGAACTGTCTGTTGACGTCCTCGAGAGATTGGGACTTGACAAGAACAGGAGAGTTGTTAAGTTGCATCCTAAGGCCGCGGCACGTGATCGCAGACCGGCCCCAAACGAACTCATGGATCAGCAGTTGAAGGTTTTGGATGCGGGGCGCTCGGAGGAAGATCGCCGTAACGTGCCGCGCCGAAAGCCAAGAGCAACGTCTACGGCGGCGACGGCGTCAACTTCAGTTCAACCTTCAATCCTCGCGGTCAAAAGGAGAAGGTGGTGGTCGTTGTTGATGTCGAAGAGGAGGTCACCGTTGCAGAGGAATCTCCTCTTTTACGTAAGAGAAAAGAGACAGCGTCTGCTGCCGCTGCTACCGAGGCCGGTAAAGAAATGGGTCCTCCAACCAAGAAGGTCAAGCCTGGTACAGATCTAACTTTTGTGTGGCTCGATTTAGCCGGTTCATTAGGCGTTCGATGACAAGCTCTCGGCATGTCAATGAATGTTGACATGGATGCTTTGTCCGAATTTTTTGTAGATCAACCGCCGGCCACGGTCCCTCCGAACGGCAATTAGAGAAGCGGCCTGTGCAGACGGGTGATAAAAATGACACCGTCGTCTCCTCCTCCCGAAGCCTTCCCCGCCCGCATTAGGGCGGAGGGCATAAAGTTGTCCAAGATGGTGGCGAAGTGGGCTGACGTGGCCGGTGCTCACATTATGGAGCAAGAAAAGGTCATGGCTGAAGCTGCCCCTGTGCTTGAACGGCTTAGGGCCGAGCTTGCCGCCTCTAAGAAGGAGGCCGAGAGGTCGGCGAAGGACTTCCAGGCTGCTAAGAAAGACCTCCTTGCTGAGCGAAAGCTTAGGGAGGAAGATGACAAGGCGGTCCTAGCCGAGAAGGCCAAGATTGAGGTTGCGGAGGCTGACGCCGCTAAGTTGCGGGAGGAGCGGGACAAGCTTCAGGCTGCTTTCGACTTTGCTGTTGAGAAGAGGGAAGAATAGAAGTCTCTGTATATGGCTCAGGGGAAGGCGCACAGGAGTACAAGGGCTATCCTCGCCCAGAGGGAGAAGGACATTGAGACGCTCCAAACTGACGTCATCCCTAACATGTGCGCCCAATACCGGGACCAGGCCGAAGAAGCTACCAGGGAAGTAATCGAGAGCTCTTTCCGAAAGCTCCTTCCCGTGGCAAAAATTTGACCACCGCTTGATGATAAGGCGCGTCGCTGCGGAGGAGCGAGAGGCGAAGAAGGCCGCTGAGGAGGCTGCGGAGAAGGCGGCCCGTGCTGAAAAGGTGAGGGCGGCCAGGGAGGAAGCTGAGAGGGCAAAGGCAGCTGAAGCTGCCAAGTCGGCTTCTGGGTCGCCCACTGATGGTGATGCCGTTACTGCTGCTGATGGTGAGCAGAAACAGGCATAGGGAGACGGGCGGTCGTCACCGGATTTACCCGCCCTTCGTACGATTTCACTGTGCGGGGTCAACTATTGAGCGTTTCCTCCCTGCCATCTTTTTTGGCGCTTTCAATTCTCATGTCTGTAACCTTTTGTTGTACCTTTCCTTTTTTTTGTTGAACTTTGGTAGGTAGTGTTTAGGCTATCCTTATGGGGACGGCCGTCGACTTCTTTCTTGTATTACCTGTGAACATTTTTAATAAGAGTTTGTTTATTTTGCCTCTGGCTTGGCCGAGGTCTTTATCTCATTTTCGTCTGAGTTGTCTCCTTGCGTTTTTAACATATTGAGTGCTTTTTGTTTTTACCTTCGGCCTGGCCGAGGCAGTTAGGATGCACATCTCAATTGTACTGAAACGTCTTTAAACATGTTGGCGTGTCGGTCGCTTCCTCCTTCACTCTCGGCCCTAGCCGAGGCGTCAGATTTGCGCTTCCCAACCACCGTTGTGAACATGTTAGCGTAGCGGTCGTTGTGTCCCCGTCACTCTCGGTCTGGCCGAGGCAATCGGGGTTACGGCGCGACAGCATTCGTATCTGTAGACGTGTTGATCGCTTCCTCTTTCACTCTCGGCCTGGCCGAGGCGTCCGGTTTGCGTTTCTCAACCGTACTTATACGTTCCTAAGCATGTTGGTCGTTGTGGCGAGTAACAACTGCTGTGGGCAAGTCGCGTTTCCCTCGTCACTCCCGGCTTTGGCCGAGGCAACCGAGTTTACGTTTTGACTGCTTTCCGTATCTATAGACATATTGATCGCTTCCTCGCCACCCCGGATTGGCGGGCGATCGGATTTGCGTCTCAACAGTGCTTATACGCTTTTGTACTTCGGGAGTGACTGCCTGGCTTTGGCCGCGGCGTCCACTTTGGTAGGACTATGGAGGGGGATTCTTCATTTTGATGGAAAACTTGGAACACTTTTCATTAGATATAATTATGCGTTGGGATGCCCACAACGGTCTCGGACACCTCCGCCGCTTATACGAAGTATTTTCTAAGGTTGTCGGTGTTCCAGTGGCTCATTAGAGGCACACCCTCCATGTCTGTCAGCCGGTATGTACCCGGCCTCATTTCTTCAACCACTTTGTAGGGTCCTTCCCAGTTGGCCGTCATCTTGCCATGGATGTTTCCTTTGTTGGTGGCGGCCGACTTTCTTAAGACTAGATCTCCTACTCTTAAGTCCCTTTTGTGGACCCTTCGGTTGTAGGCTCTTCTCATTCTGTTTTGGTAAACGGCTAAGTTGAGCCGTGTCGTGTCTCGACTTTCTTCGACTAGGTCTAGGGAGGCTTTCAGGCCTTCCTCATTTTCGACTGGGTTAATGGTTTGCGTTCTGAATGTCGGCACCGATGCTTCAATTGGTAGGACGGGTTCAGACCCATAGACAAGGTGGAATGGACTGTATCCCGTTGCTTCTTTCTCCGTGGTTCTAAGGGACCACAGGATGCCGGGTAGTTCATCAGCCCACCTTCCCTTTAGATCTTCAACCTTCTTTTTCAGCCTGTTTAGGATTGTTTTATTAGCTGCCTCCGCCTGCCCGTTGCTCTGAGGGTGGTAGACGGAGGAGTATGCAAACTTGATACTGAGTTCTTCTAGCCAGTTCATCACCGTGTCACTCCAAAACTCTCGGCCGTGGTCAAATACCATGACTTGGGGTAACCCAAAACGAGTTATGACGTTCTCCCAAATCACCTTTCTTACGGCCGCCGTGGTTTTGGCAGGTACTGCGACAGCTTCGACCCATTTGGTGAAGTAGTCAACGACGACGATCAGGTACTTCCTTCCTCCGGAGGCCGTCGGAAATGGCCCTAATAAATCCATCCCCCACTGTGCAAATGATAGGGGACTAAGTACTGGTTGCAAGTCTCGGGAAGGTGCATGTATCACCGGAGCATGCATCTGACAATTCTTGCACTTCTTGGTCTTAGTTCTGGAATCTTCAAGCATGGTAGGCCAGAAGTAGCCGGCTCGGAGAGCTTTGTGGGCTAGCGTTCTTGCCCCCATGTGATGTCCACAGATGCCTTCGTGAATCTCTGTCAGTATGAGCTCCGCGTCGGCTGGGCCGACACATTTCAATAGTGGTCTTATAACAGACCTTCTGTATAGTTCTTCTTCATTATTATATTAAATTTTAAGAATGAGCTTAGCATAATTAGTTACGTATTAATTATAATTTAACATAAGATAAATTTAAGTATGATTAAACACAACAAATTTATATGAGCTAGATTTTTTGAAAAAACAAGAGAGAGATAATTTTTTTAAAAAAATTGGAAAAAGAAATACTCCCTTATGTGAACAAGAAAGAGAACTACTAGTATATAAAATTTCCCCTAAAATTGTCCGCCTGTGTCGTGTCTCTCTGGTGTGAACCACGACGAACTGACTCACTCACTCGCTACTCATCAGGTCCAGGAATAGCTTCAGTTTGGCTGCATCGACCACATGCCCCATGACAGTGACGTGGCCGGCATGCAACGGTGTTTCTGGTAGTATTGGCATCCCGTACGCCGGTTGAATTACTCGGCCGGTGGGGGAATGCCCAATCTCTGAATTATGGACTGTGTCATCCTGATAGAATGCAGTTTCGTCGCTCACAATTACTTCTTGTTGCTTTGACATCTTCTTAGCTTGTTGGGTGGGTTTTGTTTTGTGTTTTTTTTTGTAAGATATTTTGACTAGCTTTTAGTATGCGTAAAACAAAAACTAGTTATCGTTCAAAATCGATATGACATAGTCCAATCACCTAAAATACTCAAGATAACTAATCTAGAGTTACAATGAATAAGGGTATTCAAATTATATAAAGGGTAAGTTCAAACATCATTAAAATGTATGATAAATTAACACATAAATTCTTCTTGTTCCGCAATTTTTTCTTGTTCTACTGACGTAGTGACTTGAATAAATTCGTTTCTAAAACTTTGCTATTTTCACAAACTGTTTTAAAGCACTTATATGTACCCCTATCTAATACCCCTCAATCGCCCACGAGTATTACCACACTTCTACTTTTTGTTAAAAATTGACAACATGAGGATTCATGTCAATCAACAAGATTGTTATAATGAATTATAGGGATGCGCGAGATAATTTTATTGGAACTCACATTATTCCCTTCTCTCAACATCCGTGTTGTGAAACACATCAACTTTCTACAAATGGCCCATAATCCGATATGCTGGGTTTTGCCAAACATTCTACAAATGGCCCATAATCCGATATGCTGGGTTTTGCCAAGCCGCAACACGATAGCTCATACATAGCCTCCGATCATCAAGGTCGAAATAAACAGTTTCACTATAACCATAAGCAGCATAATCAAACCCTAAGCCGGATTTGGTCAAGTGTAGTAAATGTGATCGCACTGGTCCAGAGAAAAAAAAAATCGTAATAATTTTTCTTTTATTAATCAATAAGTATATTGTCATAGTATATCTTCAAAATATCTTTATCTTATGTATATGATTACATTTTATTAAAGTTCTGCCACGAACTATTAGTATTTTGCCACGAATATTGTTGCGTTTATTAGTATTTTGTCACGACTATTGTTATTATAGTTGTTGTCTTCGATTGTTTTTCATCTTTTTTTATTATACTCGCTCCGTCCCGGTCATTTGTTTACATTTCATTATTATTTCACAAGAAATAATATATTGATAACTATAGATGTTAAAGAAATATATGATTATTTTGTCTATAAAAAATGCAAGGGTAAGTTAATTTAGATGAAACTATAGTTTTTTTTTTTTGTTTTTTTTTTAAATTATGCAAATTTTTTTTCTCCTTAAGAAAAGACCCTAAATTTTTTCATGAACCGGTCTCTAAATTCTCAAATCCGGCCTTGTACTAAACACTAAGGTCCTTAGTAATTAACTTAGAGGGATAATCAAGTAAAAAACAGTCTCTCCAGTGTCAACCTTCCCAATCCCTTACATCGTAAAAAACAGTTTCTCCAATGTCAACCTTCCTAATCCCTTACATCGCAACATTATCTAATTTCGTGCGAATATACATTAGACACATGTCACAATCGCCCCTGAATGAAACAACATGAGCTACGTATCTACGACTCTCCACCAAGTTGTTTCACCACAAGTTGTTTCACCGTTATCTTATAGCCTGACTTATCATACCAGCCACAATGAGCATAAGTCAACAAATGAACAAATACATGCATCAACATTCATTGTGTTTTGTGTTGTTAAAATTCATACATTTTTATTTTCTAATTTTTGTGCCAAATACAATAGATAACGAACGACCGAAATAGATGGAGTAATTAATAATTTTCTTTCCAAATTAAGAAGCTAACTATTTTATTTTTCAACAATATCCTATCTTATCTTATTATATATTATATATACTATAAAAGAGGCAATGAGTTAACTAGGAACGAGACTTGCGTAACTTTTAACGTTTCCTAACTACCTTTAACTACATTCGATATCCCAAATTCTCAACAAGTCAAACACGGCCTCTTTTGCATTTGCTAATGAGTTTAATATTAACAATTTATCTTTTCTTGTTCAAATTCCTATACATACGTCGTGCCACATAATAATTTTATTACTCTAATCCAAAGGAGCATCATTTATTTATTTTATTTTGATGCACTAATGAGTGTTATATGCACTATCAAATATTGTAAATGATTATCTTATCATGAAACTTACTCTTTTTAACAAACATTTTGGAGAAAAACTTTACATAAAAAAACCAGTTTATGAGTACCACATCTACGTCTTTATCAAAAACCAACTAACCTAATTGATATTCACATTTATCTTCATTGGTAAAACTAATTAGTTGAGATAGACAAATAGTCAAACTGGATATAGATTAACATAACAAATGGATACAGATTAACACCAAGGGTGGACTAACAGGTGCGCACACCACCGCATGTGTGCACCATCGGTTGGCGGATTTATTTTTTTTTAAAAAAAAAATAGCGAAGTCAAAAGTATATATATACTTCAAACCCTAATTTCCTTTTCCCAATTTTTTATTTAGCTTTTTAGTTTGAAACTGTCTTTGATAAATTACTTATATGAATGTCTTGTATTTTTATTTTGATTGTTAATTGTTGATTTGTTGTGAATTTTGATTTTTTATTACTTTACTTGTTTTCTATTTCAATTAACTTAATTGTTCATTCATGAAATATTAAAACAATGAAACCCTAAAATTATACACTCCTAATTTGAGATTTACTTTTCATTTTAAAAGCTTTTTGGAATTCAGAAAGAAAGACATATAAAGCTCTGGGTAAGACGAACTTTAATACATAGTACTATGTAAGACGAAGAATCCACAAAGAAATATTATGTAAGACGGAGTTTAATATTTAAGCATTTTTGTATATTGTTAAGTTTTTTTTTTTTTTTTTAATTGTGCACTCTAATTCTAAAAGTTCTAGCTTCGCCACTGGTTAACATAGCCGGTTTTTAAAAAAAAATAAGTTTGAAATTGACAAAATAATATACAAAAGACACAAGCTTATAATTGAATGAATGAATCCCGTG
This sequence comes from Silene latifolia, assembly GCF_048544455.1. Taxonomy (NCBI): domain Eukaryota; kingdom Viridiplantae; phylum Streptophyta; class Magnoliopsida; order Caryophyllales; family Caryophyllaceae; genus Silene; species Silene latifolia. Next base: position 11,802,045 of record NC_133529.1, read on the forward strand.
AATTTTACGGATCACAAAACTAATTAATTAATCTAGGTAGAGTCATCAACCCTTAAAATCATCCTCATTCAAAATGTCAGTCTCACTCAAACCCTTTTACGGATCACAATACTAGTTAATTAATCTAGGTAGAGTCATCAACCCTTAAAATCGTCCTCGTTCAAAATGTGAGTCTCACTTGAACCCGCTCAAAACCCAATCGATCGAATTATAAAAGAAAAAGAAAAGAAAAGATGGAAAACTCGACTTAAAGGTTGAAGCACCACTAAGTAGATTATACATCTGATGTACTATCACCAGTTGTATAGTTTCTGAGCATTATAATAAAGTTTTTGAGTTTTATTTTAAAAATTACGAGTTTTACTGTAAAGTTTCCGAGTTCATTAACTTAAACATTGAGCTCAAAAAATCAATACTATATATATAATCTGAAACCAAGGTACTTCAATGTAACTAAATAAATCTATACAAATTATTATATAGTTTTAATCGATAGCGCTGTGTGATAGACCTGACCAAGGAACATTAATGTAAATATTGTATAATTTTGGTTGAAATATAAATTTAGATAACACAAGAATATGGTGATTTTCCTTAAAATAAACATGCCCCTACTCATGGTATTAACAAGTATAAAGATGCTAATTATATAACATACACAAATATAATATAAGTATGTTATATTTTGGAAATTATTAAAAGGTAAATAAATTAAGCTAGATTTTCAAAAAAAAATATAATATTTAATAATTATTTCGATTTTATTTAATGCATATATGCAATATATTTATATAAATATATAAACCTTTTAAAATTGCATGCCTAATTAGTAACATTTGATATAGTAATTTGATGATAATAATCACTCATTTGAATAGACAAAGTAACAACATTAGCAGCGAGCGGGAGTAGTGAAAGTAATAGAAGTACCAACGAGAGTTGTGAAATTATCAATATTAATGCGGCCGCCATGAAAGTAACAATAATTACACTGGGAGTAGTAAAAGTAACAGTATTAATAACGGATGTAAAAAAGTAACAATACTAACAACAAAAGAAAGTATATATGAACAATTAGCTAACCAAACGATTTAAGTAAAATATTAATAGCGGGAGTAGTGAATTTGTTTCATAATTTATTTAATCGTAAATTTAAGACATGTCATAGAAAAATATATTAACGATAAATGATGTAAATTTATGAGTTATGCAACTTTAAAGTAGTTTTATTTTATTTAAAATAAATTTTAATGCTAAATAGGGGTATCCCGGGCAGGGCCGGGCGCCAATACTAGTTACAATAAAACTCAAAAAACATTACATATAAGTTTAATTAAATTTTAATTTTGACGTAAAAAAACTAAAATTAAATTTATAAATTTTAATAAACTCAGAAAAAATGCACGCTCAAAAACAAATAAAATTTGAGATAATAAGCTCAAAAGAAATATACATATGTTCAAAAACAAATAAAGTCAAAGTAGTACATCTGATGTATGATCCTTTTTTTCCATTGAAACATCCCCCTACTACTAAGAGAATAAAAATTCTCTTAGTTTTCCCTCCAAAAAGCATCTACCTAAATTAGCAAATAAGTATCATAAAATTATCTTTTCAATAAATATGTTTTAATAATTATAACTCTAATCTTTTTATTAAATTCATAATTATTATTTATTTCATTAAAATTAAATAAAGTTAGTATTAAATTATAAATTAAAAGTTGTTAAATTTTTCAATAATGCAATAATTATTATTTTAGAGAATCACTTGACATCCCCTTTTCACTAAAAAAAATAACAAATCTCAAACTTTTTCCGCCTAAGTTTACCGCCTACGTTGCTAACTACTACTTACAGTACTTAGTATATTTCTCTACTTAACTACTCCCCTAATTCATTTTAATGATATACTGATTTTGTACACAATAAATATATGCTGTATAATTAAAATAAGAAAAATACCAATAGTTTAGTTGTTAATTTTTCTTACATTTCCATCTAGAAAAATCGTGCTGTAGCACGGGAGCTACACTTAGACCTGGCAAACAGATCGGGTCGTGTCGGGTTCGTGTTCGTGTCACATGTAAACGGGTCACAAACCCTTCAACCCAAACCCGACCCGTTTAAATCTCGTGTCGTGTTCGTGTCGACCCACTTACATAAATGGGTCATCAAGCCTCAACCCTAACCCGCTAATATTGTGTCGGGTTCGGGTCGTATTTTCGTGTCATGTCAATATTTGGAAAGTTTTAAGTATATTTATGTGATGAAAGATGAAAAAAATTAGGATTAATTTATTAAACAGGTCATTCGTGTCGGGTTCGTGTTTAGAGAGCTCAACCCAAACCCGACCCAATTAAATATCGTGTCGTGTTCGTGTTGACCCACTTACATAAATGGGTCATTAAGCCTCAACCCAAACCCGTTAATTTCGTGTCGGGTTCGTGTCATGTTTTCGTGTCGTGTCATTATTTGCCAGCTCTAGCTACACTAGTTATTATCAAGTCATTAATCTACTTCGAATACAAAAATCCCTTCTTAACCACCTCGGTTAAAAACTTAAACCCCAACCCACCCACCCGTGTGCTCCCACTTCGGCACCCCGTACCGCAAACCGATTCCTCTCGGATCCATTTTCTATACGATTTATTGAATCGTTTTATGATACGATCTAAATTAAGACGGAAATAAAAAAAGATAGAAATGCAGCTGTTCAATTACGTGAATTGATAGGCCATCCCTATAATAGAATTGTAGTGAATAAATCACCTAAATTGCATTATACAAATGTATCCCTATAATAGATTCAATGAAATATTCATTGATACAATCATAAAATGACATAGAAGAAAAGAGGTGCTCATATAGTGACTAAGGGATGGGTGTAAGACTGTACGTACAATAAACAGTGAAAGTTACTAAACTACCCTCTCTTATATTTTTGATGTGTATCATTTTGTAGAGTTAAATTAAAGCGAGATTTTTTGCAATTAAAGTTTGTTTAATCAGATTAATTAAACGTTGAATTCTTTTTAAAGAAATTTTGCACATTAATGTATTGAATCGCTGAATCGGATTAAATTTAGTCTTTGTTAAATCGAATTAATCAAATCATTTGGCTGATGTTAGTTGAAAAATGAGTATATTCGTGAGCAATTCGCCATACTTTTAGGTTTAATTAATGTATAAAGATTCGGATTAGTTCATTTTTCGACGAATTTATGTATCGAAATTGTTTATTAGGATTGATTTACATTGTTTTCTAAAATCACCCTGTTTGTTGAAGACTTAGGTCATTTGGACATTGTCGATAGAGGTATGGGCTTTCACAAAATCATTATAGGTCATTTTAACTATTGTTTCAATACCAACCAAACTGGGCTTTCACAAAATCATTACAGTTCCCGTCTTCTTGCACAAATAGGATTATATATCCAGTATTATAAGTATTGTGCAATCAAGGTATAAGAATCCGAGCTTATGTGTATACTTTCTGAGCTAATTCAAATTTTATGTTTTTAATGTGTAAATGGATAAGCTCAATACTTTTTAATAAAGCTCATATTCTTTAACAGCTCAGATACTTTATCTCAAAGCTCAGATTCTACACGGTACAACATATACAACTGGTGGTATAGTTCATAAATTGGTCTTCTTATTGTACGTCGAATAACAGTCTTGTTATAATTGGTTATTTTCGAGTCCCGTAATCGGCACTTGTTGACACCACTCATGAATTTGTCCAAAAAGGCCGGTGGTATGGAGAAAAACATTGCTTGTTCAATGTATGGCAATGATAGTGAAGATACATTTTGTCAAAATAACGGCATTATTATATAAAAAAAAAAAAAGCATATTAAAATGACTTTTTTTTGTGTGTGTGTGTGGGCAAATCATAATTGGGACATATTATACGATTCCCTACCCTTAGATTCGTAATGGACCCTTTAGCTTGTAGGGTGGGGGGACTCTCTCACGAGTCATGAGTGTCCACCAAGTCTCATCATCTCATATGTGATTCATGTTCAAGCTAAGTTGATTAACTTAAACAAATTAATTAATTTGAAGCAACCAATATAATCCTCCAAAATTAAAATTAAAGATAAGTCATGTAATTGATTTTCGAATATTTTAAACTCACTAATTAAGAAAATATAATTACATGCGAACGCTTCTCATTCTGGTGCACCCCTTTCTTTTTTCATAACCTAGATTAAAGAAGAAGTTCCTGAATCAACGCGCGACTATGTCAAATAAGTCCGCTTCCATTTGTTTTACAACAATTTCTTTTCATTGCTTTATAAATAGTTTGTCTTTTTTTCATATTTACTCTCTCTATTCTAATAAATAGTTTATTACATACTTTATATTTTATAAGGAACAAATAAAGAAAATAAATATAAATTATTAACTGACGAAAGAAGTAATATACTACGAATTTGGATAAAGTAAAGCCATGCAAAATGATAAAACTATCATGCACATTAATCACAGTTTTATGTCATCGTCAATTCAACAATTTTGCACATGTATATTTGCATATGACGGTAAACGAATATTTTGAGAGAACATCTTACAATAATATACTTTCCCCCACTCTCATTCAATAGTTTACAGTTGCTTTATACACGATTATTAAGGTAAGAATAGAAAGATAAGTTATTTACAATTATTAAAAAACCCAAAAAACAAACTAAAATGAGGAGGAAATGTAATGGTCCCCCATATAAATTGCTTATTTACAAGAAAAGAAAAGTGTAAACTATTGACTAAAACACCAAAAAAAAAAAAGTGAAAACCTATTGACCGAGATGGAGGGAGTGTTTTGTATAAAAACATCAAACCGTAATAACCGTGTAATTAGCTAATGTTTTGACATGAATTTGAAAACGAAATAAAACATCACACCTAACAAAAACATGTCATTATACGTCCATGTCTGAACTTAACCAAGCTAGCAAGGAAGACTGCCGATTTGCTAAAGCCTGATACATACATACATATATAAATGCATGTGAATAACAGTGTAAAATTGGTAGCATTCACGTACATATTTAAATGTCCACAAATTTTCGTTTAAGACAGATATATCTGTCTTAACTTTGAAACGGATCAAATAAAATAGATAAGACAAAAGCAAAATGCATTGAAATAGCAAAAAAAACCCTACTCCATAGTCTCATCTATGTAGATGGGGGTACTATTTAGCTCATTTTATCTTAAAACCGATATACCCGTCTTAAGGAATACCTACTTGTAATTATAAAAGTCAATTTTTTAGTGACTGAAATGTAAATTACACGGGTTTAAAATGGATGACAGGATAAGCCAATTTTCGCCCAACTATGTTGACTAATTTGCAAGAGAAAGTGATAAAAGAGAATGTGTAAATGATGTTGATGTTTGTGTTTGTTGAACAACTACTTATTGTTACACAGATTATAAGTCTTCTCTTTAAATTTCTATGTTTGTTAAAAGCTTAGCTCCATATCTACGTACCCTGATTCTTGTTCCCTCTTCTCTTTTAAGAAGGCTGATCATAACGTCACTCGGTTATATATCCTGACACCCAAAAATTACCTTAATAAAAGTTAATCGAGAGTTTGATACAAAACAAGGTGAGATAATAGTTATAATCAAAATTGTAGACGAGTTTCAAAGTTGAGAACCTTGGTTTCGTCCATTATTCTAGTTTTATAGATAGTCGAGTATATCAATCTGGCTAATAAATCAATAAAATAGGGTCGCACAATGTATTATATAATAAAAATACATGCAATAGTGATGCGATATTGGGTAAATTCGTATCAAATAGCTTTTCTTTTTGGTTTAAAGGGAGTAATAAAGGCGAATATACAGTTGACAAAATTTAAACCTAGGTTTAAAATATCACCTTTCGAAACTTTATCAGCTAAGTTAGTTAACATCATCTTCAATCTTCGATTTAAGAGTAGAGACCCAAAAGTCCAAAACATAACAATTTGCATTTCGGAAAGGACAAACCAAAGAAGAATTTGAAGACCTCAAAGAGAATGTAGTGGGATTTGACAAAAGAGGTAAATAAAGTTGTACTATCATTCTCATTTGTCTCCTTATACTCCTCTGGATCGTAAATACGATCTAATCCTACTCATTGTTGGTTATTACACATTATACATGTAGGGCAACAAAAGAAATCATTATTTCAAGGATAAAGTAGGCTACATTTTTTGAGTGCCCATCGACACATCTTATGCATGCATTGTTGTAGCTAATTAACAACACAAATTCTCATTTTGTGACGGTTTAAAGCTTGTGACCGTCACAAGTAAAATTTGCTGAATTAAGAGTTACGTAATTTATTCCTGTCTCTTCTAATTATTGTAGTTAAAAGAAAAAAACATAACCCTTAATTTCAATACGTCACTAAAATGTTACAAAGTATAGTCAATAATATTCTATAGATTTTCTCGTAAACATGACTTTAACATTGTTTAAATGTTGTCGTCCTGAGATGAATATCAATTGTATTCAGACGAGTTAAATTTTTTGTTGTATTTAAGAAAAATAGAACACTTTTAATAAAAATAATTAGCCAAAATTATTAAAATCGCGATTCTTGCTACGAAGTTATACGTATAAGTTAAATCATTAGGTGAATTCTTTTTCTATAATTCGGATAAAGTGATCCTTCTTGATTAAAGCAACATTTTTGTGATGTTTTTACCATGAGTGCTTTTGCTATTACTTCACTTTTTTTTTTTTTTTTTTTTTTTTACCGCAATATGATTTGCTCTTTTGTATAACTATCATGAGCGTTAATTTGAATTGCTTAGCTGAATTCCAATTCCATTATATTATTAAAAAAGAATAAACACAGTATGTAATAATGATTAATTATCTATGGTAATTATAATCAAGGATCATAGTTGGAACAAATCATTAAGGTGAGAGATATTGTTGGGTTGGTGAGTGATGCAAATTGAAAATGACATTATCTTGTTGTACAATGAGAGTCAATACTACCCCCTCAAAATGTATCACTTACTATGTTCCGGTCAATTGTTATCTTTTGGTTTTGTTATAAAGACTAAGAAAATAGGAGGGCCCAATTATTAAATGATAAGTGAAACAAATTAAGTGTGAATGATCAAATTGCTTATTAAGTTCATTCTCAAAATAAAAGAATAACAATTAACTGAGATACCCAAAAATAAAAAAAAAAGACATCAATTGACCGGGACAGAGGGAGTATATTCATATTTTATGACGTAAATACTCATTTTAAACCAAATACGTGTATATTATAATGAAATTATACCCCACGTAATTTTTCATAATAGATAAAATATTATACCGTATTTTTTTAAAAATAATGAGATAGCGCCACCGGGTGGTACTCAAACTGAGCGCCACCCGGGGCATAATAGTAAATTTCTTATGTATTTTCATTTTCTCCCTTAAATTTTAAATTTTAAATTAATTAAAAGAAAAGGATAGTTTAGGAAATTAAAATTTTATAATTAATTAATTATTATAATCATTAAAGAAAATTTCAAGCCGTCAATAACGCCATTTGTAACAATATGGAAGCTATTCATCAAACAAGAAAGACCATTTGATCTTACCAGTTGGATCGTGAATATTTATGCGCACATATTACTTCGTTTAAAAGAAGACTTAAATTTAGTTAAATGAGGTTGTGGACTTTCGTCGTGGGCATGCAGAGTTGTAAGCAACAGACCTCCGTCAAGTATGTCGACAATAAGTCCGACCCCATCAATTTTTTTCAGACTTTCAATATCTTCTTCATCGACGGATCGAATTGAATTTTTTCTTTCGTTGAATTGTAGATGAAGAACACAGCACAGTGATGAAGAAACGTAATTATTAGGGATGAAGATAATTTAGTTCAAATTGGGTAAATATTAAATCATTTTTTTTTTTGGTGTAAAATCCTACATTATTTAGAATATTTGATTTAGTTAAGTGTTTGATTTTAATCGAATAGATATAAATTTCCATAATTACCCTTAAACATTTGGGCAAAAATGAAAATTAACATTTTATTTTTTATTTTTATTTTTCAATAAATTTTGGTGACGCCGAGATTGGGTGTCACCCGGTGGCGCCCTATCAAAAAACACAAAGAATCTCGTATAAAACGATTATACGATATAACAAAGTGAAGATAATGACAAAGACAAATATGATTATAGATAATCAAAATTTACAAATGGACAAATATAGTAGGTGGGTGTTACAACTTTTAGCAGTAAAGCCATATGAGAAGGAAGAGTTAAAAAAAAAAAGTGTGATGGAGTGAAAGGAATGTGGTTTGAAAAAGTGATTTTGAAATGTAAAGAATTGAGTGATGTGAGGATAAGAAGCAATTTTCACATTTACATCATATTGTTGGCCATTCAATCACTTCACTTATGACCTACTACTCAATTACTCATTACATTTTTTTTTCCTTTTTCCATAAAAACCCTTCATATTTAATCCATTTCTACAACAAAACCGTACTCGTAAAATCAATCTTTCATCGATTTATGCGTGTCATTCTTATGTTTATATAACCGAATTTTTATGAAAAACTTAGTTGTAAAACCAAGATTGTCTTGATAAATTCGTGTTATTCTTACCTAAGAAACATGCTGATCTTCTCTATATCGTTATCAAACATTCGGAGCGGACTTGTAAATTTTTTTTAGCACAGTACATTTTTGTCATTTGCCCACTTATCAATAAAAAACAAAAAAAAACAAAAATCAATTACTCATCCTCACTTTGGCTAATATTCGCCTTCAAGAAAACAGGTTAAATACTACCCGATATAAATAGATGGGACAAAAATTTACCAATCCCTAAACATTCTTATTTTTATCTCCTCCATTTATTTGCTCCATTTGATTTGTGAAAAGGAATTGGATTTGGCAATATTATAAGACATGTATCAAATGGTGAGTGGTGGGGTAGGCTGCATAGATTAGACTGAGGCACTCAACATTCTTCATCACTCAAAAAAGCAGAAATACTGTATTAAAGAAACACTACTGACAATACTCTAATTTTTGTTTGTTTACATTTTAGTCATTATTTTTTATTTTTTATTTTTTTCATTACAATACAGTTAAAGTAGGCCCAAAGATCAAAACTTTCCTTCAATTTCCTGTTATTTATCATAAATTAGAAAAAGGGTCACTTTCTATTTCCACTTTTGGTGGAAAACAATGATTTTCCTCCCCTTTTATATGTCACAAAATCATGGAATTAGTTGATGTTCAAGGGTTGAAGAGTTTGCTGTAAGCTGAGTAAAGTTCATTCATTTCCTGTACAACTTTCTCTCAAATTCTTTGGTTTGTTACTTAATTCATTCTTCTTTTTGCTTCAATTTTAGTTAAGAATTGCTAATACAATCATACTTCCCCTGTTTTCATTGTATTATTAATAATGTCATCTGATATCAGTTAAACTAGAAGAATTTCTGATATATTTTGTGGGAAAGTTAGGATTTTTGTTGTAAAGTTGGAATTTGTTGAAAAAAAGGTGTTTTGGGGATGATTTATGATGTGGGTATGATTGTTTTTGTTGTTTAGGGTTAAGGAATTGTTTGGTTGGTTGGAAATTTGTAGTAGGGGTGTGTGTTAGGGTTGGTTGTTTGATGATAATGGGGAGAGGTTGCTTGCTGTTATTAACAGTTGGACCGCCAATTACGCGGCGAGCAGGGTTAAGGAGGAAACAAGCAGGAAGAGGTTCATATAGGGCTAGTTAGATTTTAGATAGTTGGTTATAATTAGATTGGTGAAACTTTGTGTGTTGCAAATTGACATTTTCGAACTAACAAACGCTGGTCGCGGGTGAGGGGGAACTTGGAAGTGTTCTTTAGTTGTGGGAGGGTTGATAGAATTTGAATTGGCTGGTGAGTTAGAAAGATGGCTACTCACTTGCACCAGTTGCTTCGGAGCTTGTGTTGGAATACTGAGTGGAATTACGCGGTTTTCTGGAAAGTCAAACATCTGGCTCGAATGTAAGTTTGCATCTTCAGGTTCTTCATACCTCCTTTTTGTGGTTTTGTTTTTCTATGTTTTCAAAATTCTAGTTTTTATATTTTGTTGCTATGACTTCTGTTATGGTGAACTGTTGGTTAGTTTGTAAGAGAAATGAGTTGAATTTTGGTTAGGATGTCTGGTTGATCACGAACCCTGACCGTTGTGACAATAGAATTACGGCGTTCATGCTTGGTGTTTGGTAAACATGAACTATTTATATATGTTCATGTTTACCTGATACAATCTTGCTATGATGTCTTGGTAAACATAGACAAATCACGATCATTGTTTCGGCTTTGTCAACATTTTCTGGTTTCAGTTGCCGGTCTGATTTGTATCACATGCATGAAAATCCGCTTGCTCATGTCTTGATCATCAAAGTAACAGTAACTCATACTTATGTTAACATGGATGCTGCACACATTGTGGCATGCATCTGAGCATTATGATATGTTGTGTTTTGACGATCTTTGCATGGAACTAATCCAGGGTACTAACTTGGGAAGATGGTTACTACAACAATCAGTATAAACTCGATTCTTCAGACAGCAAAAGCCTAGGCACATCTCTTGATGACTTGCAATATGGCCATTTTGCAAAAGATTTTCTTGGTGAGGCTGTGGCAAAGATGTCTTACCATGTTTATTCTCTCGGAGAAGGGTATGTTTTTTCCAGATTACTATATTTATTGATTCCTCAGTTTCGTTTCTAGGTGGAGTCTTGTTTTAATCTATTTCATGAACAGGATAGTCGGCCAGGTAGCCATTTCGGGGAACCATCAATGGATTTTTTCTGGTGAACATGCTATGAATTCCTATTTATCACTTGAGGTGAGCTGTTTTTCTTGGATAGTGGGTTAGGCTTGTCGCCTTTTTCATTATACCGTAGCCTTTTCTGTTGTTTTGAACTGATTGTTTCCGCATTCCAGCTCTGCAATGGATGGCAAGCTCAATTTGCAGCTGGAATCAAGGTATGCTCTTCATAAAGTTATTTATTATCTCGAGTGTTTATATCGTCGTGGCTGCTCTTTTAGCCAATCTTTTACATTTTTTCCCTCGAAGTTTAAGCTACTACTCGTCAAATACAGTGATTGATTAGGCTTTTCTCATAGTTAGATGTGCTCTTGTGCAGACCATTGTTGTTGCAGCAGTTGCTCCATATGGTGTCGTACAGTTTGGCTCCCTAAATAAAGTAAGTAATTGTTCATCATAGTTAAGCATCTTTTGTTACAATGTATGATCCATTTCTTTAAATTGTTCGACTCTTTCTATTCAAACTGTGTCCTGTAGTTCAGACATCCGTTCAACAAAATTAGCCCAATTCTCCAAACGCTTCTGCCAGTGGCAGGCTCCAGCCTTACACCGGGATTAAGAATGCAAATAGTCTGTTTCCGACTGGTTCATAAATAAAATAGCATTGAGAATTTCATCGGTTGACTTGTACTTCGAAATAAAAAGAAGCGCAACCAATTTAGGGAACACCATTTTAATTTATTCCTTCATATTACAGAACCAAAGAATATTTTATCTTTGGTCTCATTGTAAGCGGATTAGAGTTCAGACAATAGATAAGAAACAGATCTACAAGTTACTCATGACTGTTGGTTCTTATGGAATGTAGGTAAATGAGAATCTGCAATTTTTGGCGCATATTAGAGATGCATTTGCCTCTCTTCAAGGGCTAGCATTTCATATGCAAACTCCAATGTCTGGTTTTGGTTTGATCAGTGAAAATGCTCTTGAGGAGGCTGTTGGCAGTGCCAAACTTGTACAAGTAGTACCTGCTGATATAAAGCAATCTACAAATCTTCTAGAGTCGAATTACTCGAGTAATAGCTCTAGGATCCAAAATGAATGCTCTAATGACAATAGACAAGTGTGTTATTCTTCACAAAGTTGCCTTACCGAGCTACATGAAGCTTTAGGGCCTGGATTTCTAAAACAGTGCCACCCTTTTCCGTGTGAGGTAGAAAAGCCTGAAGATAGCTCCACATTGCAGATGCCCCCAAAAGCTACAGAATCTAGTATGTTCATGTCGGATCCTGGCGCTGACAATCTTTTAGATGCTGTGGTGGCTAATTTTCGCCATAAAGATGCATTTGAGAGTCGAGATTCGTTTTCTAATTCGGAATCTATGATGACAACTGAAAGAATGCCCTACCCGTCTATCAATACAAGCCATACAGTTGGGTCGTCGCACTATTCCCTGGATTGTTCTTCTCTTTTAGAGGAAAGTCTGCAAAAATGCTTAATGTCTTCAGATTCTTGTAGTATAAGGTCTTCTACTAGTGACTGTAGAGAGCAGTTGGTGAGGTCAGTTGAACCTGGGAAAGCTAACAAGAAGCGGGCAAGACCTGGTGAGAATTCGCGTCCTCGGCCAAGAGATAGACAACTAATCCAAGACCGAATCAAAGAACTTCGGGAACTCGTGCCTAATGGATCAAAAGTAAGGCTTTTCATTGAATTCCGATCAGTGGAAATTCATCTCATGGAACTTTTGGGTATTAATAAATCGATTTCTCATAATTTTGCAGTGTAGCATCGATTCATTGTTGGAGCGAACAATAAAGCATATGGCTTTCATGCAGAATGTTACTAAGCATTCTGACAAGCTTAGTAAATGTGCCAAATCTAAGGTATGCCTCTGACCATAGAATTCAGACTTTGGCTTAATGTGCAAATTGTTTTAAGTCTTGTGCTCAAACCCGTTTAATTGTGTCTGTCTGGTCATCTTGATCTCGTTGTGTAGACGTATTTGAGTGAAAGTAAACCATCAAAATAAATCCTCATCGAACTGAGATAATTCTATCATTGATGATTGTGCTTCATTTTCCTTAATTGTAGGGTGGCAGTGAAATGGGGGTGCTAGGGTCTGGTTATGAGCAAGGTTCAAGCTGGGCAGTGGAGGTCGGAGGCCATATGAAAATTTGCCCAATTCTTGTCGAGAATCTCAGTATGAACGGACAGATGCTAATAGAGGTGCGTATGTGTACGAACCTGTCAGAGTATTATAAGTTAAATTTCCTGGTTTGCTTTCCTTGGTCTGATAGTTTACTGGTACATATATGCAGATGCTATGTGATGATTGTGACCATTTTCTGGAGATCAGTGATTCTATCAGGAGTCTGGGCCTGACCATTTTAAAAGGCAGTACAGACAATCATGGAGACAAAACGTGGATGCGGTTTGTTGTGGAGGTAATGTCTTACTCTGTCAACCAGATTATGATAGCTATTGTCACGTATTATTTTGTTCGCTCTAGTTCTGTTTTTATTCAGATGTACTACCTAGTCGTTGGTGTAATCTCGGTTGTAAAGAAATTGCCTCTACATGTGGTCACAGTAACTTTCAAGACCCTTCTAATAGATAATAATGCGGTGTCCGACTGGCGTCATGAGGACTACTATCCTATGACTTCAGACTTTTACCCTGAATAAATAACAAAAACACTACCCCAGTCCCCAAAGCATTAAGGCTCATGCCTATGATGGGGTAAAGGAGTTAGTTGTACGTGTTGCATCAGAGCATCAAAAGTTGTCCTCCTATTGGTTAAGTGACTAACGTGCTAAGTCTAAGGGTAAGATTATTGGTAGTCTTGAGACAAGACTTTGGTAACTCTTGAGACAAGACTCACTCAAGACTACCAATAATCTACCCTAGTCTTGACAAAGTCTTAAGTTGAGTCTTGGAAATCCAAGACTCAACTTAAGACTTTTGGTGAGTCTTGACCCCACCTTAAGGGAAATTAACCAATGAGTGAATCCCACGTGTCATTTCTTTTTTGTGAAAAAAAGGAGTAAAGTGGAAAAGTAGAGTTTGAGGTGAGTGACGGATAATGTATAAAGTCTGAGCTGAGTCTGAGGTGAGTCTGAACAATAAAGAAATAGTAAAAGTTAGTGGAAAGCTCATGTGGCAGAGTCTTACTGATAATCTCACCCTAATATCATTGCAGGGTCAAAGCAACCACAATTTGCATAGGATGGATGTTCTGTGGTCACTTGTCCAGATTCTACAATCCAAGACTACACTCTGATGACTACTGCTAGTACGGTAACGAGGACTTCAATGCTAGTGTTTTCATAAAGACCTGTGAGTTGTTTGTTATTTTACCTAAAGTGCTATTTGCCTTTAGTATTTGTGTGCTCTTTTTCTTCATTAGTTGTTAGAATTTGTGTTTTAGAGTTTCAGATCTGCATCCTCTCTTCAAGTATAGAATAGTGTGTCGGATAGCAGAAAGCGCGACATTTTACGGGATTAGGCTTTTTGACTCCCTAAAATGTTGTGTTTTATAGTTGTGAGTTGTAATCCTTGATGATGAATATAAAAGAGTGTCTTCTGCTGATTTCTCAGTTTCATAAACCTAATATCCTTATATATAAGCTGTATAAGAATACTTACATCCGACCCCATCAGTCCCTCCCCTTTAGGCAGGAACTGGAATTCTCGATACAATTTGGGTCTCTCAGAAACTGTCTTTTGTATGTTTTCTGATTCAGAGGTAAGAATACTTACATCCGACCCCATTAGCCCTTCCCTTTAGGCAGGAACTGGAATTCTCCATACAATTTGGGTCTCTCAGAAACTATCTTTTGTACGTTTTCTGACTCAGAGGTAAGAATACTTGCATCCCATCAGCCCTCCCCTTTAGGCAGGAACCTTTGAGGCACTTAGTTACGTTGTACTACGAGAAATTTACCTTTTTTCTTTGTTTTACTTCTCCACAATTAAGGTTCCATATGAAATTTCACGCTATGAAATTAAAACTTTAAACTTCAGTTTTATCACACCATTAGTGATTTATCAAAACTGATCATAGCTCAAAATGGGGAAGGGCAGATTGACCATCCTGTCCTTTAGATCTATAATACCCGAGATACTCGGTAACAGTTGTTGGCCTATATAAGGGAGGATTTTGGGGGGATAGAAAATCCTCTATGGGTTGGTATGTTTCATATCTCTTCTTGCTGCTTGGATAGAAGAAACAGGCTGCTGATACTCTCGGACAGTTATGTCTCAGCCGTACTCTATGCTCAACGCTTCTGAGCTTCCCGTTTGTGATGAGCTGCATCAATTCAAAAGCATCTATAAGGGTCTACACCCGACCTGACCACATCCGTTTGTGCCGATAGACAAAAGACTATATATACAAGTAATTTACCTGCATTAGATCTCCGACATGAACTACAAGTGCCTCGGGTCTTGGTAGAACATCAACCCATTGTTCTTGGTAATAGACTTGAAGACCCCCAACATTATCTTGTAGGAGAATTGTCAGGAAAGAGGGATCGGAATGCTTAGTTGCGCCTAGGGTTAGATGTGGCTCAGGGCATGCCGGGTAATAGTGGCACACCAAGTTTGCAGTTCCCATGCACTCAATCCTCGATAAGTAATCCTTATCGAGCCCTAACGCTATTGACAGCGCCTCTGCGAGTTTTTCCCTTAATCTTAGCATTCCCTTCATGTAACTGCTTACTGCTTCCCTGTAAACAGTAACAAAGCGATAGTAAATTCAGTGAAGCTCCGTGTTACTCATAGACTCGAGGTTTTACAAAGAATTATACGCTGTAACCGAATAATTAGAAGAGAGTTAGGAAAACCTGCAAACTGGAGGCAGTTCTTCAGGATTTAGATCACCATCAGAGAATTCACAGCTTATCGAATCCCTCCAATTAGCAGCGGTAGACACCAAAAGATCACCATTGCTATAAAACTTGACTTTCTGCTTAAGTTCTCTTGTATATAGCCTTGTTTTTTCCTCGGTCGGCTGTTCATGAAATCTTGTTACACCTTCCAACAACTCTTCCATGCTTGTTTGTGATATCCCATGGTTAACTATCTGAAAAAATCCCCATGTTTCGGTAGCTTGTCGTATTTCCTCCACTACGTCCTCCACTCGCTTTTTTCCGTCATAGCCAAGATCAATAACCGGAAACTGAACCTGAGGCGTACAACCGCTACTTGAAAAATTCTCGGCCGGGTGAACAAAAAACCTTGGGACAGTCGTTATACCCGAGTCTATGAGCCCTTTGACTCCAGCCTTCGACCGATCAAATTCCTCCACCTCTTTAGCTCGGTCGTAAGCTTTCGCCATGGACACAAAACTTTTTTTGTGCTCTTTGGACTAATTTGATAGATAAGAAGAGTAGGTGACCAAATTTTTTTGTTCCTTGTTTCCAAGAATTATTATTATTATATTATATTATATTATATTATATTATTAAAATTGTTATTTTTAAAGTGTTGTGTAGATAGAATTGAGGAGGGAAGAGCTATCAAACATTCTAAATGTAGGTAGATGCCAAAAAGATGAGGAAATTCATTTTGGCAACTTTCTAAAAGTAGCATGAATGCTTACTCTACCCATATGGACTACACAAGAGATTGCAACATAGTGCTTATCTTACAAATTTGGAGTTATATATGATGAAGACGACTTCACATAGTACAAGCCAATGCACTTGCGTAAAATCGTGGAATTCTTATCATGTACTCCGTGCCTCTCGATAATTTTGAGGGGATTAATATAGACTCGGGTTTAAAATAGTTTGGCAAGCGGGTTTGAGACGAGTTAATGATTGTCGATACTAGTATTTTCGGGGGTGTTAGCCTGTTAGGTGTAATAGAGCAATTTTGCATGTGGAGTAATGAATTTGCCGGAAAATAAACAGAAACCAAGATTCATGCAATCATGCATATATACATACATGCACCAGTCTGTAAGTGTTTTGTTGTTTATTTAATTTTGTCTTGGCGGCCATGGTCAAATATCGGCCCAATAAGATACTCCATCCTTTCTGGTCATTTATTGTTCTTTGATTTTGGCACAAAGACCAAGGAAAAAGGAATGAGTCAATTATTAAATGACAAGTGAAATAAATTTGGTGTGAATGATCAAATTACTTATCATATTCATTCTTAAAATAGAAAAGACAACAAATGTTTGAGACACCCAAAATAAAAAAGGACAATAAATAATCGGGATAGAAGGAGTAAGATGGTACTTAATTTAGTTGGATGCATCCTTTTTCAGTTCGCTTTCGATAACAAGGGTAACAGTTGTCTAGATGTATACTGAAGATGAGAACAACTTTTGTGCCGCCATAACTGATGGGAGATTCATCAAACAATTGGTCTCCCTTGTGACGGGTTATCATTTGTGACGGATATTTTGTGAGATAAAATGGTAATAAAATGGATTAGTGGAGAAAGGGGACCACATGAATAGTGTTGCAGAGAGAGAAAAAGTGGGTACATTGTGAGGTAAAATGGTATCCGTCACAAGCTTGTGACGGATATGTCATGTCTTCAATGATAATTTGTGTTCATCAAGTTACTAAGTTACGGACGAAATCTCGTAAATAATCTTGTCTTCATCATCTGTTTATCCTAAAGACTACGAAACTGATTGATGTTGAAGGCCGTCTCACGGACACTTGATACAAATTTCACTGTAAGTTTGTATCTTCCTATGTTATACACTTATACCTGAAACGTTACTTATATCCTTAAATTTGTAAGCCACAGTCACCATTACACCATATCTTATCTATATTAATACAAAAGACAATATTCAATCCTCAGTGCGCCACGTCATTAATGTAGTTTTTTTTTTTTTTGGAAATTCATGTTATGGCGGGACCATGAGTGTCACAGATGATTTAGGGAAAATGCACGTGCGTCTTTGAAGTTTCGATTTTTGCAGAAATACCCAAATTTATGTTCGGAAATCTTTAAGAGGCTATAATTCGTGTCTACGAGTTCAGAAAATGATAATTTTTTTTTTCAAATCGATTATCTTTTCGAGAGTTACGATTTGAAAAAAAAATTATCGTATTTGGATCCCGTGGCTAGGAGTTTTTGTACGTCAAAGTTTTTTTTACCGAACAAACTTTGAGTGACCATATCTCTTGCTCACGAATTCCAAACTCGACAATTTTTTTTTTCAAGTCGTAGTTCTCGAAAAGATAATCAATTTGAAAAAAAAATAGTCACTTTTTGAGCTCGTAAACACGAGTTATAGTCTCTTAAAGTTCTCTGGATCAAAAAATTGGGTATTTCGGGCAAAACATCAAAGTTGAAGGGCACCGCGTGCATTTTCCCATGTATTTATTTGTTCAGATTTTCGTCTTTTCAAACATGCGATAAATTCCGTCTTACACAAATTCTATGAAATAATATTATGAAAAAAATTTATGAATTAGGATTATGAAATAATTTTATACATTCCGTGTAAATAAAATTAATAACATATACGCAGATTGAATTACAAATGCGAGTAAATGAAATTGAATTACATAATTTTTAAAACAAAATTACATAATAATAAAATTACATAATTTCAAGAAGGAATTACATTTATATACGGGATCGAACATAAAACGCAAATGAATTACATACATAATTTTTTAAAACTACATGGTACATTAATTTTTGTTAAAAAAATAAATCTTGACGGAGTATTTACTTGGAGTATAAAATATTCATGTATTTTGGTTAATATTATTGTACCATGCAGCAATAACATCCCAACATAATTTTTTAAAAGTACATGGTACAAAAAAAATTGTTTAAATAAAAAATCAATTATGACGGAGTATTTACTTGGAATATAAAACTCGGCAACTTAACTATCAGCCGCACACACCGAAAATGGTAGGTGACAATGATAGGCAACCGAGTTAATTTAGTCTTCAACTAGAATTTAAAGCAAATTTTAATTTTTTTTAACTGTAAAAAAAGAAATAAATTTTAATTTAATTTACAAGTGATTACATTTTTTTTAATAAATTTTTTATAATAAATAATTCGCAATTGTTGTAATAAATATTTTTTTAATAATAACAACACGATAAGTTAACAGTCGAAAAACTTTAAAATATGTTCTTTTTAGAAAAAATAATCCTCTCAGATCTGTATAGAAAGCCGTTCATCACCGAGGATTTATGTACTTGGAGCAAAAATTCTGACAATTTTACTATCAGTCTCGCACTCCGAATTTGAAAGATGACAATGATAGGCTACCGAGTAATTTCTACTTCTACAAGTACGAATGATAGGCAACGTTAATATCATCATGATAAATTATGTAGATCGTAGATTTAAACCAACTAGATAAGTACAATAGAAATGCAAAAACAAATATACATCCAAAAACATTAATATTGGCCCAAATACATACCCGTGCAATTTTGCACGGGTTTAAAACTAGTACTCCCTCCATTCAACTCCACTTTACATGTATTCCATTTCCGTCCATTCAACTCCACTTTACAAGTTTCCTTATTTGGCTAAAAAAATGACAATTCTATTCTTATTGAAAATCTTTATTTACAAAAAATGTCACCCATACTCCACACTAACCCACCATAAAACTCCACCTTTATGTTTTTTTTAATATTTTTAACCTCTTCTTTCTCTTTCCCCATGTACTTTTATTACTTTTTTTAATCCGTTCCTTAATATCCGTGTAAAAACCAAAGTTGCAAAGTGGAGTTGAATGGAGGGAGTACTTTGTAAGAGTCTTACCATAAAATTACATACCAAATCAAAACGAGAAGAAAATTGTTTAAAAAAATGCAAAAAATTAATAATAAAATAATTCTGGTATTGTAAAAAGTCGTTACTCCCGGTAGGCTTTAGCGAATATTTTTCGAATTTTATTCTTTTCTCCGGAAAATTGGAACTTTGAAAGCATGCAAAACTATACAATGCCTCCCTCCTTCTCAATAGATATGACAAAAGATATGATATAGAAGTATAACGTAATCAAAATAATATCAGTATTAGGAAGAAGTTATATTATATTGCGATATTTAGTTAATACGAGTATGATTTAGATACTCTGGATATTATAAATATGGTATCATTGTAATCATTCAAACCACGAACGAATCAATCAATATATATATATATAAAAGAGGCTTTTTTCAGGCAATTCTAGAGACTCCATATTTTTTGAAATACTCTAATTATAATAATAATATTAATCTAAAAAAATAACAGAATTTGTAAATATTATTCTAAAAGGATAACTTTTCTTTCATAGAAACTTTATCTCTTAAAAAAAAAAAAAAATATATGATAAGATTAATATAATTATTATATATTATATTATATGGGAATTTGGTTAGGAAGCTAAAGGTGGAAGATAAGACAAATTTCCATACAACTAGAAGTCTACAACATGGTAACACGTATTATATATAAGTATTTGACTATTTAAGCTCTATCTCCTGCATGCATTCATCTCCTGTTTAAAATATTTTCTTTCCACTATGTTTTTGCTATGTTCTTTTGTTTAAAAAATTATTTGATCGATTTTATTTATTTTTACTGACAATGGTAATTTTTATATATGATACAGATTAATGATAAATTGTGCTACAAGAAATATATTGGTGAATGTTGAAGATACAGAGTAATTTAGGTAAGATAAATGCTTATGCTTTATATTTGTTGGTTTTCGTTATGTGATCAAACAATTTACTCTCATATGTTACCCCCATAAAAAGTGATTTGGACCGTGGATTATTTTAATAGAAGTAAGAACTCCTTCACACTACTGCAAGATATGTGAGTATTTTTTTTATATGTTTTATATCTTTGATTTAGAACTTTTCATTAGATTTATTAGTTTTTTGTTCGATCATTAAATTTTTTTAGTATAAGTTTGATCATGCATGTTTCTAATTGTTTACTTAGTAAATTTTAATTAACTTATCTAATTCGTCATATATTGTACTTTAATTCGCACTGGAATTTAACACATTATGGTGCTTTTTAATTTGATCAAGATTCTATCATAAGCATGAAATTCATTGTTAACTAAACACACTTTTTTTTTTACTTGCAGATCATGATCATAGAGGAACTGTAGATTTATGGTATATACGAAGTAATAAGCTAACGGACATCTGCCTATTAATTATTATTATTGCTCTTTTTAACAAGTGTATATATTAATATGCTCCTTACGTCTCATTCATTTGTTTACGTTTAATTAAAATATTTTCACAAATAATAATATGAAAGGACAGTAAGGTTTCGTAGTGGCACAAGCATAATGATCGCCTTATAGTAGCAACCGTGACTTTGATGATCTTTGAGCCATATTACTTTAGTAGTTAATCAATTTTATAATGATTTATGCATGTATCACAAGACGATAATGTAGATAAAGGCTTTAAGAAAATAGTCATAGATAAGAATTTTTAGTTGACAAGTAAGATCAAGAAGTAAAGTACGAGTATTATAAATTGATTTACACTTTCATTAAATTTCAAAGTAAGTATTTTAATAATATATTACTACCGAGTAATCGGATATTAATTAGTATTTGTTTTAATTATTATGTTGTACCTCCAAAGAGAGTAGGCAATAAAAAAGATTGATTTTAGAGTAAAATTCTATCATATTATTGATGTTGTACTTCTAAAAAAGAAGTTGGTTACGGATTAACATCTATTTCTTATATAATTCAATATTTGTCGAAAGTTTAGTGATAGTACACATCTTTAACAACAATAAAGTTACTAATACTACTACAAATTCTGGTTCGGGTCAGAATACGGGTCGAAAGTTATATAAAAGAGTTTTCTTAATATACTTGAAAGGCACTCAGTTTATAAGTAATCATGTTATTCTGTATTTTACGAGAAATCGTTTTTATCGGGACAAAAGTTATATTACTACCATGATTTTCATCAAAGAAGACATTCGTAAAAGTTCATGTAATGCAAAGTAGAGGAACTCTTACTATGTACGTATCATTGATCATAAATAGTTACTAACTAACCTACGTTAATATGATCATAAATAGTTTAAAAAGATGAAATTGATATAGTAATTCATCTTTCATCATGTCTTATTATCACTAAAATCAATTCTATGGACCGCCGCAAGACTATGGAAGCAACGGTATGTACCAGATGATTGTATAAGTTCTTCACTAATTGCATTTTTTACATGGGTGAAGTTTGACATATAGGAATCCTTATCATATTATAATTCACATATTCTAATTTATAACGGGTATATCCATCACAAACTTGCGACGGGTCAAGTACTACTCATGTGTTTAGTTAAGACAAAACATCGTCACAATTGAGACTTGTTGATTATAATTAGGGCACAACCTATATAAATTAAAGCCACATACTGACAAACACGATCATAGATATCTAAGATGACAATAAAGATTTCATAATATGCCAATGAAGACCGTATAATACGGAGCAGTATATAACATAATCGAACAAAAGACTAATTGAAATTAGAGAGACTAACTGAAATTAATTCACAATGTGACTACACTTATTTTCAAAGTCATTAATTACTTTACAATAGCAAATTTTACCGTTCTCACATTCAAGAACTTACATATTCTACCATTTCAGTTAAAAATAAAACATTATTTAGAAACCGTGCAACGCACGGGCACGAAATCTAGTTATCAATAACACAACGATTATCTTTATGAATTCTCTCTTCTCGATTTATAATAAGTTATCTACTGCTCTTGGCACAAAAATTAAGAAAATAAATATGGGAAAATTTGGACCACACAAATCACTTAACCGCACATACACATGAAAAATCCCACAAAAGATTACCGAGAATGAAAATCAATGCTATATATTAATTCCAGAAACCAAGGGATTTCAATGTAATTAAATAAATTAATACAAATTAATTATACTATATAGATTTAAATCAATAGCACTGTGCGATGGACCTGAACAAGGGACTTCAGTGTAAATATTATATAGTTATGGTTGAATTATAAATTTAGAGAACACATAATATGGTAATTTTCCTTAAAATTAATATGTCCCACTTATGCTATTAATTAGTATAAAGATATTACGGAGTAATTATTTTAACATAAACAAATATAATATAAGTATATTATATTTTAAGTATAGAGTTTTTTGATAACTACTACCTTTGTACTACACGGTTTTAAGAACTACTACCAAAATAATTTTCGTTTAAAAACTACTACCTGTAAGTTTGATTTTTTTTAAAAACACTATCAAATCTCATCCAAACCCAATAAAACACAATTTTAACCATTTATTTTTGAATTTCCATCTTAGGTTGTAAACTTTATCCCTTTAACACTACCAATACTACCGTTTGCCAATCATTTTGGGGCAAAATCACTTTAAATACGCTTCATCTAATTCACCTATCTAACGTAATTAAGGTAAAAAAAGTTGCTTAAACTTCATCAAATTAACTAGTTTAAGGGATAAAATTAACAACTTAGGATGGAAATTCAAAAATAAATGGCTGAGTTTGTGTTTTATTGGGTTTGGATGAGATTTGATAGTGTTTTTTAAAAAAATCAAACTTATTGGTAGTAGTTTTTAAACGAAAATTATTTTGGTAGTAGTTCTTAAAACACGGTAATACAAAGGTAGTAGTTATCAAAAAACCCTTAATTAACCTTAATAGGATATAGTAACACTCATTAACCGCGAGCGAGGGTAGTGAAAATAACAGAAGTAACAATGGGTAGTGAAATTATCAATATTTTTTTTTGAAAGAGAAATTATCAATATTAATGTACAAGTATGAAAGTAACAATAATTAGGTAACAATAATTACACCGGGAATAGTGAAAGTAAAAGTAATAATAACGAATGTAATAAAAATAAAAGGAAGTATTTATGAAAAATTAGCTAAGCAATAGATTTAAGTAAAATATTTATAGCGGGAGTAGTGAATTTGTCTCATAATTTATTTCATTTTAATTTTAAGATATACTGCGTATCATAGAAAAATATATTAATGATATGAGTTATGCAACTTTAAAATAATTTTAGTTAATTGAAAATATATTTTAATGGTAAATACAGGTAGCCCGAGCGAAGCCGGGCACCTAACATAGTAAATAATTATTCATTGAAACATTCTAAAATGGAAATAGATAACTATTGACCAGGACAAAGTTACCTACAAAGGTGGCCACTCAAGTGGGTCAGTTCAATCCAGTGGTTGGGTCACAAGTTGCATGGCCCACTTGACCCGCTGGATGACCTCACCTACACGTTGAACCGAGGCAATTTAGGGCTCATCTTTTCAAGTCCGGGTCGCCCCCAACCAGCAAAAAAACAATTAATAATGGTCCAATATAGCCCAACCGAGGCGACCTAGCCACAAGCCTATTCAAGACCAGGCTTGAGCAACCTAGTCCAATCCGCCCTTCCAACAGGTCGGTTGAGACCATCCCTAAGCAAATGTCGCGCTAACTAGGTCGCGACCCGATTTTACTATTAATCATATCTTATTAACCTTGACTCATTTTCACCCTCTCAAGCAGAAGGTCGCGACCCAGGTCATCAACCCAATCATTATCCACTTTACAACATTCTCAATCATTTTTTTTATTATTTTTTAATTGTTCCACCAATCAAATTTGGACACATAGGAGGTCACAAAAGTGGTCAATTTGTTTAAGTATGGCCACAAATTAACCTTTGGTCACAAATTAACAACGTTGGTCAACAATTAAATACCTTAATTAACCCATTAACCATGACCAAGTAAGGTCATGACCAAGAAATTGACCTTACTTGGGAATAGTCTTTGGACCAAATGAGCTCCTGTCCAAGTCAACCCAATCCATGGCCGCATCAACTACCGATGTAAAGTAACAAATTTTAAATTCTGTGATACCAACATATTGATAATCGGCACTAACAAAACGTTTTACTGCCAACAAAACATAAGAGGTTGTTAATCATAAACGGGTCAATAGGGCTAATTGGCTATAATAGGTTCTTTGAATCGAGTCGGATCACTGCTATTTCGAATTGGATCTTTTTTTCGAATCAGTGGTTACGTGATGTCAACTTAATCGGTTAGCTCTTGTCATTTTGAGATACTTTGTACTCCCTCCGTCCTGGTCATTTGTCGTCGTTTTCGATTTTTTGACAATCAAAGGAAGAAGAAGATGAAATAATTTAAACGACATGTTTTAACAAATTAAGTGTGAATGATCAAATTACTTATCAAGTTCATTCTTAAAATAGAAAGGACAACAAATAACTGAGACACCCCAAAATGAAAAAGGACAACAAATGATCGGGACAGAGGGAGTATAATTCAATCAAGTCATATATATTCGTTCAAGAAATTTTCGATCAACAGTGTCAATTACGGGTCCTCCAAAGCAACAATCTACTTCGGATTAAGGTCGATTCGAATTTTAAGATACAAAAAACCAACACAAATCAATGTCGGATGAGAAAAAAATCATGTTTGTATGTCCAAAAATTTTAAAGCTATGGAATTGAGCTAAAAAGTCACTAGAATGACAAATTATACATACAAAACATATAATAACTCAATATCGCACAAATTTTGAGCTAAACAATGGTTAAATTCAATGTCAAATTGCCAAGCCTTTGATATGTGCTTCAATAAGTAAACTTATTTAATCTTCCGTTCTAATCAATAATTTACATTACATTTGACTAATGAAGCGGAGGGAGTAATGCGTTAAGTTATTACGCAGCCAGCTTCATTACTCAAAACGTAACGGAAATTATATAATCCTGCAATACTAAAGAATGATCAGACAGTACGAATACACAAACACCATCATTCTGGTGGATTCAAACCAATAGGAAATTATCTGTTCATCAATTCATTCTTCTCATAATTTAATTTAATTACCAATTAATTAATGATTTAATTAGAAAATTTAGTCGCTAATAAGAAATTTAAAGCTTAATACAATTAAAGATATTAACAAGCAACAAACTTCTTAAATTAGCGACCTATGAAACAATCTAGCATACTCCATAAACTCATCAAAGCATTGATTTATCGCCATTGCGAGCACTCGGGTATGCAGCGCAATTCAATTTATACTCCCTCCGACTCAACTAATTCTTTAAGTTTTTTTCATTTAATAGTCTTTTTAAAAAATCAAATGTAAAGAATCAATTAAGTCGGAAAAACTAAAATTTTTCAAATTTTATGGAAATTAGGGAGGAAAGAGATTAAGATCAGTTAGAGCTAATACATAATCACCATCATACCGGTTAAATAAAAACCGATAGGGAATTAATCTTGCTCATCATTTCATAATACTCCCTCCGTCTCGGTCACATCGTTTGTACAAATAAAACAATTTATAAGAACTTCAAATGGAAACGTAAAGAAACAACTGAAACACGATAAATATTAGAGAGAGAGGATCAGATAGAGCTAATACGTAAGACGCCATCATTTCGGCGAATCAAACCAATAGGGAAACAAGTTCAATCATCATATCAATTACTCTCTTTCAATCAAAAATAAAAATTAAATAAGGAAATTTGACAAAAATATGAATCAAAAAATAATTATGGGAAGAAATTGGATTATTTGAGGAATGAAGAGATTTGAAATTAGGAGAAGAATGATGGAAATATAAGGGTAATTAAGCAGCTGCGAGGTTCGACGATTTTGAAACCCTAATTGTGTGGTGCTGAATTTATAGATTGGTACAAATAAAGGTTTAGGTGATTAGTTAAAGCCCAATTTCAAGCCCATGCTAAAATGTATAGATTCTATGGGAAAGTGGCAATGTGAGCATGAAAGCCCAATTTTTGTTGCATGGGAGACCTTCACTATTGGGCAGAAATTGTGTTAAACAAAAAGGAGCCCGCATTTTTGGAACATAGAGAGACAAGACTTTGGCTGAGAAACAAATAGGGGGATTTTGAGCACAAATACTATCCTACAACTAGTTGTATAATAGCTATGTACAACCGAGTCAAAGTTATCGAGCTCTCACACAAAGTTATTGAGCTATTTTACGAAATTATTGAGTTCAATAATTATTCTGTTAAGCTCAACAACTTTATATCATAGCTCGATAATTTTTTTAATAGAGCTCGACAACTTTGTAACAAAGCTCCATAACACTAAATAAGTTGTATATACAACCGGTTGTATAATACATTAACTGGATTTTGAGAGGGGTTGGAGTGTTTTAGGGAGAGGAGCCGTCATTTGTCTTTGTGCTGGGCAGAGCTTGTACTATGATTAGAGATAGAGGGTGTACTATGTTTAGTAAAGAAATGAAAGTATATATTATGAGATGATAATTTTTTCTCATAAAAAGGAAGAGGTGTCGCTTTAAGATAAATAAGATGATGACCACTTCATAGTTCATACCCTCGCATGCCTTGATTTACATAGACACAAACTTGCTTGGGAATATCGACTCCTTCTGTCCCGATAATTTATTTATTAGTTAAAATATCTCTAAAAAATAACAAAGGTAAACAAATAAGCCTAAAGCTGGACAACATAGCGGGCCAGCCCGGCCCAGCCTCACGGGCCCATATTCAATGTTCTCCCCCCATGGCCCGGCCCGGTCAAAATGGCCGGCCGTAGCTAGTGTCTTAGTCTTTGGTTTTTTTTTTTGACCGGTTTACTTTTTTTTTTTTTTTTTAAAAAAAAAAAAAAAAATTGTACCAAGCCCGCCCCGCCCCGCCCCTATAGTGCCGTGCCCGGGCCTGACCAAAACTAGCCTGGCCGGCCGGCAAGACCGGTTCTATGTTAGTGTCGTGCGTGTCGCTCTACTCAAATTGACCGCTTTTGACGTCCAGTCCATTGACCCAATGTCCACCTCAAAATAAGCCAATGAATGTCGTACTATTTTACTAAACCATAGACAGTAAGATATGACCGAAAATCCGCATAAGACTATAAGAGCATATGGTAGATCCAATGTTGACGTGATAAAAGAGCTAGAAAAACTAAGCAAAGTAAGAATTGAAATAAATGCTAAAAAACCAAAAATAAAATAAAATAAAAGACAATATAAGTTATCGTGGGAAACTTCTTGATTTGGTCTCCATTACTTTCAATCCAGCAAGTTTGCGACTTCCGTGACATGCATTGTCACTATTTTGCTTCCTACAAACACATTTTAAAAATGAGTGTTGTTTTTTCACATACGTATTTACTCTTTAACATACGCCCATATAATTAAAAACAATACATAACATAATAGTTATCAACCATCAATAAAAGTTTCATACAAATAATAAACAACAATAAAAATACCAACCATATACAAAGATAAAAGTGACAGACATAAAAATTACGTAAACATGAGTAACATTTGCATAAGTAGTTTGTCTTACGGTTGTTTAATAGGCTAATAAAGTCTCTAAATTTATGTGTATCTTCAACTTTCAACAATGTCGGATATGTATATGCTCTGTGTTCTACAGTATATATTTCCTAGAAAAAGGTTTCATTAACATGTATCATATAAATAATTAACCCATGCCAGTTAGACGACCGTCATATAACAATCAAAAGTAATACAAATATCAAAAATAGAAAATAAATTGACGCAAGTTATTAACTTTTTCTTGTAACCGCATAATAGTATTGATGCATCTCCTGCAAAAAAAACTCCATAACAAAGCAGTTAGTTAGTAAGCATATATAGCAAGATGGAAATATAATAACTAATTAAGATCATAAAAAAACACAATTATATGGAAACAATAGCAAAATCGTTGGATGAGAAAGCTACTATTGAATAATTATGGTGTTAACCTATCTCTAATTCTCTATATATAGCATTAGATGTAGGCGAGATTAGATTGTTTATAATTTATGTGTTTGACTTACAAAAGACTTCTCTATGGCTATTCTCCTAATTATCCTCAATTTTCATGTTTACGTTAGCTAAAAACTCTATCACCTATTCTAATTTTTGTTTATCTATTCTTAATGATTATTTTAATTTAATTTGTACAAGGTAGTTCGTAAAAGTTGGATTCTCTATAATCGCTCGAAAAAAAAGCTTCCTTTAATAATATAGATAGATAGATAGATAGATAGATAGCTATAGATAGATAGATAGATAGATAGATAGATAGATATTGATTGATTGATGATTGATGATTGATGATTGATATTGAAATTCAGTGACATGCGAATAAAGCTTACGGCCCTCCAATAAAGCATCCTATATACTTTGCTTTGTTTTGTATCGTTTTCTTTACACCTTCTAGATGACTGGAAGGATTCTTTCTCAACTTTTGAGAAAAAAAAAAAAAAAACTAATAAAAGACAATTGAAGGATTCTTACTCTTTATGTTGTTCATATAAGTAAGAATAAGAGTTAGCTTAATACATTTGTATTTTTAACACTTTTCTTAAATCTTGTGCAAAGCAAACACGTATGAAATTCAACCGAACTGAAAGTGTATTATTATTATTATTATTATTATTATTATTATTATTATTATTATTATATAAAGTGTGGACGTAAAAAGCAAATTGTAATGTATTTACGAATTGTTGTGGACATAGAAGGTATGTAAAGCAAGGAATTAAAGCATCTCATATGGATCGGAGTAATTGGTTAACTCTAGGATTTTCGTATGTCATTCGATCTTTTGATCCTTGAACTACACTCTAACAAGTGAGGTAAAGCAAGGTCATATATTCCGATTCTACAAATTATTGCTTTATTTACTTAAGGTACCTTACAGGACAAGTTTGTAAAACGGGATTTATTAATAACCAACTTTTCATTAAATTAGACGCACAGTTTATGATTTATGTGAGATAATTTGTGATACAGGACAAATTACAGGACAAATTTGTAAAACGGGATTTATTAATAACCAACTTTTCATTAAATTAGACGCACAGGTTATGATTTATGTGAGATAATTTGTGATACATGACAAATTACAGGACAAATTTGTAAAACGGGATTTATTAATAACCTTGTAAAACGGGATTTATTAATAACCAACTTTTCACCGACTTTACGATCACCATTTCTTATAAGATCCGATCTGGGCTACAGTGTAGCTATGCAAGGGAGTATGATTTATGTGAGATAATTTGTGATACATTGAGAAGGAGTGTAGCGCGTTTTGAATTTGCTGAGTTAGGATAGTTGCAAGATATCAACTGTTTAGTCTGATTGTGCATTCTTGTTTTCTTTGAAGTTGTGTGTGCAAATTGATTTTAAATCATGTGCTTATTAATTTTTGTCAAATATAATTAGTAGATTGATGAAACTTACACATTGTCAAGGAAAATGGCTATGCTACGAATTTAAAGATGAGTAGAAAAAGAAGCATCCAAGAAATGCAAAGGAGCTCAGAGGATGATAACCAATTAACCATGAACGAGGTCACAACTATGCAACGAAATGTGTGAATAAATCCGACGAAGATTCATTATATTTAATTTCCTCAGTTTTGCAGTATTATTTTCTTAAAATCATTATTCTTATAGTCAGTTGGTCGACAACAATAGATCCATGTCGATTAATCCTTACAAACTTTGCCTTTCTTCTTCATGTAACCTCCCCTATAAAACCTTTGACAGAAATACATAGCACTCTTTTCTTTTCTTTTGTTTTTCCGTTGGAAATTAAGCTAGGACAGCACTTTCCACAGCTACAAGTTGTTCAAGCTGATCCTTTGCTTCGGGTTCCCACAGCTCAGGAAGTGCTTCTTTCATGTTGTGAATACTACCCAGCGCGTAGTCCGCCCCTGATACCAAATCCTACATTTCAAATTTGCTGCTATGTTTAAACTGTAGCTTTAGACCTTGATATTAAGTTCAATGTGGATATGACTCGTATTGATCCTAAAGATTCATCGTTCGTTGCCCTTCAGATTAGATTAAATAAAGCGAAATTTATTATCAACCATACCCCTATGATTAAAAATTGCATAAATATTGACTAATGATTTAATTTGGTGCATTCTAATGTGAATATGTGATTCCTGAAAGTGATTGAAGTATATTAGATGTAACCAAAAACTTCATCGTTATCGTCATCGTCATCTTATCAACAACATCGGATGCTGATAAGATTGACAACTCTCTCTATTATATTAGATGTAACCAAAAACTTCATAGTCCGTGGTGAGCCAAAAATAGCTCGTTGACACAATGTACGTAAGTTGAAAAACGATAGCTCTAGCTCTATCTCGAGAATGGATGCGTGTTTTGTTGAAGAATTGTTTATATGGAGGCCTTATGGTTTGTACTTGCAGAATTGGAATTTTCCGAAGTTTTATGGTGACGAAGAATCGTGGGTGGTGATGAATTGTAAAGTAGGTGAGGAATTATAAGAATTGAATATTTTCCCTGATCAAAAGCTTTACAAAACATACATTATATAGGAAACCATATTTCCTATGTTAGTTAAGTCAACCCACAATACTAGGAAGACTAAATCTAAACTATCCTAAGTTAGAGGATTTCAATCCCATGAATTATGCTACTGATTACATGAATTACGTATGATACAAAAAATAATTCTAGGGAATATTTTTATATTCTATTACACCCCCGCAGTCGAAGCGGGAGGAGGACGGATGCTTAGACTGGACCGAAAATCATCGAATAAAACCCGTGGTAGACCCTTAGTGAATATATCCGCGAATTGATATCGAGACGGAACATGACGGACTATAACCTCACCGAGAGCTACTTTTTCACGGACAAAATGGATGTCAAGTTCGATATGCTTCGTGCGTTGATGGTTAATTGGGTTGCCCGAGAGATAAATTGCAGAGACATTATCGCAGTAGACAAAAGTCGCCTTTTTGATTGGACAGTGTAGTTCGAGCAGGAGGTTTCGAACCCAACAAGATTCGGCGACGACGTTGGCAACCCCGCGGTATTCAGCCTCGGCACTAGAGCGGGAGACCGTGGCTTGTCTTTTTGATGACCAGGAGACCAAATTATCACCTAAATAAACGCAATACCCAGATGTGGACCTCCGAGTGTCCGGACAGCCACCCCAATCGGCATCCGTATAAGTGACAAGTGAAGTAGCAGAGGACTCATTAATATGTAAACCGAAATGGGAGGTACCTTTAATATAACGGATTATCCGTTTGAGCGCACCATAATGAGCTTCCCGGGGATCATGCATATGTAAGCAAATTTGTTGAACCGCATAGGAAATATCGGGTCTCGTAAATGTAAGGTATTGAAGGGCTCCGGCGAGACTCCGAAATAAAGACGGATCAGCTACAGGTGGGCCGGCTGTTGCACTTAGTTTAGAATTTGTGTCAACAGGTGTGTGAGCAGACTTACAAGACCCCATGTTAGCTCTATTAATAATGTCCTCTGCATAACGTTTTTGGTGCAAAAATAACCCTTGCTTGTGTCGAATGGCAGTGATCCCAAGAAAGAAATTTAGGGGTCCTGTGTCGGTCATAGCGAATTCGGAATGGAGATGTCCCATGAGAGTGCGTCGTAACTTATCGATTGAGGTTGCTAAAATAATATCATCAACATACAATAATAGATAAGCAATGTCATTACCATTTCGATAGATAAATAGAGAATTATCGGACCGACTTTGGGTGAAGCCAATGGTGGACACAAATGTAGCGAACCGATGGTACCATGCCCGAGGTGCTTGTTTGAGTCCGTAAAGCGATTTTTTGAGAAGGCACACATGATTGGGACGGTCCTTGTCACGAAAACCCGGTGGTTGGTGCATATAAACTGTTTCGGCAAGGTGACCGTGTAGGAAAGCATTTTTCACATCGAGTTGGTGTATTTGCCATTTATTTGACACGGCAAGACTGAGAACAATTCGGATTGTAGTAGGCTTTACCACCGGACTGAAGGTTTCATCACAATCAACACCAATCTGTTGAGACTCGCCATTGACAACAAGACGAGCTTTGTACCGCTCCAATTCACCATTAGACTTAAATTTATGTTTGAAAAGCCAAATGCATCGAGTGATATTAACATTGTCCGGTCTAGGTACTAGAACCCAAGTCTTATTCTTAATGAGTGCATCGTATTCGTCGGTCATGGCCCGATTCCAATTAGGGTCACGGAGTGCAGTGATAGGGCATTTGGGAATGGGCGAGAGCGATGTAGTGCACAAGTCGAATTGGTGTTTGGGTTTAAAGATACCATCCGAGCGCGGGTGGTCATTTGTGGGGAGAGGGCGGCCGTTGCTTGTTGTTGAGGCTGTGTGGTGGGTCCAGTGCAGGCAGGGGGACCGTGTAGGGGACGGGTGGGCGGAGGATATAGGCCGGGCGGGGGACTGTGAGTGGGGAAGAGGTGTGCGGTCACGGGGAGACACGTGCACGGGGAAGGGGGGCTTGGTCCGGTGTCGTGTGGGTCGGAGATGACGTTGAGCTGGTGGAGTATATACGGTGGCGGGTCGAGTTGTCATGGGCCGTGGGTTTAGATGGAGTGGCAAATGGGAAGGTAGTTTCGTCAAAAGTTACATGACGAGCAATAATTACTTTCCGAGTTTTTAAGTCCAAACATTTGTATCCCCTATGGTTCTCCGGGTAGCCGATAAATACGCAAGGAGTAGCACGGGGGGCTAATTTATGTATGGTAGAGGGAGGGACATGAGGATAGCAAAGACACCCAAAAGTCCGTAAATGAGCGTAGGATGGATCCCGGTAGTATAGACTCGAGGTAGGGGAAATGTTATTATTGGCTTTGCTGGGTATGATGTTGTGTAGATAGGTGGCCATGGCAAGGGCATGGTGCCAAAGGGAGGGTGGCATATGAGAGTGGAGGAGGAGAGTACGCATTATATTATTTATGGTACGGATTTTCCGTTCTGCCTTACCATTTTGTGAAGAGGTGTGGGGACACGAGAAACGAAAAAGAAGACCATATTTAGCAAAGAATTGATGAAACGAGGAATTGTCAAATTCGCGACCATTATCACATTGATTTGTTTTAATAGAGCGATGAAATTGAGTTTGTATCATGTTATAAAGAGTAGAGAAGATGGAGTGGACCTGTGATTTATTTTTGATTGGAAAAGTCCAAAGAAAGTTGGTAAAATCGTCTAAAAATAAAATATAGTAACGGTGTCCCAAAGTGCTAATAACAGGCGAAGTCCATAAATCGGTATGTAAAATATCAAATGGACTAACAGTGTTTGACATAGACTCGGAAAAAGGAAGTTTAACATGCTTTCCTAACTGACACGAATGACAAATAGAAGACAATTTAATTGGACGACAACCAATAGTTTTATTATGACAAAGGGAATTAAAAATAACAGGACCGGGATGTCCTAGACGGTCATGCCACGTTGTAGTTGACGCGGCCAACAGGGTTGTTGGGTTGGCAGGGACGGAATGGTTGGATGGGAGAAGTGGGTAGAGGTCTCCCGTGCTATTACTTCGCATTATCGGCTTCCCCGTCTTGAGATCCTTCACAGTAAAACCAAATGGGTCAAAAGAAACGGAAACATTATTATCAATGGTAAATTTTCGGACCGAAACGAGATTTTTAATTAGGCTTGGCACATGTAGAACGTTGTTTAGGTGTAAAGTGTGGTTAGGGAAGGGAAGTTTCATGTGTCCAAGACCTGTAATAGGAATCATACTGCCATTGCCAACGATTATGTGACGATTATCACGCAAAAGAGAATAAGACGAGAGCGTACCGTTGTTAGACTGCATATGTGACGAAGCCCCGGTATCCATGTAGTAATTGTCATCGGGTCCCTGGAAACTTAAAGTTTGCATCGCCGCCGCGATGTCGGTTGGGACGAGTGCACCGGGGTTTGAGACGGTTCTTGTAAAAACGCTTGTTGCGGCCTAGGGCCAAGAATACCTGCAGAAGAGTTAGAGTTTGGAGCGGACCAGCCGGAGGTAGGGTATGGGCATTGTGGTGACTGTGGCGGCCAGCCTGAGAAAGGGACCCAAGTCCATGACGGCGCATTACCGGGTCCAGACGGATTTTGACCACGATAATTATTTCTATTATTGTTATTATAATTTGAATGATTTCCATTATTATGAGAACTACCGCCATTATTATAAGAATTGAATATTTTCCCTGATCAAAAGCTTTACAAAACATACATTATATAGGAAACCATATTTCCTATGTTAGTTAAGTCAACCCACAATACTAGGAAGACTAAATCTAAACTATCCTAAGTTAGAGGATTTCAATCCCATGAATTATGCTACTGATTACATGAATTACGTATGATACAAAAAATAATTCTAGGGAATATTTTTATATTCTATTAGGAATATTTATCATTTGCAAAGTGTTTGAGAGACTGTCAGTTGGAAGGTATAGATTCTGTGGAGTGGTACCTACCACATAGAGTGGCAATGCAATTTGGATTAAATCAAGACGCGATTGCAGGTACATTCAACTTCACGCGATTGCAGGTACATTCAATGAGCGGTAAGGAGATTAATCAAACCAGCGAGCGTATTTCAATAAATGAAAAAAGCCATTGCATAGAGACTAATCAAATTCATATTAGCTCGTTATTTGTTTACAATAATATAGAAATCACCAACAATAACAATAATAATAATAATAATAATAATAATAATAATAATAATAATAATAATAATAATAATAATAATAATAGGATTATTACTGGGGAGATCGGTGAAAAAAATCCACCATCTGACTTCTGAGTATGAAAATGTGAATCAAATACAGGAAGCCTGTGATGATGATGTAAGCAGTTTGAAGAAAGGATAGGTCTGCTCGAGACAAAGGTTTCGACTTTTATGGCAGCTAAATCCAAGCCCAAGTAAGCCAAATACATTATACCTTATTGTATTCAAATAAAATTTAATTATATGCATTACACAATTGTGATACTAGTCTTGTTTAGTATGCTCATAATGTTGTAACTGCGTAAGTGTATCGTCTTCCTAAGTCGACTCATTTGCTGAAAACCATCTGGATCATTTTGTCGAATAATTCTTTTAGATTGTAAGTTGCCTATCCCATAATTTAGGCATTTGTCAAATAAAAAAGCAATGGCCCATGGTCGACAAGTACTTTATTCTATTTATTTTTTGGGTACAAAAGTACTTTATTCTATAATATGTGATTCAAAACAATTGATACTCTCTTGCTGTACTTGATCCTTCTGTCTGATCTCGATAAAAAAAGTAATGGCCCATGTACGAAGGAATAGTATTCTATCGACAACCAAGAAATTAAAGGAAGATACTTATGCTTTTAATTCTTCTTTTTATCAGCATCTAATTTGATGATTAATATGAAGATGATGGATTGATGAAGACGACAACGTTATTGTATGTTGATAATAAGATCATAAACAAGATTGATTCTAATACTTGAAATACAAAATACGGAGTATTAATTAATTTATTATTTTTTATTATTATTACTAGATTTACTACTATTATTACTATTTTACTTATAAAAAGAAAGTAAGAATTATTACTATTTACACAAATTATTTTATTATCGTAAATATTTTAGTTTAATGGTTAAGACGGAAGGATTGTGGATAACAGTCCACAACTTGGAATCCCTCTATCTCTATTTGTAATGCGAAAGCTTCAAATCCCCCGTTTTATTATTTGTTGAGCACTCATTCTCCCTCTCTCTTTCTCCTTCTCCTTCTCCTTCTCCTTCTCCTTCACACATTTCACCTTTACCAATTCTATATCTCCTCAAATCCACAAATCAACATTCTCCCTCAAATCAAAGCTGGCTTCATCATTTTAGAGGTAAACTAATATTCATCTTAAGTTACCAATTTAGAGTGTACCGCCTGAATTTACCGTTACTGATTTATTGATTTTTGGTATTTTGTTAAATTGATCTGAGCCTTTTTTATCAGTGTTTTTTTTTGGCGGATTTATTTATTTAGGGTTGAATTATACAGTGTCATTAGTATTTGATCATGAGTTTCAATTTTCAATTATTTATGCAAGTTCTGTATTTCTTAATTTTTACTGAACACCTGACTGGCCAAAAGAAGTCACCCAACCTTAGTCATTTCGTCCCAGCTCGGTAAATTTTACACCCCACATATTTCGAGTTCCTATATTCTTCTGTTTCGGGTTTATAATTGATAATTTTAAAATCAAATATCGGTTTGGAAATTAAATTTGTTTTAGCTCTCCAAAAATATGAGTATCAATTTTGAAATTTATTCGAAAGTGTATTTTAAAGACCAAAATGATACGGAGTATTCCAATACGTTGCCCCTTTGTCGAGTTATAAGATTGTTGAGCAACATGTATGAATTGAGAGGGACGATAAAAAGATAAAAACCTGCAATTGAGAATTGAGATCGAGAATTGTGAATATCTCCTTTCTTACTAATCATTGCTTGCTGAATGTAGTTTAAAATGTTTAATGATGTACTCTCACTCTCTCTTTGTTGGGAAAGTGTATAAACTTGTAAGAGTTAATTTTGATTATGATTAAGAAAAAAGGTATGATATAGAAACTTTATGAAAAAATGTATGTGAAAAAGTAAAGTTTGTATATGAAAAAGTAATTCCGTAAAACAATGATATCACATATTCAAATTTCACACACACACACTTACCAAGTGTTTCTTCAACCTAATCATCTAGCAAGTCAAATGAAACTCCAACCAACAAAAACGTGTTACAGCTCTAAGATCACTTAAATAACACAATTAAATTGGATTTTAGCCAAGACTTGAACCATAGAAAGCATCTAGACGTAATTATTTCTTTTGAAGGTACCTTAAGCCAAATCTACCCTATAATTTCTTTTATTTGTCATTAGGTAAAAAAAAACTGACTTTCACCCACCAAGCTACTTTCAAAGAAAAAATCCCACGTAGTGAACATTAACAATTCAATACTTTAACACATTTCAATAAATGCTAAAACCTTTGTTATAACAACGGTTTTTTCTATTGTAAGATTATCTACTAAGAATAATGAACAATTTAAATTTTAAAGAAGTTTCCTTAATGTGGTAGTGAAAGTCGTAAAACAAATGCCAAAATGATGAAGAGACATATTAGAAATAAGGTTTTATGAAAAATAGGGTAAAGTAATATTTGTATGGTAATTTTTGGAAGAGGAGTAAAAACTGAGATACAGTAAGTTAATATGGCCTTTTCCAAGTATGCTCAAACATTTTAATTGACTAGGTAGAATTACATACAAACTAAGTTGTTAGATTAAACGTAATCTATACAAAAAAAAATATTGTCAAGAAACATGTCGTAAGTAATCCTTACCCTTTAAAAAGAGAGGAGTTGAACTTACTGTAGCTATGAATAGTAGCGGTTCTCTCCCTACCCTTGATTTCCCCTTTTGATCCCTACCCTCCATTTCTCTCCCATTCACTCACACCCACTCCTTTTACACGATATTCTCCTTACCCTTTAAAAAGAGAGGAGTTGAACTTACTGTAGCTATGAATAGTAGCGGTTCTCTCCCTACCCTTGATTTCCCCTTTTGATCCCTACCCTCCATTTCTCTCCCATTCACTCACACCCACTCCTTTTACACGATATTCTCCTTACCCTTTAAAAAGAGAGGAGTTGAACTTACTGTAGCTATGAATAGTAGCGGTTCTCTCCCTACCCTTGATTTCCCCTTTTGATCCCTACCCTCCATTTCTCTCCCATTCACTCACACCCACTCCTTTTACACGATATTCTCCTTACCCTTTAAAAAGAGAGGAGTTGAACTTATGAATAGTAGCGGTTCTCTCCCTACCCTTGATTTCCCCTTTTGATCCCTACCCTCCATTTCTCTCCCATCCACTCACACCCACTCCTTTTACACGATATTCTTGTATGATTCTCTCCCACTCATTTCCATCTCCATCTCATAATGCCTCCCTCCATTCTCCACTTCACTCTCCCCTCCTCGATCAAGGCTCGCACAACGATGACGATGATGAACTGGCGTGATGACGATAGCTGTGCTTCTGACGATGAAGACGGCTGATTTTTTTCTTTCCTTATTTCCTATTGGTTTCCTCTCTCCTTGTTGGTTAGTTTACTCATTGTTTTCTG
This sequence comes from Silene latifolia, assembly GCF_048544455.1. Taxonomy (NCBI): domain Eukaryota; kingdom Viridiplantae; phylum Streptophyta; class Magnoliopsida; order Caryophyllales; family Caryophyllaceae; genus Silene; species Silene latifolia. Next base: position 11,840,887 of record NC_133529.1, read on the forward strand.
GATTTTTTCTTATTTCCATTTTCGTTTTGCTTTTTCTGGGTTTTACTCCCTCCATCTCAACTCAGTTTATTAAAAATAAAGGCTTTTCCTGTTTATAATTTGTTTGTGATGTTTATATTGCGTGTAGTTGTTGAGGAGTAAACGATGCGGACTTGATGTCATGGCGATGACGATAAGGATTTGACGCGATGGCGATGATACTGCTGCGTGTGGTGACGGTGGCGGAAACAACCAGGTATTTTGGCATTCCATTTCTCTCTGTTATGTTGCTTTGGGTGGGGTTATGATTTTGAGTTACCTTGATTATCACTTCTGTGCTTTGTTACTGCTGATTAGTGGGCGGGATTGAGATTGGTTTGCCATTTTCCAATATCATTTTCTTTCTTTTCGTGGTTAATTATTTTCATCTTTGTTTCTGGCATTTTGTATTAGTGTGTTGATCTTTATATTCTGAATTTCTTGCTAATTTACCTTGGTTATCGCTACCGGCCTACCACTTGGTTATTTTCATTTATCTACGTATTCCAATTATTGTTAATCCTCCTTATTGTTTATTATTTTGATCTTTGGTTTTTGGGTTTGTTACTTCCCGGGGCTGGAGTTGTGGACATGACTACATAAGGCTGGGGTTGACATTGGTCAATTTAGGTTGTTTGGAGCTTTATTGACTGATGCTTAAGTGTTTTAAATCAAATGCTTCGCTTTTTCAATTTGTATTCTGCTTTCAAGTAACTCATGTTGAGTGCACGGTTTCAGGTGATGAATGCAAAGCCCTTTTGGAATGAAGCCCTTCAGGCAGAAGTCGGGTTGCCCTTGGATCATAATATTTCACTGATTGGATTCATAGGCCGACTTGAAGAGCAGAAAGGTTACGATATCCTTGCTAAAGAAATTCCTCATTTCATCAAGGAGAATAATGTACAGATTTTGATTGATGCTTAAATGTTTTAATTCAAGTGCTAAGCTTTCCCAAATCTTATTCTGCGGTTTTGAAGATATTTGATTTGTCCTCGTTTGATACAATTTTGATTCACCTATTTAACAATGCCCTTTCATCAGATCTATTTTCATTTTTTTGTCCTTCCCGTCCCTGTTGGTTTTTATAGATTTTCCTTACCATCCCTTTGCGTATTTAGCTTTTTGTTAATCAGGTTTGATCAACATCACCGGCCAGCGTCATATTTTCGTACATTTCTGTTGTTCATGGATTACGTTTGGGTAGAGTTTATCTCACCCCTTATGGCAAACTCAGGGCACTTATATTATTTCGTAATCTACCATTATGATAACGTGACTTGTTATTACCTGTTTTCCTTGAGATTGATCCTAGGTTTAGGTATTATTATTATTACTATTATAATTATCTCTCTAACTTTTCCTTTTACTTTTAGATATGCTTCCATCTTTTCCTCAATCATTGATGATCAACCCTATTTTATAACCCATAATTTTATCAAAGTTTTAGTCTTTATGCTTTTTACCAAAATTCAAGTTTAGATTTTTATGGGTGAAATTAATATAATTTTGGAAATGTTTCTGTAAGGTGAGCTTAATTATGTAAGAGGTACATTTAGGAGATTTTAGTTTTGACAGTTGTATTGAAAAATTTGATCCCTGAGGTGAAATAATATTGAGTTTGGACTCATTGGAGTATTGAGTAAGGTTTATCTGAATAAATACAATTTATGTTGAGTAAGGTTTATCTATGTGTGGTGTGCGTGGTTACCAGTGCTGACTTTTTTTTTCCGGATATGTAACTTTATGGTTACCCTCCCCCCGATCTTGTAACTTTCTTTCAAAGAACTTGGTATAATACGTAGTTCTGTTTTAGGACCACCCCAAATATTTAATCATTTTATTTTTGGAGCCTTAGGTTTTTGCCATCTCTTCAACTCTTTAAGTTTAGACTATCTTTGTCGTGTAATGTCACTTTAAAGCTGGCCATGATATTTGAAGTTTTAAAAATCAATATTAAATGTAGTATGGTACTATGGTGTAGCTTAATAGATTCATAGATCGAGAGATTAAGTCAAGCCGAGTATTAACACCATGGTTAAATTGTAGATCCAAGGGCGCCATTGAAAAGCAAGGAGGGGAGGGGGACAATTGCAAGTGGTGGGCGATTAAGAGGTAGTTATCTTGCTTCGCCGAGAATTCATCGTATTTTGCTTGAATTATCACTTTTGGCACTCCAGATCTCCTGTTTTCATCTTTCTGTAGCTAATTTTATTCAACTATCCTCTGTTTGGCAGAATGTTGCTTCTATGACATCAACCTCTACCCGCGCACCAATCTTCATAGCGTCCGCATGTGCAATGAAGATGTCGGTGCTGAAGGGGAATGTGTTGGCACCATACCAGACCCGGTATGCTTATAGCTTTGCTGTACTAACTTAAGCTTTAGTTACATTGCTTGTATTAGCTTTAAAGGTGTCCCTTGAAATAAAAATGAACTTTAAAATATGAGCTATGATATTATACGTGTCGGATTAGGGAGAGCTTGTATGAAAGAGTTGCATCAATCAGGGGCAGTTCTTGCCTTGTTTAGTCTCATCATCCATAGGGTTACTATTTCCTATTCAATATTTTAGTGTGTATTTGATGAACTGAAAGGGAAGAGGAGAACAAAGGCAATGATGGTGCTAGGGGAAATTTATAGGGATCACCCATCTCTTCTCACTGAACTCTGCAATAGGTCTCTGCACGCCTTTTATTCCTTTAAATACGTGGATCCCTTTTTCTTGCTTGAGTATGTAGTGAAGACTAAAATCATTGACTTTAGAGGCAAGAGGTCCCTTCATATACTTAAATTTCTAAAGGTACCTGATTTTTGGTGATAGAAGTTAGAACATTACATTTCAAACAAATATCTGTTTCTTGTAGTTGATAATCTCCAGCTCTAATAGCCCGTCATTAGTTTTTCGACCTTAGGTCAAAATAAATGAACCCAAATGCTTCAAAATTTTAATATATTTCGTTTTGTTAATACTATTGCTTTACTGGAGGGTAGCAGTGTGGTACGTTACACAAACCGCTGCTTTATGTCTTACCTCCTACTATATACCATGTAGACCTTGGTCTATGAATCTACTTCTCGTTGTTTGTTAGTTTGATCTGTGTTTTCGAGGTTTGTGGCTTACAAGTTGAAGTGTTCATATGCTGGACAATTTCATTGAATGTGGCTCCCTTTTTTTGCATCTCTGAATGCTTTTATTGTATTATGTGTTTTGTGTTTACAAATTTTTTATTTTTTTATTATTATTGTATTCCTGGAGTTTTTGGTTTACCGCTTCCCTGCAATAGGTGATCTAAATGGAGTTTTTGACTTCCTTTTATTGCTTTTAGTATACCTAATAAGAATGTTTACAGTTACTTCCCATATCAATAGTATGAATGGATCAACTCTTACTAATTTTTGTTTCACGCCAGGAATTTGTCCGTGGGATATATAGTTTCGACCATCCCGTTGCAGGTCTCGCGTTCAGACTTCCACATCAGGTATATTCTTTGATATCCCGCCTATGCTCTTGTATTATGGGGTTTTTGAAACCGTGCAGTTAGCCTACTGTGTGGAAACTTCGACTCTGTATTCTGGGGACTGGGGAGCCTTTAACTGTTAGCACGTAGAACAGTGTGAGGCACAGTGATACATATATACCCTTATTCTTTCATTCTGTATACCTTGGTCTCCAATATGACTCCTATCTCCCCGCTTAATCAACCCACCACCATTTAAGAAAATCGCTAGCAACTCATCGTGTTATCTTCTCTTTCCTCAATTTACATCAATTCAGTACTGCTTAGTGCTTTTGTTTCTTTTTTGTTACTCTGACGGAGTAGTCTGACCTTCAAGTAATGGTTTGAATTGTCTTATGCTGACAAACTATTTACATTTATGATACTTCAACGGTAGAATAATCTTTTGACTATGACACGGGCTTCTAGCTTAAAATTTCCACAAAATATTATTTTTTATACCTGATCACCCCCGTGCAGATGCTATCAAACCTTAGAAATTAGAATGTTGCAAAAAAAAACTTCTGATACAAACTTATGCATCATAAGCATGTTATTAAATCTCCAACACAAACTTTCTGCCATAACTTTTGCAAATGAGACTCACAGTGTTGCAGCTAGACCTTGTTTCAGTGAGTTAGTTCTTGGTGTTGCTCTCAACTGTCTGGTAAGAGCATTATTCCTAAGTTTTACCCAATGAAAATTTACAGAGCTTCTGTACGTAGACTTTCTATTGTTCAGGGTTATCGCTTACTGGTTATTGCCTAAAATCTAACATTGAGCAAGTCTACACTTTCTGATTATGAGTTCTTGCCTGTAACACTTGAAAATCCAATTTTTTTGTGCAGGCACTTGGTCAATACATGGCAGCAGGAACTCAACTTGATGATCGCATGTATACATATATTCTTCTTTGACACATTTACAATAACAATCACTCGGTGGGAATGGCAAATAAACTTGCTGTCATCTGCAAAATATCTCCAGATATCAAGTAATTTTCCTTCATTTTTTCATGAGGCTCTTCCTTAAAATATACTTACCCTTGTGTCGGACATAGGAAAACACACTGCTTTCATAAAATTGTCATTACGTTGTTGCTAATCTTCAAGTTTTGTAGTTCAGAAATTATGATGAGACTCTTAGCACACTCAGATTTGGACAAATGATAAGTTCCACCCAAAACAAGCCAGTCATCAATAAGATAACCGAAGAGGACATGGATGATATTACAGATCAGTGTCAGCTGACGGTACCTACATTTGTTTTCCGCATTCCTTTTGTTTGGATGGAGATATTTGGAGGGGAAAGAAGGGGAATGAGGGATCCATGTCATAATAGAAGTTTTTCGAACATAGGAAATTTTCCGTCCCAAACAAACCCTTGCTCTTGGTCGATTGAGGTTGGTGCAAATAACGAAATTTACTAGACTTGAGCCGATTATTTTTGTGCTTTAATCAACTATCTTATAAACTTATTAACTGTTATTAAACGGTATCTAATTCTTGTTATGCAATTACCTCTTTATTGATTAATTATACAGTTTCTTAATTTCGGATTAGTGGTTTTCAATGATTTGGGAACTTTTGGGGTGTGGGATCTTATTATTTTCTCTTTATATTGTTAATGTATGAGACGACACAACTTTAGATCGAATGTGATCCACCTCACTTGTATTTCTTTGCTAATGTTTAGCGGTTGATATTTGCCTTTACAGATGGTCTTCAAGTTCCCATTCATGTTCTCGTTAGGGGTATTCACGTGGGACTATTTGTTGGCTGGTTTGTTGTTGCAGTAGCATGGAATGGAGAAATCGAGGGCCTCTTTATTGGAATGTGTGCCAGATAGTAATTGCCCAACTCAGTTGTCAGACTTGGGTACCAAGTCATATGTGACCTGCTTGTTTTAACTAAGTAGCCTTCTAATTTAAATTCCTTTATTATTATGAATATGAATTCTTGTTCATGTTTATCTTGGCATATTTAAGCGGGGTTGTTTGCTGCTTCGATATTTTAATCCTATTGATAGTACATCTGTAATATTGGACGCTTTGCCAACGCGGCTTTTACTCGGCAAATATCTTTAGTTACGTATTTGCAAAAATTATAAAAATTAGATGTTTTAATTTACTCTTAAAGACGAATCAAATAAGTCTCACATGAATATATTTTCACTTATATATCGAGAAAAAATTGAAGTTGAATGCCCGCTTGTGAATAGTGTGCAAAAGAGATAATGGCCTTGTGGAGTTGAATGGAGGGAGTAATGAAACTGCAGTTCTTCTCATTACTTCTCTGATCGAGCTTAACTTCGAGTGCCTTTTCAACTCTATAACCAGTGTTAAGGATGAATTTTTTATCCATATAATTTTATTGCAATTCGAGGTACTTTGAATGATAGAAAACCTTCAGAATGATGGAGCCACATCACAACATCAGTTAAGATTTGTAGAGAAAAATCTACTCCCTATATCTAATGTTTGAAATGTTGTGAAGTTGATATAAATGTATGTATTAACTATGGCCTGGACGTAGGTTTGGCTGATAGATGAGTTTTAGACATCTCTAGGAGACTAGGACAGTGAACAGTCCTGAACATGTAGGTCATGTTTGTCAACTTGAGGAAATTTGACGCCCGAGTGTTAAAACTGTTGGATGCTTATATTTCTGCTGTAATTTAAAAAAAAAAAAAAAATTGGGTTCCTTTTATTTTGCTGAACTGTTGGGTCAATAGTGATCTGAGTGGTTTTGTTTTAAAGTGGCTCCAAAGTAATATGTTTATTTGATGGAACATACTCACGTTTTACTTTTGTGCTCCAACACAGGAACGTAGAGGACGCAGAACCAGTAGCTTTTGACTCGGGAAAGGCCTTAACGATTGAAAAGACACAACCTTTTATTCTCCTTTAGGATTCTTGCATCTTACCGTTTGTCTTATGTGGAAAACGCCTCACCGCTGCTCAAACGTTTAGCCGTATTTGAACAAATCATGCTTCTAATAGAAGTCAAGGAGCCATATTGAATGCTTGCGTCTAAGAGTTAGTCTCACTACCTCTTGCGTTAGAATTGGTGAATTCAATGTCCATTCAACAATTAAGCTTTCAGCAACAGCTATATTGTTATTGTTATTTTTATATTCTAACTTCTAAGCCACAGAAAACACTATCGTTTATCATAATATTTGATAGTTGTGCCAATGAACCGTATAAGTGTCATACATATGCTGGAATGCATAGTATTTATGCGCATATACATGTATATGTATTGCAGATTATTCTTCTCCATCTATTATGCGGCTGTTCTTTTGTAATTATTTTGCACCAAACATAGTGTTTTCAAGCGTTTTCGCCAATTGTGCGATCACTACTATGGTCGGTCTACCATATCTTCATACATTATGGACACTTCCCTTTATATTTACATACTTCCTAACTTGTTTTTGATTAGCATTTTATCAAATTGGGGCACCGCGCCCGGTAGGGCGCGGAGCAACGACTAGTCAATAAAAATGTTTGAGCATACTTGGAAAATGCCATAATCTTTTGCCTTAGTCATGATGGCGTCACGGATTCTATCTCGATGGTTTTCCAAATGCATTTCTGGTAGGTCGACTGCGCTTAATTCACCCTCAGGAGGCATAAAGAAATTACTTCCAGTTGTTTCTTCGGGTAGTATTACATACTCGGCTGGTAAATTACCGTATGTTTCTTTTAGGCGTTCGACTAGTAGCTTCTCCATTATTTAGAATAGGTTATTGAACGAACGTGAACTAGACTAATAATAGAAACTTACTAATATAACACCCGTGAAAATATTTTTATACAGAGTTACTTAAACTTTTTTTTGCAGGAATAATAAAATTTCCTCCCTACACTTATTTATTTACATAATCTCCAATGGAAATAAATGTGTGGAGGAAATTCGAAAATGAAATACATGTTTTTGAAGATTTTTGAAATATAAAATTTCCTCCCCACACTTATTTATTTACTTTCTTTCAAAAAGAAACAAATGTGTGGAGTAAATTGAAATTAAATGCATGCTTTTGGGTTTTCAATTTTTTTTCAAAGAAAAGAACATGTTTTTGGATTTTAGAAAATTTTATCAAAAAGAAGGTGAGGAACAAATGTTGTTCGATATAGAAACTTCAAGTATGGTCACTATTTAAAATTTCACCTTACTGATAATACAAATACGTGTACACAATTACAACGTTACTAGCGTATGCAGTGGCGGAGCCAGGATTTGAACTTAGGGGGGGCGAAATATTTTAGGGGGGGCGAGCGACTAATTTCATAAGGCACCCCAAAAAAATTTCGAAAAATTTAACTAAAAACTTCGAAAATTTCATCCGCCAGGGGGGCGACCGCCCCTGCTAGCCCCTCCCTAGCTCCACCACTGAGCGTATGTGATAGAAAGACAACTACTTTTACTCCCGTGTAATGGATGGATATTCAACACTTTGACTAGATCCATTGATTATTATCAATGGTTTAATTTCTTGTACTTTATTATTATTGTTACTAGTATGGGTGCCCGGCTTCGCCCGGGTTACCTCTATTTAGCATTAAAATATATTTTCAATTAATTAAAACTACTTTAAATTTGCACAACTCATAAATTTATTATTAATATGTTTTTCTATGATACGGAGTATATCTTAAAATTACAATGAAATAAATTATGAGACAAATTCACTACTCCCGCTATTAATATTTTACTTAAATCGATTGTTTAGCTAATTGTTCATATATAATTTCTTTTGTTCTTAGTATGTTAATTTTATTACATTCGTTATTATTACTTTTACTTTCACTACTCCCGCCGTAATTATTGTTACCTAATTATTGTTAATTTCACTACTTGTACATTAATATTGATAATTTCACTACTCCCGTTGTTATTTTTGTTACTTTCACTACTCTTGCTCGCTGCTAATATTGTTATTTGACTATTCAAATAAGTGATTACTATCATATTACTATATCCAATATCACTACAATTCTTTTCACTACTAACTAAAAGAATTACTTTTTACTCTTAAGTATCTAATGATTGATTACTATATCCAAGGTTACTTTTATTATTCTCACTACTCGAAATAAATATATTACATATACGCATTAAATTAATTAAGTCGAAATAATTATGGAATATTATATTTTTTTGGAAATCTAGCTTAATTTATTAACTTTTTAATAGTTTTCAAAATATAATTTACTTTTTAATATTTTCCAAAATATAATATACTCGAAATAAATATATTTGTTTATGTTAAAATAATTAACATCTTTATACGGAGTACTAATTAATACCATAAGTGGAGCATATTTATTTTAAGGAAAATCACCATATTCCGGTGTTCTCTGAATTCATACTTCAACCAAAACTATATAATATTTACATTGAAGTCCTTTGTTCAGGTTCATCGCACTGTGCTATTGATTTAAAACTATATAGTATAATTAATTTGTATAGATTCTTCGCCCGGGATATCTCTACTTACCATTATTTTTTTTTCATTAAATAAAATACTTAAAGTTGCATAACCCATAAATTTATCATTAATATATTTTTCTATGCATATCCTAAAATTACAATGAAATAAATTTTGAAACAAATTCACTACTCCCGCTATTAATATTTAACTTTTATAAATGAAACAATAGTAATAACGTTTCACTACTTTCCCGTAATCATTGTTACTTTCACTACTCCCGCCGTAATTATTGTTACTGTCACTACTGTCGCATTAATATTGATAATTTCACTACTCCCTCCGTAATCCTTGTTACTTTCACTATTGCCGCATTAATATTGATTATTTCACTACTCCCGTTGTTGTTTCTACCAGTTTCACTAATCTCATTTGATAATATTGTTATTTTTACTATTCAAATGAGTGATTACTATCATATCACTATATCCAATGTTACTACAACTCTTTTCTTTCTTGTGAAATTATTTTTTTACTACTTAGACATGCAATTTTAAGAGGATAATATATTTATATAAATATATTACATATATGCATTAAATCAATCGAAAGAATTATGCAATATTATATATTATGGAATCTAACTTGAATTATTTATAACCTATTTATATTATATTTTTGTATGTTAAATAATTAACATCTCTATACATCTAATAAACTATAAAGTTTAATAAAATTGCGTAGATTTTAAATTTAATATATAATTTTATAATGATAATAATTAACACCATAAGTGTGTATGTTTATACTAATTAATTATTTTATTTTATGAAAATTGACCATCTTCTAGTCTTCTATAAATATTTAGGAAAATTACCAAGCATCTTCTTTCTTTTAGTCTCCTTGAAATTGATAATCTTAATTAATTATTTTATTTTAAGGAAATTGACCATCTTAATTAATTATTTTATTTTAAGGAAATTGACCATGTTTTAGTCTCGTACAAATGTTTAGGAAAATTACGAAGCTTCTATATAATTTAATTTTAACCCAAACTATATAATATTTGCATTGAGATCCCTTAATTGGGTCCATCACACGGTGCTAGTGATATAAAACTATATAGTATAATTAATTTATATAACTTTCTTTAATTATATTGAAGTCACTTGGTTTCTTGAATTAATATATAGTATTGATTATAATTTATTAATTAATATGTACATACAAATATAAACGTGAACATTTACTTACAAAACATAAATATAATCGATTTTTCAGTAATTAATTCCACATTCTTTGCCGTGGGCCCACATTTCCTGTTTAATTAGAGTTCTGTTTTGTCGGGTTATTTTCCAGTTTGGTGGTTTCAGGTCGGGTCATTTTCGGATCGGGTCAGCTATGAGTCAATAAAGCTCGGGTCATGTTCGAGTTGGGTTGGGTCAATTTGGGTTTCGGGTTATGTAATTCGAGTTAATTTCGAATTCGGGTCAAATTGGTTTTGTCAAGTCTAGTCACATTTACTCTATAGTAAGTTGACAAAAGTGGCCGTTTTAAGGATATTTATCGATTTTTATGTTTCCTTTGCTAGCTGGTCGAATGTCCAAAGATAAAAATATCACGATGATATATCTACAAAATCGTCATCAACAACCCTATAAAATAACCTTGCCAGTTGCCATATATCACAGACACCCTATAAAGAAAGAGGAAAAACCAACACTTACTTTCACAAATATCATATTTTTTGTGTTGTTTATTTCTACCACGCCACCTTTATTAAAGAGTATAATACTTTTTTTATTTACCCTTTTAGAAAATACGGTGCTAATAGGCGTCATTCATCACAACATTTTCCAACTATAAAACCAACACTCCCCTACATTCAATTCTCGCCTTGCAAAATCACGCATATATGTCACTCTTAAGTACTCGCGTGAAGGGGAACCGTGACTATTTTCCTGACTCCTACACTTATGTACAAAGCCCAATTGATTTATGTCCGCCTGTATGGACACAAATTCCAGTAATTGATTTAGCCAAAGGAAAACATAGTCTTTCTGCTGCTAGAGAACTTGTCGAGGAAATTAAGCGAGCATGCGAGGAATTTGGCATGTTTAAGGTAATTGATTTAGCCAAGAAACTTAAAAAACTGATTAAACAAACCTTAAACATGCCAAATTCCTCGCATGCTCGCTTAATTTCCTCGACAAGTTCTCTAGCAGCAGAAAGACTATGTTTTCCTTTGGCTAAATCAATTACTGGAATTTGTGTCCATACAGGCGGACATAAATCAATTGGGCTTTGTACATAAGTGTAGGAGTCAGGAAAATAGTCACGGTTCCCCTTCACGCGAGTACTTAAGAGTGACATATATGCGTGATTTTGCAAGGCGAGAATTGAATGTAGGGAAGTGTTGGTTTTATAGTTGGAAAATGTTGTGATGAATGACGCCTATTAACACCGTATTTTCTAAAAGGGTAAACAAAAAAGTATTATACTCTTTAATAAAGGTGGCGTGGTAGAAATAAACAACACAAAAAATATGATATTTGTGAAAGTAAGGCTCTGTTCTTTTGGACTGAAATTGTCTCAATCAATCAATCGAATCAATCAACTTAATAGATTCAATCGAATGAATCGAACTTAATGGAGCTGAATCGAATCGAATCGAATCGAATGATTCGAATCGAATCGAATCGAATCAAATAATAATAAAAAGATTAAATTAATAATAATAATAATAATAAATATTATAATAAAAATAATAGCAACAATAATAATAATAATAATAATAATAATAATAATAATATATTATAATATTATTCATTAATAATAATAATAATATATTCAAATAATCTAATAATAATAATCTAATAAGATATATAAAAAAATAAAATAGTAATATAATAATAAATATAGTAATAATAATAATATTAGTAATATAAATGATAAAATTAATAATAATAATATAATATATTAATAATAATAACTAAAAAAATTAATAATAATAATAATAATATAATAATAGGTCTAATATAATAACTTATTAATATAATAATAATAAATATAATAATAATAATAATAATAAATATGTGATTAATAATATTAATAATAATGAGTATATTAATAAAATAATAAATATAATATAATAACTTATTAATATAATAATATTATATATAATAATAATAATAATTTATTAATAATATTAATAATAATGAATATATTAATAAAATAATAAATATAATGTTCCGGGAGTAATTCCGGAGCAGGATTATGACCACTTGAGCTTGTTGAATGACGTCGTTGCTTGTCTCTTCCTTTCACTCTCTCCTGTAAAGATGAACAAACTGAGGGCTCGGCTTGGTACCGAGCGTACTCACTCCGACGCTCAAGTCAGTAAACTTAAACAGATAAGTTGTGTATTAACTTGGCAAAGTATATTGTAGAGAGATAAGTGAGTTTATACCAGATTAAGATGATATTCGGATCCTTTTCTCAATGAGAGAAGTGGAGTATTTATAGACTTTCACCTTTTGTCACGTAGTGGCCAAGTGGCGAGCAGTGGAAAGATCTGTCTTACCCTCGGCCGAGGGACCCGGGACAGGCCGCAGGCCTGGTTGACTCCATGCCGAGGGGACTGGATGCGAGTACGCGGATATGCCTCTCGGCCGGCTAGTTCCCGAGCCGAGACCCAGTGACAGCCGAAGCGGGCTTTGTCGGTTAAGGGTCGTTAATATGTTGACTTGCTGTCTTTTAGCTTTGACCTTGGTCAATGTGTTGACTCGGTCAGCGGGTGCGGAATATGCCCCATCAATTTGCCCCCAGCGTAGTCTATGCCGTGGTATGGACCTTCGATGAGTGTTGAGTGTATTCTGCGCATGTCGAACTTCTTCCTCGGCTTGGTCCTGTTCAGGCCGTACCATATCCCCCCTCCACATTGTTGTGTAATGGACATCGAATGTGGAAAAGAAAATGGCGCTGGCCGAGACCAAGGTTGGGAGTGCCGTGTGCTTTTGATTGCCCCCGGCCGGTGCTGCCAAGCTTAGTTGATCAGCTGGCCGTTAGCAAGTAGATACCAAGGAGCGTGTCGAAGAAGATTTGTCACTGTATGTCGATTGACATTCCGTGGCTGCATGCTTGACACGTGGCCTAGTGTTGATTGGTGGACGCTTCATGGGCCTTGCTCTGATTGGTCCACTGAATGGGCTTTGCTCTATAAATAGAGCAGTATGCCCCTCATTTTGACCTGCAAACTTCTTTTTCTCAAAAAATTTCCTCTTTCTAGTTTTCGAAGAGTTTCTTTCTCTCTCTAGTTTTCGAAGCGTTACTCGGCGTAACACTTTCTTTCAAGGTAAACAAACAAATTCTTCCCCAACTTTTATTTGTTAATTAATTGTTGCCACCATGTCTGCTGCCGATGCTCTGCCTAGTACCTCTACTCCGGGGCGAACCGCCGCATCCCGATGAACAGGGAGCCATTTGGTTGTCACCCCGATAGGGTTCGGGGGCGCTTGTCGCCTTCTCCTGAAATTGATGAGAAATTTTTGGAGGATTTTGATGATGATGATGATGAAAAGACCCATTCTGATGTAGTGAGGCCGCATTTCCTGTGGCACGGCGAAGCCTGTTCGATTAAACCCGACCGTGTTTGGACGAACAAGTTCGCTAATGTCTCCGGACCTGAACTTTTTGAAGACCATTACTCCTTCGGCAGGGGGTATAGAATTATTGTCCCTGAGGGTGATCAGGCCGTCTGTTGCCCTCCCGAAGGTCAGATCGGCGTGTATATTAGGCATCCGGAGTATGGGCTCCGTTTTCCTCTTAATGAACACGTCGCGGCCATAATCAAAGCCATGAATGTCGCCGTGGCACAACTGCATCTGTTGGCCATTAGGACGATCATTGGCTTCGTATGGTTACGTCTTTTTAAAGGGGGGCCCCAACGGTGAACCTTTTTCGCCGGCTCCACCATCTTCGGCAGTCTACCCTAGGCGGCACGGTGGTACAGTGTGCAGACCGAGCCGGGTTATGTTACCGTTTCCAAGCTGACATCTTGCAAAGACTGGAAGGGGCGGTGGGTATACGTCGAGGTTCCGGAGGACTATCCACTTTGCCCGGTCCTTCCGCCGCGTCAATTTGCGGTGTGAGAGTCGGGGGAGCATGACAGATATGTCTCCCGTAATAAGATTAAGATGGACGCCAAGAAGGTCTATCTTAAGGAAGACGAAGTGCGGGCAATGAGCCATTCGAGGCCGAGAGGATGGCACGCCGAAGGGATGGATGCCTCCGACGCAGATCTTCCTTCAAGACGAGCCGCTTTGCCACGTCGGCCTCATACCGGCCCTCGGCCAGGGTGAGTGGGGTCGGTATGAGGCCCACCTTTGCTTTTTATGCTTCTGTATTTGAGCCTTGGTTTACTTCTTTTGCTTAACTGTTGACTTTGTTTCTTGCAGATCGATTTGGCCGTGATCTCCCCGTCTCCATCCTAAACAAGTTGGGACTTGACCAGGACGGGAGAGTTGTTGAGCTGCATCCTAAGGCCGCACCGCGTGATCGCAGACTGGCCCCGCACGAACTCATGGAGCAGGCGTTGAAGGCAATGGATGTGGGGGCGACTCAAGCGGAGATTGGCGGTAACGTGCCGCGCCGGAGACCAAAAACAACGTTTACGGCGGCTACGACGTCAACTCCAACTCAATCTCCAATCCCCGCAGTCCAAAAGGATACGGTGGTCGTCAATGTTGACGAGGACGTCACCGTTCTGGAGGGTCCTCCTCCTTCAAATAAGAGGAAGGAAACAACGCCTGCTGCTGCTGTTACCGAGGCAGGGAAAGAGAAGGGGTCAGCCGGCCCTCTGCCCAAGAAGGCTAAGACTGGTACGGATCTAACCCATGGCTCGGATTTAGCAGGTTCTTTAGGCATTCCTGATGACAGGCTTTCTGATATGTCAATGAATGTTGACATGGACGCTTTGTCTGGGTTTTTTATAGATCAGCCGTCGCCAGCTGTTGTTCTCACCGAACGGCAATTGGAGAAGCAGCCTGTGCAGACGGGCGACAAAAATGCCGCCGCCGACTCCTCATCCGAGAAGGTTTCCTCCGTTCAGCTCAGGGCGGACGACATAAGGTTGTCCAAGAGGCTGGTGAAGTGGGCTGAACTAGCCGGCACTCATCTTATCGAGCAAGAAAAGCTCGTTGCTCAAACTGCCCCTACGCTCGAACGGCTTACGCTTGAGCTTGTCGCTGCTAAGAAGGAGGCCGAGAGGACGAAGAAGGACTTCCTGGCCACCATGAAGGACTTCCTCGCTGAGCGAAAGCTTAAGGAGGAAGCTGAGAAGCTGGTCCTGGCCGAGAGAGCTAAGGTTGAGTCTGCGCTGGCTGATGCCGCTAAGCTGCGGGAGGAGAGGAACAAGCTTGAGGGTGGTTACACGGCCATGGTTGAGCAGAGGGAAAGATGGAAGTCCCTGCATTTGGCCGAGGCGAAGGAGCATAAGGGCACAAAGGCTATCCTTGCTCAGAGGGAGAAGGATATTGAGATGCTTAAAACCGTCATCATCCCTGACATGTGTGCCCGGTACCGGGACCAAGCTGAAGATGCTACCAGGGATGCAATTAAGGAGCTCCTTCCTGAAGGCACCTTTCCGTGGCAAGATTTTGACCGGCTTCTGGATGAGAAGGCGGCTGCTGCGGAGGCCAAGGCCGTGGCCGAGGCGAAGGCGGCGAAGGCCGCTCAGGAGGCTGCGGAGAAGGCGGCCCGTGATGCTAAGGTGAAGGCGGCTAGAGAGGAGGCTGAGAGGGCAAAGGCAAGTGAAGCTGCCAAGTCGTCCTCTGGGCCGCCCACCGTTGGTGATGCTGCTACTGCTGCCGGTGGCGAGCAGCAACAAGCATAGAGAGACGGGCGATCGTCACCAGATTCACCCGGCCCTTCGGACAGCTTCAGCTGTTCGGGGGCCAACTATTAAGCCTTTCCTCCCTGCCATTCTTTTGGCGCTTCATATCTGAAATGTTGTAATTTTTACTGTTCTTTTTTTGTTAAACTTTGGTAGGTTGTGCTTAGGCTATCCCTATAGGGACGGTCGTCGACTTGATTTTGTCTTGCTTGTAAACACATTTTTTTTTTAATGAAGTTTGTTTATCTGCCTTCGGCTTGGCCGAGGCTTTCATCTTGTCCTCCATTTAGTTGTCTTCTTACGTTTTTAAACATATTGAGCGCTTTTTAGTTTTTACCTTCGGCTTGGCCGAGGCAGTTAGATTGCGTATCTCAACTGTACTTAAACGTTTTTAGCATATTGGTCGTGCCCCTGCGCCGCACTGAACAGCCGAGGCAAGGTTTACGTTCCCCAACTTGCTCAGCAACATGTTGGCATGTCGGTCGCTTCCTCCTCCACTCCCGGCTTTGGCCGAGGCGGTCAGATTTGCGCTTCCCAACTGCTGTTGTAAACATGTTAGCATATCGGTCGTTTCCCCGTCACTCCCGGCTTTGGCCGAGGCAATCGAGGTTACGGCTCGACTGCATTCGTATCTATAGACATATTGATCGCTTCCTCTGCCACTCCCGGATTGGTCGGGGCAGTCAGATTTGCGTTCTCAACTGTACTTATACATTCTTAAGCATGTTGGTCGCTTTCGCGAGTATCAACTGCATTTGTAGTGACTGCCCGGCTTTGGCCGTGGCGTCTACTAAGCATGTTGGTCGCTTTCGCGAGTATCAACTGCACTTGTAGTGACTACCCGACTTTGGCCGTGGCGTCTACTTTGGTACGACTACGGAGGGGACAAGCATTTTGATGGAAAACTTGGATAATTCTTCATAAGATATAATCACGCGTTGGGGTGCCCACAACGGTCTCGGACACCTCCGCCGCTATACGAAATACTTCCTAAGGTTGTCTGTGTTCCAGTGGCTCATTAGAGGCACACCCTCCATGTCTGTCAGCCGGTATGTCCCCGGCCTCATTTCTTCCACCACCCTGTAGGGTCCCTCCCAGTTGGCCGTCATTTTACCATGGATGTTTCCTTTGTTGGTCGCACCCTCTGGCAGACACTTGGATGTTGACTACTTCATCTCTCTCGTCCTTTGAGACGAGCTTTTGTGCTTCCCCCCGGTCCGAGACGTACATCAATGTCAGGGCCCGGATGGACATCACAGCATCGGCCTCGCTCAAAGTGACCCGGCCTATGAGAACATTGTAGGCAGACAAACCATCAATAACCACGAACTAAGATAAAACATTTTTAGCCGCGTCCGCTTGGCCGAACATCACCGGCAGTCTGATTGACCCCAGGGGTACCAGGCCGAGGGGACTGGATGCGAGTACGCGGATATGCCTCTCGGCCGGCTAGCTGCCGAGCCGAGACCCAAGTGACAGGCCGACAGGCTTTGTTGGTTAGGCTGTTAATATGTTGACTTGCTGTCTTTTAGCTTTGACCTTGGTCAATGTGTTGACTCGGTCAGCGGGTGCAGAATATGCCCCATCATATAATATAATAATAATAATGATGATGATAATAATAATAATAATAATAATAATAATAATAATAATAATAATAATAATAATAATAATAATAATAATAATAATAATAATAATAATAATAATAATTAAAATATTAATAATAAATATAAGTATATTAAATATAAATATAATAATATAAAAAATACGAATTAATTATTAATAAATATAATAGTAATATAATAAATAAAAAAATAATATAATAATAACTATAGTAAATACATTAATATAAAAATAATAATAATAAGAATAATATCAATAAGAATAATAATAGTAATGTTGAAATAAACTAATATGAATCGAATCGAATCGAATCGAATCGAATCGAATCGAATCGAATGGAGTCAATCGAATCGAATCGAATCGAATGAAGCCGAATCGAATCGAATGAACTTATTAGAACTGAAATTAAGTCCAAAAGAACAGGGCCTAAGTGTTAGTTTTTCCTCTTTTGTTATAGGGTGCGTTTGTGATGTATGGCAACTGGCAAGGTTATTTTATAGGGTTGTTGATGACGATTTTATAGATATATCATCGTAATATTTTTATCTTTGGAAATTCGACCGGCTAGCAAAGGAAACATAAAAATCGATAAATACCCTTAAAATGGTCACTTTTGTCAACTTACTACAGAGTAAATGTGACTAGACTTGACAAAACCAATTTGACCCGAAAAAACTGATCCGAGATTCGAAATTAACTCGAATTACATAACCCAACCCAACTCGAACATGACCCGAGCTTTATTGACCCAGAGCTGACCCGATCCGAAAATGACCCGACCTGAAACCATCAAACTCGAAAATAACCCGACAAAACCGAACTCTAATTAAACAGGAAATGTGGGCCCCATGGCAAAGAATGTGGAATTAATTACTAAAAAACCGATTATGTTTATGTTTTGTACGTAAATATGTTCGTTTATATTTTGTATGTACATATTAATTGATAACGAATAATAAATAATTTAAATCACAAATAATTCACTCCAAATTTTTACTACAATAATAAATTACGATAAATTACACCAATTAATAAAAATCCAGTTCATATTTTTACTACAATAATAAATAACAATAATAATAAAGTACAAGAAATTAAACCATTGATAATAATCAATGGATCTAGTCAAAGTGTTGAATATCCATCCCTTGCACGGAGTAAAGGTAGTTGTTTTTCTATCACATACGCTCGTAACGTTGTAATTGTGTACATTATTTGTATTATCAGTAAGGTGAAATTTTAAATAGTGACCATACTTGAAGTTTCTGTATCGAACAACATTTGTTCCTCACCTTCTTTTTGATAAAATTTTCTAAAACCCAAAAACATGTTCTTTTCTTTGAAAAAAAAAAATTGAAAATCCAAAAACATGCATTTAATTTCAATTTACTCCACACATTTGTTTCTTTTTGAAACATAGTAAATAAATAACTGTGGGGAAGAAATTTTATATTTCAAAAATCTTCAAAAACATGCATTTCATTTCCGAATTTCCTCCACACATTTATTTCCATTGGAGATTATGTAAATAAATAAGTGTGGCAAGGAAACTTTTTTATATACAAATACAAAAACGTGTCTTTTATTTTTCCTATGTATTCCCCTACCTTTCGTTCCATCGAGGACGGTGTAAATTTTAAGTGTGGGGAGGAAAATATCAACTTTGTGCATATTGTTTATATTTGTATATATTTGCTTGTTAATTTGGAAAAATTACAAAAAAATACCTAAAAATTGAAAATTTTCAAATAAATCAAAAAATTTGCATTGTTTATATTATATATATTGCATTTGTCCTAACAATTTTGATAGGCAACACATGCGAGCATCGAAGAAGACGTTTGGTAAAATTCTTCCAATACTGTATCCTTCCTTTTCTTTTTGTATATATAAGCGTGGAGGAGGACGGGATATGTGATGTGGGTGTTCCCTTTGGGAACCATTTTGGATATACTTGTGTTGTTGGTGTGCTGTTAGAACTAAATATTGTATGCATTTAGACTAGACAAGTATATATGTGTTCACTCTTGCATTCACTTAGTTTGTTGATATGTTTAGTTGCATTTCATACACGTTGCATCTTGTTTATAAATAGTTGCATAGAGGGTTTAAATATGGAGGGTATATGTCGTCAATGATGATAATTGTTTTGCCCGTGTCATTTCCCTCTTGATAGCTTGTGCCTCTTGACGACACATGGTTAGGGTTTTTGTTTGCAAAAACCCGGAAGTCTAGCTTAACAACCAAGTTGCGACCACCCTGGAAGACCGTATTAGACCCGAGACTCGACCTAGGACCGACATAGCTACTCAAATGTAAGGATAGAGCCTCCATATGGCCGGTCCATCAAACCGGTCCCGTTAGGTATTTGTGAGTAGTTCTCCTTGCGTCGTGTGTCATGTCAAAACGCATAAGTATGGAGCTTATTCCTTGATTCCGTAGAAATGTTGATGTGCATATTGAGACGATTTTGTTCAATAAAGTAATCTGACAATAGCCAAATAAGCCTATGTCCCTTGAGTTATTTTTCCCTTTTGTTAACCTATTTTGAGCCTTAACTTTGTCGTTTCTATTGCCAACAAAACAACTACATTCCATAAACAACTCACCTTTGTTGAGTAGTTCGTCGTTGTAGTCCGTTTGTGGAAGCATATTTGGGTTGGAATTGACTCTTCTTGGGTGTATAATCTTGGATATCACATAAATGTGACGGTTCTTCAATTTTGGCTCATTTTGCAAGAATAAGAAGGTTACAAGTGTTGAAAAAATGAAACAAAGAAAATCAAATAGAAATGAGCAAAATGAAACGAAAAACAAAAAGAAAAGAGTGTTGTATTTGTGTTCAATAAAGGGTTGATGGATTTGCAATTGTTCTTGTTTAGAAAGGAAATGAATAATTTTTAGAAATGGTTATTTTTGCCAAATTTTGTGGAAGAATCATTTTGCATTTGGTAAAGTTTAGTGGATTGGTTAAATGTGGCGACTACTCAATCCTTAGCCCCACATATCCTAATATGGTGCTTGCACTAACCCCTTTTCACATAACCCAAGCCTCGTTATAACCCGACTGTGTCTCTTGTATGTGCATCATTTTGACATTTCTCTTGCGGATATTGGATGGAGTACCATATTAGAATGCGGGCATGCTTCACAAGTCGATTTAGGAGAGTGATTTTGGTTACTTTTGTCACAATAATCACCCTATTCTTCAACGAGTGTCTAGTGAAACCCGTGAGAGTCGGTCTTGTGTCTCCTTTGGTCAAGGGTTTGATATGGAGTCGAATCTTGTGTGTGTCGTGTCATTCTTGGGAGTATAGCGAAGTACTCCCTCTTTCCCGCCTAGAATTTGTTTCTTAGGCTCTCCGTGTTGTCAATGTCGGCTACTTGAGCTAGAACTAGGGAATAGACACCTTGGCGATACCTTGAGACGACATCCTCCACTAAAGACTCTCTTTGCTCAGTTTTTGAAAGAAAAACGGCCGCTTAGATGAGGAAAGCGGTTTGACTTTTTGTGATGCATCTTATGTGTTATTTCGTGCTTAAATGTTGGATGTGTCAAAAAATTTCTTGCAAGACCCCACTTGCCTTACGAGTTTTGCTTTACCTCATAAGTTGAAGGGGCGTTGAGTGCGCTAATACTCATTTAGATATTATTAGTTAAATAACTTAGTGATGCTTAAATCATGCATTCAGTATTAGGGGTCCGATTTGATTAGCATTTTTTTACCATTCTTGAGCTTACTCGAGGACGAGTAAGAGATAAGTGTGGGGAGATTTGATAACACCTTATTTTACCGATTTTTAACCCACATTTTATTTTTTATTCGATCGATATAATAAATCGACATAGTATTATTTACTCATTTTAGTATTAAAAAGAATGATAGAAAAATAAACTTAATTAAGGCAATTATATAGTATTTTTGGATGTTGGTACTGCTTTTGGATGTTTTGTTTTATAGGTACCGAGTTGAGCGGAAAAATAAGTGACAATAGTGCATCGAGACGGGTCTTGAAAGTTATCTCTCGTGGGCTGTTATGTTGGGCTTGTGATCACATGCTCCTTGTTTTATATGACAATTGCTCTTATTATTTGAGTTGGGCCTACTCATTGAACGATCTACTAAAAAGACCAACATAAAGAAGAAAGCTTCACCTTTGGTTTGTTGGGCTGGGCTCGAAAACAAGGAGTATTAGCAACCTAGCTGCTAAAGATCATCGACACATTACTAATTATCGTCGACAATTATTAATGAACTTCCTAAACTACCCCTCCCTCACACTCCGTCACTCTTTCACACTTAAAACTTAAAAAAAAAAAATCAACTCACATAACAACAAAAACCCGCTTCAACCACATCATTTCCGTCATCAAATTCAAACATTCAACAACGTATGTGTTCTTTATTAATTTTTTTTTTGAATATTTTCTTAGTTTGTATGTTTGTGACGGAATTAGGATAGAAGCCTTTATTGTAGACGGAATTAGGATAGATGCCTTGATTTGAGACGGATATAATCGTGTTTTGCAACTTTTTAATCGAACAAATTCAAAAAAAAACAACAAAAAAACACGTACCTGGGCTGGAACGAAAATCATTTTCGTCCAGATCCAGCCCAGACGAAAATGTTCTTCGTCCAGCATGGGTCTTGGACGAAAAACATTTTCGTCTGGGCCTGGATCTGGACGAAAATGTTCTTCGTCCAAGCCCAGTTACGTGTTTTTTTTTCGTTTTTTTTTAATTTGTCGATTTTTTTTTATAAAACTTATTTTTCCGTCTTGTTTTGTTATCATTAAAAAATAATTAATTATTAATAATAAACCCCGTCCGTGCCGAATTCGTTGTATTTTTATTTATTTTATTTTTTTAATTTTTTAAAATTTGTTTTTCCGTCTTGTTTTGTTTTCGTAAAAAAAATAATTAATTATTACTAATAAACCCCATTCGGGGCTAGTTCGTTGTATTTTAATTTTTTTTTTTTTACTTAAACTTATTTTTCCGTTTCACGACAAATAAAAAGAAATAGTGAAGTATAACACTATAATTAATAAAATTTTCGGTTTTATTAATTTAACTAATCAACGCCTTTTTGTTATTTTTTGAATAGATGGCCGGTGGAGGAAAAGACAGTCACGTTCGAGCTCGAAAGGGGCTCCAGTTTGAGTCTGAGGCTAGAGAGGGTAGTACCCAGTCCCGTCGTGGACTGCGGAGGAATTGGAGGAGGTGGTTCGGGCTGTTGATGAGATAGGTGAGGAGGAGGCGGGTGCGGAGCGAGTGCGTAGGGGGTCCCGTAGACGGGATGAGAAAGGGCGTTTTCAACGGATGTCGGATGGTAGTTCTAGTAGTGTCGTGGCTCCGAAGAAGAAGAAGTCGGGTAAGGATGTCTCTTGGTTGGTTTCCGATCCTGTTACGGGTGGTCCGTTGGTTCCTCACGTGATTCCCAGCTTTAGGAGTCACATTGCCCTTACCTTATGGCCGACTCCTAATGAGGTCGGTTGACCAGTTTTAACGGGTTACCACCGGTTTGGTAAGACGAGGTTGTTGAGTTGCTGGCGACTACCTTCGGTCGTTCGGACTATTTATGAAGGTAGTGGTCTTTCTTACCTTGCAGATTCCATGGCCGAGTATTTGAACATACCCCTTATTTCTGCTTTCGTTGAGAGATGGCAACCCGACACCAACAGTTTTCACATGCCTTTTGGGGAGTTGTCCATACTTCTTCACGATGTTGCGCAGATCTTAGGTGTTCGGGTAGATGGTGACTGTTGTAAGGTTGAGAGTGCGGACGGGACGTTGGCGGATCCCCTTATGTATGTTTGTGGCTTCTTTGCGAAGTCACAAAACGAGTTGAGGTTGCCGTTAAACCCTAATAAGGTCCCTATTTACAAGAGTGGGGGTATATTGGTAGATGCAGTTTGTGACATGGCGGCAGCTGGTTGGGATGTTGTTCATGCTCAGAGGTTCTTGGCTGCGGTGTTGGGGTCGACACTTTTTGTCGACAAATAAGGTGATAGGTTACGTCCTCAGTGATACTGATTTTGTACACCACTACGCTTAGGGAGCCGGTGCACTAGCCTTCATGTACCGACAGTTGGGTGTGGCTTACTTATGCTTCCATTTGGTGAGATCCGTATGGGCCGCGTCAGGAGGAGTATCATCCTCGTACTCTGTTTGCCGGTTGTGTTCGTTTCATGGACATAGTCAAGCCGTACCAGCCCGATCGGTGTTTACGTTAGTTTGGGTATGTGCAGGTAATACCCAATTCCATTATGAGAACGATGGCGCACCGTCCTGCTTCGGGGATAGGGTACGAGGTTAGTGTCGGGGCGGTGGCCGATCATCTTTGGGATTGTTGGGAGGATCACTTGGTTCACCTTTCTCGTAGATCAAGACCAGTTAGTTTCCCGGGGATAACGGCGCCAGATTACAAGAATTGGTATAATGGGAGTTCTCACCCGTTGATCATTGATCCCGACCACCATGATGCCCCCGCTGCACATGACGATTTTGATGTCCCTGCTGAGGTAATAATTTTACTTACCGTTGTTGTAATAATTGTTTAAATTTCTTACTGTTTGTCGATAATGATTAAAATGTCTTAGTTATTTTTGTCAATATGTAGACTGCACGTGCTTTAGTGTTTCAGTTTGCCCAAGCCGGAAGGATTGCCGATGACAAGAAACAGCTTTCGTTCTTCCGCAAGATGATGAAGAACATCCAACCATTGGTTGAGAGGGCTAGGCACATACAGAGTACTAGAGGACCCCGTCAAACACCCGGTGATCATGTTCAGCGTAGATCAGATGGTGTCTTTACTGACAGCGAGGGTGAGGATGATGAGTAGTCGGGAGACTAATTTGTGTTTGTTTTCATTTATTTTGTACGTTTTTAAACACTTTCTCTATGTTGGACGACTATGTTAGTCGACTATTCAAACCTTGTTTAATTCAAAAAATATGACGGTTTTAAATTCTGAAATTTCTGGAATACATAGCAACTGATGCAAATTCGGAAATTTCTGGAAATACTCACTACTTCATGACAATGGCTAACATAAGGAAAACAAACAAATACAAGATACACTTGAAATAAAACTTCATCATCCTTGACATTTCCGAAATCTCTTCTTTTATACCTATCAATTGCTCTTTCATGACATTTCCACTTGATGCATCATCACCTTCATCTTCACATGCTATCATCAACTTTTTTGTTACTGTCAAATGATCATCAGTCAACCACGACACAAAATTATTGCGATCTAAACACTTAAAATACGCTTTTATTGGATTATTAATTGACCCGGAAATCTTGATGATAGCGTTTTTGGCACAACGATTGCAACATTGATTCTTAACATTAAGGCCTTCAATAGGGTGGTTTCTCCACATTGAGGATGATGTCGACATAAGTAGAGAGATGAAGATGAAAATAAAAGAAGATGAAAATGAGTGAAAAATAGAAGAAGATGAAGATGAGTGAAAAATACAAGAATATGAAGATGTTAATATAGGTGAGATTGTGGAAAAAATGGAGGAAAAATAACCGTTACAATTCAAAAATAACCGTTACAATTCAAAATAACCGTTACAATTCAAAAATAACCGTTACAATTCAAATCCAACCGTTACAATTCAAATCTAACCGTTACAATTCAAAATAACCGTTACAATTCAAAAATAACCGTTACAATTCAAAAATAACCGTTTTGCACCGACTTCTTATAAATGGCCCATTCTGTGTCAATTTCAATCACAACATCCATTCCTATTCACTCACTACAATACTAAATACTCAAAAAATCAGAGCTTATCAACTAAGAATCGATCTAATTGTTCAAAATTTACCAGTGCTAGTTTCTCGACTTGAATTAGTGGTTCCTAGTGCCACCGTATGGCACTTGCTTGAAAATCCTCCAATTGGGGTTTAGTGTTAGGGTTTGAGGTATGGGGTTTAGGTTTTCAGGTTTAGTTATGTTTTAATTATGTTTTAAGTGATTTATGTAATGTCGTTGTATTTCAAATTAAGGAATGTTTTAATTAAATATCGTTGCATGTTAAATTAAGCTACTAAAATATAAGGTACAATAATCGCACAAATAAAATATAAGGTACAATAATTGGACAAATAAAATATAAGGTACAATAATCGGACAAATAAAAGCTAACATCCGGTCTCGAAACTGCGCCACAAAGTTAGCTGATGTCGATACATGCCTCTATAATGAGCTATGCTATCATCATGTTCCCAACAAGGGGCTATTAGAGGCATAGGTGACAAGGGGCGTACCCGGAGCCTCAGATAGTGGCTTCCCGCATGTAATATCCATAAGACACCATATGGGGTAGGTACTCCAGTGGGGGCTCGTGAAGGCAAGTAAGTATGACTACTACTCCAATGTCGGTGACCTTCTTGATCTACCCATGAAGAAACGCAACATATCACCCAATTGTACATCGTAGCATAACCATATAGATCGAAACCGTCCATTCAATGACCCGTGCCACACGGTACCTGATCCATAAATCTAATTCTAGCTACCTCCGCATCAAATCTCTCCGGGCCATAGATATGATCACGGTAAAGGGGACTACGGATTTCCCTAACTAAATCTGCTATAGCCATCGTGAAATGAGATTGGTCACCCCGAACAGCATGTGAGAGAACTCGGTAACCACAATGACCGTCTCCGGAAGGATTATACCACGCTTCTAGATACTCTGTAAACCAGGAAGGCAAAAACTCAAGATAAGAAAAGTACCTCCAATGACCAATAGTGTAATTTACCTCCAGAGGTGCGCAATGCTATGTGCTGAAACTCCCCGTACTCGTGGTAGCGGTGGTAGACGGTGTGCCTGGACCCGTTTGAGTGGATCGGGGGTAGTAGACGGAGTAAAATGAACCGTCGGAGTGGAATGGGGAGTAGTAGACGGAGTAATAGGAACCGTCGGAGTGGAACGGGGGTACTAGACGGAGTAACCGGAACCGTCGGAGTGGACCCGGGGGTGTTAGGTTGTTGCGAAGACGAGTTTCTTTGGGGCGTAGCTCTGCCTAATCGAACCTGAACTCGTACATGCTCAACGGCAGACGGTTCTCTACGAGTTCCCCTATCGGATGTCCTCTAGGGTTCTCGTTCACCCGAGGCTCGTATATATCCTCCCCATTCGGATGTATCTGAGAGTAAAGGGCATCGAACATGGATGATCTCATACTCGGATCTGCATTATGAATTTCATCGAATAACTCCTCGAGTCGATCATCGTCACAAGCCGACATTGCCTCCGAACCATCGTACTCCAAATTCCTCCAATATACATGTAACACATCAAGAGGGACTCGAAATCCGTTTCTAGCAATGCGATGAATTGAACAAGCACATAACAAACCAAGTGTAGTAGTCTTTACACAACCGCAATCGATCATCAAGGCATCTTCCGTCATCTTGGCGCTTCTTTCTAATTCTCCACGCAATTTAATGATGGCATTCTTTGAGATTTTATAAGAAAATCTGGAGAATAATCGATGAATCCCCGTTAACCGTCTCGATCTAGATAACTCCAACGAGTGTCGGATCTCAACATGTTGTGTTTTCATCAAAGAATGAAAACGGATCCAGATGCTATCAATGGCCAGTTTCGCGCTATTCAACCATTTCTTCAAATTCGCATGAGCCGACTCAACCCGGGATGTAGAAGTGTTCTCAAACTGAGTTATCTTGTTCGTTCTGTACTTGGCTCATTTCTCCACATGCGGGAACCATTGACTCTCAATATAAGCCGCCACTCCCGCCCATTGCCTTGCCAAATTGGCCCACGCCACATCAAATTTATCTCGGGAATCCGCCTCGACAACCGCTTTAAACAAGTTACAAGTTATGAACTTAGCCCAACTATCTCGACCCGTGATATGAAGTGCTCTCGTCTCCACGTTAGCATATATATGCCAAAGACATAGCAAGTGAGCCGAATCCGGAAAAACAGTGGGAATCGCGTTCAACAACCCTTGCTCGCAATCAGTAACAATAACATTAGGTTAAACGACATCATTGAGAAGGGCCTTCAGTTTCTGTAAGACCGAACGCTATCCATTCTCGGACTCATGCGTCAGAAGAGCATACGCGATCACAAAGCTCTTCCCAACGGGTGTGACTCCAACCATCTCAACAAGCGGAAGACGGTATAAGTTTGTCTTGTACGTGGAATCGATTAGGACCACATAATAGTATGATCGAAACAACTTAACGGCTTCTGTATGAGCCATGAACACGTGGTTTAGCTCTTCGGTCTCCTGATCAGTGACCCAATAATGAACGTACTTATGCTGAACCGCAAGTGCTAACATCGGTTGTGCCGGGTTCCTCCCATTTCTTTCCTCGGCCCTTACTTTCTGAGAACGATTGTAGATTTGTCGCCGATTAGGTCTTGACTTTTCCGGATTCCGCTGATGCAAACCCGCACTAATAATAGCCGGTCTTACGTGAGCTCTAACTTGGGCGTCGATATAAGTCAACTCCTCTTCATCAAACTTTGCAAAGTATCTATCGTCGTCACAATAGAACGTTAAAGCATGATTATGAAACCCGGATATCATGACAAGCTTCCACTTATTCTCTTGTATTTCAACAGCTTTCATTTGAAATTTGCATTTACATCACGCGGTAACCGTGTTAGCCCTCATTAAAGCATCGACATCATTATTTACGGGACCTCTTCCACCCATCCGACAAACAAAATAATCCTGTTTCAAATTCGTGTAACCATCAACTCTCTTGTTGCTTGCTCTTTTTATACCAAACCCGAGTCTAAGTCCGATCTCAAATGCCCAATTAAACGCTTCCATAGTTGACGAAAAAAATCTGGTGGTCGTAAAATGATCTGAGTAATCAATACCGTGTTAGAATATCTGAAATATTTTTTTAGTTAATTAATTAGTAAATAACTAGTTTAGACCCCGTGCATTATATGCACGGTATTTAAAGTTTTAATATTTTTATAAAATTATTTATATAATATTGATACCTTATAGTAATTCTTTACATTTGTCATCATTATATTTTGCTTGGATAAATAAAAGTTTGAACTGAAAATTAGTTAAGAGAATTGAGTCATGAGTTAAAATATATTCTAATAAAAATATTTTTATAACATAAAACTAATGAGTTTCAATTTATATTTTTTTTTTCAATTTTCTTTGTCACGAAAGTAATAACAACGATCGTTATAGACAAAATATGGGTCAACTCATCATCTAATAATAGGAATAATAAAAGATTTAGCAATTTATACTTTTCTATCAAATTTTTTATTTTAATTAAAATAATATAGTTTAGAGTTTAATGAAAATAATATAATTTGAAGAAAAGATTAATTTTAATGAAAATATAATAGATTAATTAAATTGTCATTGTTAGTTTCCTTATTTAGTGAATGAATATAATTATATCATTAGTTTCCTTTTTTAAGAATATGCTTTTTGGCGGGAAAATAATAGAGTTCGCCTATTCATTTAGTAAATAGGGGATTAAATTCAGTTTTCAGATAATTAAGTGGTCCATTTTATGTGGGAAGTTACCCATGATCAAGGTAACAACCCATGATCCTCTCCTATTCTACAGCCACCACCACCCACTTCTTTAGTCACTTAGAAACTGTTTTTTGATGGGAAAAACAGTATAAAAGAAACGTGATAACATCTGGTAAAGGTCACCAAACCTATTCTCCCTTAAGATAATATACACCATCTAAATCAGTGAGAAGGAAGGTTCGGAACCGAAATCAGAGTAAGAAAGAGACAGACGTGCAGACACACAGACGAGTTATCGGAAAGACGGAAACGGGTTTATTTCTTTATTCGGGTTTAAAAGCTGTTCAGGAATACCGATAAGCAATGGCTGGAGGTTTTAATTCTCGATCTTTATTTATCGCTTCCGCAATTTATTTGTTCGTATATTCATTTAGTAATTAGAATATACATGATTAAGAATGAGATTAAACTTACATTTGGTATCAGAGCGAGTATATCGCCTCTGTCTTGCTTGTTGATTCCGACTTCAGTTTTGCGTCTTTGATATGATGGATCTGTTGTGTTGTTTTTTCGTTTTTTCCGACGGAAACTCCCTTGATAATTGTTTTTTATAGCTTCGTCTTCATTCTGATTCGTTTTTTATCATGAAATCTGGAATTTTTGTGTTAATTTATGTTCTGGATTTTTTTTTTGTTTTAATGGTGGGGACGGGGGTAAGGGATGAAGTTTTGCCCATTTTGTCTCGTCTGATTTGAAGAAGTGATATGCAGAATAAAGTTTGCTGCTGTTTTGGTTTATGAAAAGTATACGTTTTGTCCTTGTGAGTTGTGTGACAAGTTATTTTTATATTCTTTGTCCTTTGTTTGCTGCATTTATGAGGATGGTGCATGTATATACTTTTTCCTAGACCTACTTTATAAGCATGTATAGTACATTAGTACCCATGTGCTCTCTGCAAAATATGAAAGAGACTTGACTTGTTGGCATAAGGGACAAATAATTGTGTACTTGTGCAGCTGTGTCCCATTTGTTTAGTTGTCGCCTTTACGGTTTTATCATGTGGACTTTGGGTTTTGATTTTGTTAATACTGACCACTTAGATAAGTCTGATAGTGGACGATTCATGACATTTGGCTTCAGTACATGTGTGTTCAATTACTTTGGCTAATTAAGTATGCTTTATATTAGAAATTGATCCTATTTAAATTTGCTTGAAGTGATGCCGTTTTTTTTGGACTTTCGACAGTAGCATTGATTTATGGTTTGTGCTGTTGTTAAATATCTGACTTCCCTAACCTTATATACATTAAGTTCAGTATATAGATTAATGGTTTAAATGTCAAGTGATTTTCAATTTATTAGTTAGGGAGTAGCCACAGCATCTCTAATTGATTAAATTTTATTCGAAATCGCATGTGGAAATTAGACATTTTATTGTAATTAATTATACGTAATGTGATGAGACTTACCCACAGGAATCTTATTATATTTGTGTGATTAATTAGGATGTTATATTGAATTATGTTTCTTAATATACCCACAGGAGTTGAGAAATGAATATAATTTGATAGTTTCATCATAAAGTTTAATTTTTTATGCATCTAATTTGAGTAGACTTTAGCCCACAGACAAGTTTATGTCACTAGATTCATATAAGCATAATTTACATTGGTAAGTTGTGATAAAGTTAAGTCTCAATTTTTGTTACTAAGCATGTATATTTAAAATTTGCAGCAAGTTTACCTGGAAGTTCCTATGATATCAAAATAGACGTTCCTGAATTAACTGGTGATAATTTTAAGGTGTGGAAGGAAAGAGTTCTATTGCATTTAGGATTCACGCGTTTCGATTATGCTATACAACATGATGAACCGGCTAAGATAAAGGAAACTAGCACACCAGATGAAGTAGACCATCGTGAAAAGTGGGAGAAATCAAACTATATTTGCACGATGTTCATAAAGACAAAACTGTGTGCTAGTATCCGAGGTTCCGTCGAGCAGCATACTAAAGTTCGAGACCTTCTTAAAGCAATAGATGAACAGTTCGAAACTTCTGATAAGGCTTTGGCAAGCACCTTAATTATGAAATTTACTTCTTTGAAGCTCAATGCCACTAATGGAGTGCGTGATTTCATCATGCGCATGAGGGATATTGCAGCCCAACTTAAGGTATTGGAAGTTACTATGTCTAACTCTTTCCTGGTACATTTCATTTTGTGTTCTCTCCCAGCACAATATGCCCCATTTAAGATCTCTTACAACACACATAAGGACAAATGGTCTCTTAATGAATTAATGACCATGTGTGTTCAAGAGGAGGGGAGATTGTTGTTCGAGGAGGGCGAAAAGGTGAACCTAACCACTAGTACTAATAAAGAATCATCTAGTACTAAGAAGGGTCACCATAAGGATAAGGGAAAGGGTAAGATGTCTGTTGAGCCGACCATTAAGAAGGAGTCTTCATGTTCTTCTGTAAAAAGAAGGGACATATGAAGAAAGACTGCATATAGTTCAAGGCTTGGCTTAAAAAGAAAGGTAATTTTCATGCGTTTGTTTGTTATGAATCTAATATGGTTAATATTATTCATAATACTTGGTGGATTGACTCTGGTACTACAATCCATGTTTCGAATACCTTGCGGGGTATGACAAACTGCATGGAAACCAAAGTGGCAAGTGAAAGCTCTATCTATTCAGAAACCGGATAGGCTCGAACGTGGAGGCCGTAGGGACATGCAGTTTAGTTTTGAGTAGTGGTTTTGTTTTGGTTTTGGAAAAGACATTTTATGTTCCGAATTTTGCTCGGAATTTAATTTCAATTTCAAGGCTTGTACCGTTTGGATTTACCTTTAATTTTTCGAATTCTGGTTTCGATTTGCGAAATTCTAAAGTTATTGGTTATGGTATTTTGTCTGATAATTTATATCGTCTTTATTTAAAAAATGATACCACTCAAAACACTATGCATGTTAATACTGGTTTAAAAAGAAGTATTATGAATGAGGAGTCCTCTATGTTATGGCACCGGAGATTGGGACACATCTCCATTGAGAGGGTTAAGAGATTGGTAAAGGTAGGGGTACTTGGTACTTTAGACTTTACCGATTTTGATACTTGTGTTAGTTGCATTAAGGGAAAGCAAACTAACAAATCTAAGAAAGGTGCTAAGAGGAGTTCTGACCTATTAGAAATCATACACACGGATATTTGTTGTCCGGACATGAACGCTAATGATCCGAAATACTTTATTACCTTTATTGACGATTATTCACGATATATGTACATCTACTTACTTCGTTCTAAAGACGAAGCCTTTGATGCCTTTAAATTGTTTAAGGCTGAAGTAGAGAAACAATGTGGTAAGCACATTAAAATTGTGAGATCAGATAGAGGTGGTGAGTACTATGGTAGATATACTGAAGATGGACAAGCACCTGGTCCTTTTGCTAAATTCCTTCAAGAGCATGGGATTGTTGCCCAATACACTATGCCCGGTTCTCCGGATCAGAATGGTGTAGCAGAAAGAAGGAATCGGACATTAATTGAAATGGTGCGTAGTATGAGAAGTAATATTAAACTTCCTTCATTTTTGTGGGTAGATGCACTAAAGACGGCTGTGTATATATTAAATCGGGTTCCTTCGAAGGCCGTCTCAAAGACGCCTTTTGAGTTATTCAAAGGTTGGAAACCGAGTTTGCTACATATACGCGTTTGGGGATGTCCGTCTGAGGTGAGAATTTACAACCCACAAGAAAAGAAACTAGACCCAAGGACTATTAGTGGGCATTTCATTGGATATGCCGAAAAGTCCAAAGGTTATAGGTTCTATTGTCCGTCTCATAGTACCAGGATTGTGGAATCTAGAAATGCAAAATTTCTAGAGAATGACTTAATCAGTGGGAGTACTATAGAAGTTGAACCTGAAAAGGATCAACATGAAGCTTCACCCTCTGTTTTAAGTGACAGGTTGGTTATTGTTCACGGTCCTGAAGTTCGACCGCAGGTTCAGCAACCAAATACAGAAATTCCACAAAATGTCGATCAAAATAGGGTGGATCATAATGAGGAAGAAGTTCACCGTGAGGTTGAACAAATTCCATTAAGAAGATCTATTCGAGAAAGGAGATCGGCTATTCCTGACGACTATGAAGTATATTTACAAGAATCGGATTGCAATGTTGGAGCTGATAATGATCCTATGTCATTTTCACAAGCCATAAATTCTACAGATTCAAACTTATGGATGAATGCTATGAAAGATGAGATGAACTCTATGGCGTCTAATCGAGTTTGGGATCTCGTCGAGTTGCCTGATGGTGTAAAAACCATCGGATGTAAATGGGTCTTTAAGACTAAAAGAGACTCACTTGGCAACATCGAGAGACATAAAGCAAGGCTCGTTGCTAAAGGGTTCACTCAAAAGGAAGGAATCGACTACACGGAGACATTTTCTCCTGTATCAAAGAAAGATTCTCTTCGAGTGGTCATGGCATTAGTAGCTCATTTTGACTTCGAGCTACATCAGATGGATGTGAAAACGGCGTTTCTTAATGGCAATTTAGAGGAAGAGGTTTACATGAAACAACCTGAAGGATTCTCCTCTAAAGATGGTGAGCATTTGGTTTGCAAGCTAAATAAATCCATATATGGTTTGAAACAAGCCTCTCGTCAATGGTATAAGAAGTTCCATGAAATTATTTCTTCGTTCGGTTTTAAAGAAAATATCATGGACCAATGCATATACCTTAAGGTCAGTGGGAGCAAGATTTGTTTCCTTGTGTTATACGTGGATGACATTTTTCTAGCAACCAATGATAAGGGGTTACTATATGAGGTGAAACAATTTCTTTCAAATAACTTTGATATGAAAGATATGGGCGAGGCATCTTTTGTCATTGGCATTAAGATCCATAGAGATAGATCCCGAGGCATTTTAGGCTTGTCTCAGGAGGCCTATATCAACAAAGTGCTTGAAAGGTTCAGAATGAAAGATTGTTCACCAAGTGTAGCACCTATTGTGAAAGGTGACCGATTCAGTTTAGACCAGTGTCCCAGGAATGATTTAGAAAGGGAACAAATGAAAAATGTTCCATATGCTTCAGCTGTTGGTAGCATTATGTATGCTCAAGTCCGTACGGACCGACATTGCATATCTTTGTTGGAGTATTAGGCAGATATCGAGTAACCTGCATCGATCACTTTGGAAGGCTGCAAAGAAAGTGTTGAGGTACCTTCAGGGTACTAAAGATTACATGCTTATGTATAGACGGACTGATAATCTTGAAGTGGTGGGGTACTCCGACTCAGACTTTGGTGGCTGCATTGATTCACGAAAATCCACATCAGGATATGTGTTTATGCTAGCCGATTTGAGTCTGTATCCTGGAGGAGTACTAAGCGAGACATTGTGACCACTTCTACTATGGAGGCCGAGTTCGTTTCTTGTTTTGAGGCTACCTCACATGGTGTATGGCTGAAAGGTTTCATATCTGGGCTAAGAGTCGTTGACTCTATTAGTAGGCCAATTCGAATGTATTGTGATAATTCAGCTGCGGTATTTATGGCTAAGAATAATAGAAGTGGAAGTCGAAGTAAACACATCGACATTAAGTATTTGGCCATAAAAGAGCGTGTTCAGGAAAAGAAAGTGATCATAGAACACATTAGCACTGAATTAATGATTGCTGATCCCTTGACTAAAGGCATGCCACCTAAAGGTTTCAAGGGTCACGTAGTGAATATGGGACTTGGTTCCATAATGTGATACATTTATTTATTGTATTGAAATTTTTCATTTAGTTGGATATTTTCTCATTTTGGATTATGTACGTACATACTTTGGTTATTTATTTTTATTGAGAAATATCATTATGTTTTGACCTAGAGTAAACATATGGTTTATTCATTAAGTTAAGTGTGAGTGGTGAGAGACTAAGTGTATCGTAATACATGGAAGATTAATTTTCGCTCAAGAGAATTCGTCGCTATGATCCGTACATGAAGTTTCTATTTTAAATGGACCAAATGGGAGAATGTTAGAATATCTGAAATATTTTATTAGTTAATTAATTAGTAAATAATTAAATTCAGTTTTCAGATAATTAAGTGGTCCATTTTATGTGGGAAGTTACCCATGATCAAGGTAACAACCCATGATCCTCTCCTATTCTACAGCCACCACCACCCACTTCTTTAGTCACTTAGAAACTGTTTTTTGATGGGAAAAACAGTATAAAAGAAACGTGATAACATCTGGTAAAGGTCACCAAACCTATTCTCCCTTAAGATAATATACACCATCTAAATCAGTGAGAAGGAGGGTTCGGAACCGAAATCAGAGTAAGAAAGAGACAGACGTGCAGACACACAGACGAGTTATCGGAAAGATGGAAACGGGTTTATTTCTTTATTCGGGTTTAAAAGCTGTTCAGGAATACCGATAAGCAATGGCTGGAGGTTTTAATTCTCGATCTTTATTTATCGCTTCCGCAATTTATTTGTTCGTATATTAATTTAGTAATTAGAATATACATGATTAAGAATGAGATTAAACTTACATACCGTCGTTGTCGTTATTCACCTACGCACGCATTTCGATAAATTAGTTAATAATAATTAATTATTTTATACAAAACGAGTCCGAAAGAATAATAAAAAAAAATATATAATACAACGTACGAAAACTAAAAATACGGAAAAAATAAGACGATAATTAATTATTTTAATTATTTTATACAAAACAATCGGAAAGAATTAAATAAAAAAAAATATAATACAACGTACGAAAGCTAAAAAATATGGAAAAAATAAGACGGTAATTAATTATTTTATACAAAACGAGTCGGAAAGAATTAAAATAAAAAAAATTAATACAACGTACGAAAACTAAAAAATACGGAAAAAATAAGACGGTAATTAATTATTTTAATTATTTTATACAAAACGAGTCGGAAAGAATTAAAAAAAATATAAGACGGAAACAAAAAAAAATATGAAATGGGCCTTGGACGAGGAAATTTTTCGTCCAAACCCAGGCCTGGACGAAAAATTCCTTCGTCCAGTATGGGCCTTGGACGAAGGAATTTTTCATCCAGACCCAGACTTTGACGAAAAATTTCTTCGTCCAAGGCCCATACTGGACGACGGAATTTTTCGTCCAGGCCTGGGTTTGACGAAAAATTTCTTCGTCCAGCCCATTCCCCATATTTTTTTTTTGAATCCATTTTCAAATAATTCCGTCAACAAATCTATCCTAATTCCGTCTAGAATCAAGGCATCTATCCTAATTCGGGAATCAATCGATAATAAAACATAAATTTGAGACAAAACTAAATCGTAAACTCACCTCGTTACTAGCTTCATTGTTGAAATCGTTGTTAAAATCGTTCTCGTTCATCTTGTTAATTACAAATCCGGCTATGGTAGGTTCTTTGAATCAAGTCGGATCACTTCTTGCTGATCATTCAACTCGGGCAATTTTGAATTGGATCATTTTTTCGAATCAGTGGTTATAATGGATCATAGGAGTATTAAAAGATTTGATTTTAAAAAAATTGTTCTGATCTATCTATGACTTGCTTAATGCAATATCCAAGTGCGATGTCAACTTAATCGGCTAGCTCTTGTTATTTTGAGATACTTTGTATCATTCAATCGAGTCATATTTCAGCAGTGTCAATTACAAGTCCTCCAAAGCAACAATCTACGTACTTAGGATAAGGTCAATTGGAATTTTAAGATACAAAAAACCAACACAAATCAATGTCAGAAAATTCATGTTTGCCATATCCAATAATTTTAAAGCTATGGAATTGAGCTAAAAAATCACTAGAATGACAAATTATACATACAAAACATATAATAACTCAATATCGCACAAATTTTGAGCTAAACAATGGTTAAATTCAATGTCATATTGCCAAGCCTTCGATATGTGCTTCAACAAGTAAACTTGTTTAATCTTCCGTTCTAATCAATAATTTACATTACGTTTGACTAATGAAGCGGAGGGAGTATAATATACTCCGTATTAAGTTTATTACTTCCTCCACTTCATTAGTCAAACAACGGAAATTATCTACATTTATCTAAACTCGTAATTTATAGATTGGTACAATCAAAGGTTTAAGTGATTTATTAAAGCCCAATTTCAAGCCCAAGCTAAAATGTATAGATTCTATGGGCATGTGGCAATTTGGAATTACAATGAAAGCCCAATCTTTTGTTGCACCGAGAGGTGATTAATTACGAGTTTAGATAAATGTAGATTAAAATTATCAAATGTGAGTAGTCCAATCTATTATTTGGAGTTTCGAGAAAATTGAAAAATGAGATTTTTTTGTATATATTGTTTCAATTTGTTATTTTCCAATAATATCTTCATCAGAACCTGAGAGACTGAGAAGAAAGTTGTTTGGATTTGCCTCTTCTACTAAGTCCAAGGACAAGTGCGGTAGTCAAGTTAGGATGGATTTGTAGGCCGGAGGCCCCCTTATTTACGAAAATTCTACTATTAGTAGATAAGTTTAGTCATATTAAATCTTGATTTGAGACTTTGATTTTAGAATAAGTCATCGTAACCGGGTCTGAAGTTCACTTTAAATACTTCTTTTTGATATTATGTCAGGATTTGACCTTTAACTACATAACAAAATATCTCAAACAAAATCAAAATTATACTCCGTATAAATAAAATAAATATATAGAGTACATATGTAGCCCGGTTAATCCAAGTCTCGAAGCTGGACATCAAAACTAGTTTCAACCTAAAACAGCAGGTGAAGGACACAATTACAGAAAGTGGACGGAAGTCAATGAAATTGGTGGACAGTTTGTGGAAACCAGATCAAATGTCCTTGTAAAAGCCAAACAAGAAGAATATAGAGAGCCTCATAAAAGGAAAAAGTTGAATTATAATTGTGATGAACAGTAAAGAATGCCAGATTACTATAAGTTTCGTACATTGTATTATTATTCATCATATTTGTAATATGACAAATTTATCGTTTTCTTATTCTTTTATTATTCTTAAGTCTCATAATAAAATGTAAGTTCAAGACTTTAAACTGTCTGCTCGTGTGGTATAACTTTTCGAACATGGAGTACGTACAATTTAGAACATTATTAATACCGATTTGTCTAAGAAATTAATGATTGATCTAGACATCTAGTAGTTGATTTTAGATATGATCTAATATAATTGTGATGGGGCATATTCTGCACCCGCTGACCAAGTCAAACATATTGAGCGAGGTCAAAGATATCCACAGCAAGCCAATGGCTTAGACATCCCAGCCGATGCAGCCTTTCGGCCTGCCAGCCTGGGTCTCGGCATGGCAACCTACCAGCCGGGGCACATACCCGCGTACTCATATCCAAGAACCCTCGGCATGGAGTCAACCAGGCTCGTCGGCCTGCCCTAGGTCCCTCGGCCGAGGGTAGATCAGTCTTTCCACCTGCTATGCCACTTGGCCCACTTGGCCACTACGTGACAAAAGGTGAAAGTCTATAAATACTCCTCAATCCTCATTGAGGAGGGGATCCAGAATCTAACCTAAAAACCACTTAAATTGGTATTATCTCTCTCATCTCTCTACAATACACGTCATCAAGCTACATACTACTTAATCACAATAAGTTCACTGACTTGAGCGTCGGAGTGAGTACGCTTGGCACAAAGCCAAGCCCTCAGTTTGCTCATTGTTGCAGGAGAGGCCGAGGAGAGCAGTCAAGGCTAGAAGAGGCATTATTCGACAAAGCTAGCGTGGTAAACAAACCTGCTTCGGAATTCATACCCGGAACAATTGGCGCCGTCTGTGGGGAATACAGATACTAGAAGCTAGTCATTCCCAAACAAAAAAAAAAAAAAAAAAAACCCACCCAAAAAGCTAAGAAGATGTCAAAAGAGCAAGAGGTGTTCGTAACCGAAGAGCCCCTCCACCCAAAGGAAACATCCATGGCAAGTTGACGGCCAACTGGGAGGGTCCCTACAAGGTAGTTGAAGAAATGAGGCCGGGTACATACCGGCTGACGGACATGGGGGATGTACCTTTGATGAGCCATTGGAACACCGACAATCTCAGAAAATACTTTGTATAACAGCGGAGTTGCCCAAAAACAATTGTTGGCACCCCAATACATATTCATATCTAATGAGAAGTCATCCAAGTTTTTCATCAAAGTGTTAGTCCACCCCAATCAGAAGGCATACTAACATATGTACACAGCAGACGGGGCCAAAACCCGATCATCCCGGCCTTTAACGGAGTGACGGGGGACGAGCCGATATGCTAACATATGTTCAACGGCGGTCAAAACGTAAACTCCGTTGCCCCGTAATCGGCCGGGAAGAGACGAGTGAAACGCAATCGCCTCGGCAAATTAAGACCGAGTTTAAAGACGTTAAACACAGTTGAGATACGCATTCTAACCGCCTCGGCCAAGCCGAAGGTAAAAACGAAAAAGCGCTCAATTAATTAACGAATCGCCTCGGCAAATTAAGACCGAGTTTAAAGACGTTAAAACACGGTTGAGATACGCATTCTAACCGCCTCGGCCAAGCCGAAGGTAAAAACGAAAAGCGCTCAATTAATTAACGAATCGCCTCGGCAAATTAAGACCGAGTTTAAAGACGTTAAACACAGTTGAGATACGCATTCTAACTGCCTCGGCCAAGCCGAAGGTAAAAACGAAAAAGCGCTCAATTAATTAACGCAACTGCCCTCGGCAAATTAAGACCGAGTTTAAAGACGTTAAACACAGTTGAGATACGCATTCTAACCGCCTCGGCCAGGCCGAAGGTAAAACGAAAAGCGCTCAATTAATTAACGCAATCGCCTCGGCAAATTAAGACCGAGTTTAAAGACGTTAAACACAGTTGAGATACGCATTCTAACTGCCTCGGCCAAGCCGAAGGTAAAAACGAAAAAGCGCTCAATTAATTAACGCAACTGCCCTCGGCAAATTAAGACCGAGTTTAAAGACGTTAAACACAGTTGAGATACGCATTCTTAAACTGCCTCGGCTGAAGCCAAAGGTAAGAACGAAAAGCGCTCAATTAATTAACGCCAGAAGACAAGTGAAGGGATAGACCAAATGCCTCGGCCCAGCCAGAGGCAAAGCAAGCAAAATTCTCATTAAGGAAAAGATAACGAATTACAAGAAGGAGAAACACAGACGACGGCCGTCCCCTTTGGGATAAGCCAAGACTCTACCTACCAAGTTCTTACAAAATACAAGGAAAAGAAAAAGCAAAAGGTTTCGGACTGGTTCTTTGAAGCGCCAAAAGGATGGCAGGGAGAAAAGGCTTAATAGTTGGCCCCCGAATAGCTGAAGCTATCCGAGACGCCGGGTGAGCCTGGTGACGACCGCCCGTCTCCCTATGCCTGTTGCTGCTTGCCCTTACCGCCATCAGCAGCGTTACCCTCGGTGAGCAACTTAGATGCAACTGGGCAGCCTTAGCATCCTCGGCTTTCTTGGCGGCCTTAGCATCCTCAGTGCCTTATCCGCAGCTTTCTTAGCAGCCTTAGCATCCTCACCGCCTTCGCCCGCGGACTCCTCCCTGGCCGCCCTCGTCTTCTCTGCAAGGGCCGCCTTTGCAGCGGTCGCCTCCTCCTCCTTCTTGGCCCTCGCATCCTCGGCAGCCTTATCCGCCGCAGCCTTCTCTTTAGCTTCGAGCCTATCATCGAACAGCTCGTCGAATTTTGTCCACAGAAAGGAGCCATCCGGATAGACCTCATCTATCACCTCCCTGAAAGCTTCTTCGGTCAGGTCCCTATACTGAGCACACATGCGAGGGAGAATCGTGCTTTGAAGTGTCTCAATATCCTTCTCCCTTTGGGCAAGGATAGCACTAGTCTCCCTATGCGACTCTGCTTGGAGCCGATACGCCCTTTTCGACTCCTCCCTTTGGGCGACAACAACGTCGTAGCCGCCCTTGTACCTGTCCCGTTCCTCCTTCAGCTTGGCGGCGGCAGAATCAGCAGCCTCTACCTTGGCCTTCTCGGCCGACAGCAGCTTCTCAATTTCCTCGACCCGCGCTTGTGCGGCAAGGAGGTCATGCTTAGCCTTCCCGGCCACCCCCTTTGCGGCAACAACATCGAGCCTCAGCTGCTCTATCAACGGTCCCGTCTCGGCCAAGGCCTTTTCTTGCTCCCTAATACGAGAGCCGACCAGTTCGGACCAAATCCCAACCTTCTTGCTCAGCTTTGTACCCTCCGCTATGAGCCGGTCGTTGGATATCGACGCGAGTACGGAGTCGGCATTTTTTCCCGCCGTCTGCATAGGCCTCTTCTCAACTCGCCGCTCAGTAATTGGGATGATCGCGCCGGTTGATCTACAAAAATTCAACCAAAGAGTCCACGTCAACGTTCATGGACATACCAGAGAGCCGGTCATCGGGTATAT
Organism: Silene latifolia; assembly: GCF_048544455.1. Lineage (NCBI taxonomy): Eukaryota > Viridiplantae > Streptophyta > Magnoliopsida > Caryophyllales > Caryophyllaceae > Silene > Silene latifolia. The sequence continues at coordinate 11,882,285 of NC_133529.1, forward strand.
CTAATGAGCCGGCTAAACCGAGCCGCAAGTTAGACCACACCGGAGGGCTTGCTCTTCTTGGCCGGTTGACCCGTTTCCTCGGCGCTGGCATTAACATGAGCGACGGGAGCAGAAGCATCGGTGGCATGGGTAGATCTTTTCCTCTTACGCCTAAGCGGAGATCCCTCAGCATCGGAATCCTCTCCATCGACAATGTCAACGACCTCCACCTCCGTGGAGGCGGAATCGAGGTTGACACCGTCGCCGCCGTAGACTTGGCTTTTCGGACCCGGCGAGGCAAGGCAGCAGCTACCTTGGCCTGGGCCGCCGCCTCGTCCAAGCCCTTCAAGAGGTCAGTAGGCGACGGACGGCGGTCATGCACATCGACCTTCGGATTCTTCTCCTTAACGTTTCCGTCTTTGTCCAGCCCCATCTTCTCGAGGAGTTGCTCAGACAGTTCGGGACCAAAGTGCTCTGTAAAATAAACAAAGTAAAACTTAGACAAAGGGACATGTCAAGAAACAAACAACGAAAAAAACATTAAAGCAGAAATGGGCCTCACACCGACCCCACTCACCCTGTGCTAGGGCCGGTATGAGGCCGACATAGCAAAGCGGCTCGTCCATCAAGATGACTTGCGTCGGGGGCAACCAAACCTTCGGCGCCCCATCATCATCGACCTCGAAAAGCTTCGTGCTCGCTTTCGTCCTCATTAAGATAGACATTCCGGCGTCCATCTTATTCTTGCCCTTGGGGATCATCTTCTCACGCTCCCCTTTGCTCTCACACCGCAAGTTAACGTGGTGCTCAAAAGACCGAGGCAACGGATAATCATCTGGGACCTCGACATACACCCACCGTTCCTTCCAGCCCTTGCAAGAGGTGAGCTTAGGCACGGTGAGATAGCCTCGGCTCGATCCGGACGCTATACCATCCCCGCCACCTTGAACATTCATTCGAAGAAAATGAATTCGGCGGAATAAGTTTACCGTTGGGATCACCCCCGGCGACACACGACCACACGAAGCCGACTATAGTCCTAACGGCCAAAGGGTGAAGGCTGCCGCCGCAACGTTCATCGCCTTTGAATTATGGAAGAGACGTACATATTGAGAGGAAACCGGAGACCATACTCCAAGTGCCTCATATATACGCCGATGTGACCAGGGGGAGGGCAACAGACGGCCTGACCCTCTCCAGGGATAACAATGTTGTACCCCTTGCCAAAAAGAAGTGCTCTTGAAAAATTCGAGCGGAAGCGGCGGGCGAGCCCATCGGTCCAAGCACGATTGGGGCCGATGGTACAGGCATCGTAATGATGCAAGACTGTCGCCCTCTCCGCACCGGAAGGATTCCTTTCCTCATCATCAACATCATCTTCCCACTGCTCCAGAACTCTGCGGTCAACTTCACAGGAAGGAGACCTAGGGCCCCTCGACCTTAACGGAATTGCGGCTACCACCTCCTCCTCATCAAAACGCGACGGGGAACCCCGGCGCACGGTCTTGGGACCGGCATCGTAGAAGACATGGTTCACAACAATTACTTAAGCAAAACAAAAAGTTGAAAAGGTTTTTCGGTTTACCTTGAAGAAAAGTGCTACGCCGGCGTAAAAATTGTGAAGATCGGAAGAGAGGGAAAGACTTGAACTTTTGGAAAGAAGAAAATTTTTTAGAATGAGTGAAATTAGTAACCAATTTCACTTCAGAGATCTGGTATTTATAGGCAAAGGCCCATAAAGGAGGACCAATCAAAACGCAGCCCATGAAGCGTCATCCAATCAACGAAGAGACACATGTCAGGCATGCGTAGACGGAATGTCAATCGACGCAACGATTAAATGTCAATCAAAGCAAAAGAACAAGCGTCTTCAACACGCCCCTTCATATCCCTTTGCCTATTCATCTTCCTCAAAAAACTCCTAAAGTATCTATCCTCCGCCGGCAACACGACTAACCAAGCTAGGCAAAGACGGCCGGGGCAATCAAAAATACACCGGCACTCTCAACCTTGGGTCCGCCGCCGTAGCACCTTCTCTTCCACATTTTGATGTCCATTACACATCCATGTGGAGGGGGATACGGTGACGGCCTGTCTGTAGTAAGCCGAGGGAGAAAAAGCGGGCAGAAAATTTTCACTTGCATGAGAATATACACTCAAAGATACATCGGAGCCCATACCACGGCATAGACTACGCTGGGGGCAAATTGATGGGGCATATTCTGCACCCGCTGACCAAGTCAAACATATTGAGCGAGGTCAAAGATATCCACAGCAAGCCAATGGCTTAGACATCCCAGCCGATGCAGCCTTTCGGCCTGCCAGCCTGGGTCTCGGCATGGCAACCTACCAGCCGGGGCACATACCCGCGTACTCATATCCAAGAACCCTCGGCATGGAGTCAACCAGGCTCGTCGGCCTGCCCTAGGTCCCTCGGCCGAGGGTAGATCAGTCTTTCCACCTGCTATGCCACTTGGCCCACTTGGCCACTACGTGACAAAAGGTGAAAGTCTATAAATACTCCTCAATCCTCATTGAGGAGGGGATCCAGAATCTAACCTAAAAACCACTTAAATTGGTATTATCTCTCTCATCTCTCTACAATACACGTCATCAAGCTACATACTACTTAATCACAATAAGTTCACTGACTTGAGCGTCGGAGTGAGTACGCTTGGCACAAAGCCAAGCCCTCAGTTTGCTCATTGTTGCAGGAGAGGCCGAGGAGAGCAGTCAAGGCTAGAAGAGGCATTATTCGACAAAGCTAGCGTGGTAAACAAACCTGCTTCGGAATTCATACCCGGAACAAATTGAAATTGGACCGATCTTATATAATAATGTAATTTCGCTGTCCCGATCATTTGTTTATTTTTCGTTTTGGCATAAACCAAGAAAAGAGAAAATGACCAATTATTTGATGACAAATAAATAAAATTGAGTGTATGAGATCAAATTTTTCATCAAAATATTATCAAAATAGGAAGGTAAACAATTGACTGAGACCACCCAAAATGGGAAAAGGTAAACAAATGTAAGGTATCGTTTGGTTGCCCTTTTAATTCATGGGAAAATAAAAATCCCATGAATTGTAAAAAGGGGAAGATGTTTGGTTGCCACTTTTTTGGCAAAATGTAGGCATTCAATTTTCCAAGGAGTTTTGAATGCCTACATAATGGTGGAATTGAATCACTAAGCTCCCCCTACTTTTTTGGCAAAATGTAGGCATTCAATTTTCCAAGGAGTTTTGAATGCCTACATAATGGTGGAATTGAATGACCAAGCTCCCCCTAGGTAGTTCACAACTCTTGTGGAATTCAACTCCCGCATGCGCAACCAAACGACTTTTCCGAATTCATGTGAATTCGTATACAGGAAAGTAATTCACATGAATTAGATATTCCGATGTCAATTAAATTCCTAGATGAACCAAACAAGGTCTAAGTTACTCCCTCTGTTCCAGTAAATAGTTTACATTTGCTTTATGTTGTGTGGGGAAAATAAAACAAATGTAAACTATTCACTGCAACGGGGAGTACATAGTTGCGTGCATATTTCATGTAAGTCTGTTCTACTACGGTGTTACACCCTCCGTCTCATTCATTTGTTTACTTTTTTGTTCTTTATGAGGGTATTTTAATTAGCACAAATTCTCATTTCTGACGGAGGTACCCGTCGCAAGCTTGTGACGGGTACCGTTTCCTCTCACAAAATACTCATTGAGAGGTGAGTGGGAAGCACATGGGGGGTGCCCCACTTTGTCCTCTCTCTCTTTTTATGAGAGGTCACAAACTTGTGACGGGATTAACCCATCACAAGCAAGACTAGCTGTTTAATTAGAGGTAAACAAGAAACTGGATGGAGTTCTATAAGGGTTTGTTAGATTTTGAGTTCTATCAAGGGTTTTGTTAGATTTGGAGTTCTATCAAGGGTTTTGTTTACTTATTTCTTTTTTTTGGTGTCTCACTCATTTATTTACCTTTTTAAATTTTAAAATATTTTCATGATTTGTGAATCCATTTTTAAAATAATGGTCAAAAATAAAATATTTGTCGTTTTGGGTCGGTTTTGAAAATATTTGTCAAAATGGTGTCCACGTAGGCTCGGGATTTCTGGACCTAAAACACGCCACTACCAATGGCGTGTTTATAATGAGTACGGAAAGAAACTTCATTAAAAAATGGACTAAAACAAACACGCCATTGGGAATGGCGGGTTTCGGAGGGGAAACACGCCACCCCTAATGGCGTGTCTTATGTAATTTTTTTTTTTTTTTTTTTTTTTTTTTTTTTTTTTTTTTAAAGTTCGTCGAGTTGAGGAAAAAAAATTGTTGTAAAGACACGCCACTACTAATGGCGTGTTTCCTTCACAAAACACGCCATTAGTAGTGGCGTGTTTCAGGTCTAGAAATCCCGAGCCTACGTGGACACCATTTTGACAAATATTTTCAAAACCGACCCAAAACGACAAATATTTTATTTTTGACCATTATTTCAAAAATGGACTCATGATTCGTCCACTATATTTTAAGGTGCTGTTTGGCCAAGCTTTAAAAGTATTTTTGTAACTGAAAAAGTAGTAGCTAGGCCAAACACCCTAAATTATGGAGTTTTAAAACAACTTTTAAAAAGTCAAAAACTGATAACTTACCACCAAAAGTAGAAGTAGGTATTTTCTACTTCTACTTCTACTTCTACTTCTACTTTTCACATAAAGTGCTAAAAATTCATTACTAATGTGTTTTTTTTTCTCCAGAAGACCATTACTTCTTTATATCAGTTGGTCTTACTTCAGGCGGGTTATTTTTGTTTGAAATAATAAGATGATATTTTGTAACCATTTTACAGTCAGATGTGACCACTAGAAAAAACAAGTTATCATAAGCGGTAACACTGGTTGTATCATTGTGATTGCATTTCACCATAAAATGGTCACACATGACGAAAAATGACCGTCTGAAACAAGAATTTGTGTCTTTACAATTCTTGTTGTAACTCCACTTTTTCTCTTCTCTGCTTGGCCAAACTTATACTCCGTAGAAGTCTTACATCGTGAGACCGTCTTACGGTGTGAAATCGTCTTATAATTTGTGCTACAATTTGTGAGACCGTTTTACATATAAGTAATATAGTTAACATAAGACAAAGTGAAAAAATAGGATAAAAGTAAGTAGGCCAAACAAATCAATTTTTTAAGAAACTACTTTTCCAAATGTTAGACCAAACAACTTCAACTTTTTCAAGAAGTAGTTTATTAAAAAACTCATTCTAAAAAGTAAAAACACTTTCACATAAACTTGGCCAAACATCACCTAAGCCATTTGTCATCCAACAATTATATTTACGAATGTTCCAAAGAAAATAAATGACCAGGATAGAGGGACTACGGAGTATGGAGTAACAACTAGGAACATGGTTGATCCACTTCAATACTATTTACACGACAATCAAAGCCCATATGTAATATAGTAAAGTAAATTTGGGCCCAAGTGTGTCTGAACCGCACGATTACACTTTCCAATATTGGGTTAACGTTTCTGAATAATATCAGCCCAATTACAATTTTCCTATGTTTCCTATTTTATTTGGTTATTTCCTTTTGATTAACTTAAAAAAATTATTTAAGTGGGAGAAGATTTATAAAAAGAAAAAGAAAAAAGTGTTTTGTAACGTTGAACCCTCTTTGTGTCAGAAACTTACAGCACTTGTGATAAAGTTAATGCTGATTAGTGTTATTACATTATTAGAAAGCTTAATCACTTGCTAAGCCAGCAAATTTGGATGATACATAATGCATTTTGTTCAAGTTTTTTTTTTTAGTATAATAATACTTGTTAACATTGATAGAAAAAAAATAAAATGTACTTGTGAGTGGTAATTGTGACTAAAGTTGGAGTCCAATTTATAATAATACATGTTATCTAGCGACTTTGTTTAAATTAAAAAATGTGGACGTTGATCTGAACTGAATAGTAGCTATATGTTCTAAACTTCTAATCTTAGAACTATATGAACCTAATCTTTAGAATGTTATAACCTAAAGTCACAATGTGAATCGATCAATTGCTACCTTACAAAAGTTATAAACATTAATCCCTAGTTTTTTTTTATTTTTTTTTTTATTTTTTTTTCTTTATCCTATTTTGTCATGCAATTAAATTAAGAAGATATAACAGAAATAAGAGTTTTTCTACATGGTACCCTCGTGTTTCTTAATTCTACTTGTATAGTTGTATGAGATACATCCTGTGGTTTAATATGGTACCTTTCATAATTTATAAAGTCCAAAAACATCCAGATAAATGTGTATGGTTTATGCTAGCTCTTGTCCTTTAAGAATGTCTCAGGTGGGAATCTTCATTATAAAATTGGAAGGTTGATCAAAAGAAGTTTATATATAATTATTTAACCAACATAATAATCAAGTTTGTAGGTCATTAAGGGAACAAAACTAAATTAAAAATGAATTAGTATATCATCCACCTCCCTCTTCCTATAGTGTTTATAAACCTGGCTCTTAAACACAAGTAATTACTAATTAAACATTATAAAAACCATAAAATAAATAAAAAATTAAAATTCTAATTAAGCTTTTAATTAAACTATGACTGGTTCTGGTATTCCATGTGGTGCTTGCAAGTTTCTTAGAAGGAAATGTGTAAAAGGTTGTGTTTTTGCACCTTATTTCTGCCATGAACAAAGCTCTACTCATTTCGCGGCCATTCATAAGGTGTTTGGCGCAAGCAACGTAGCAAAACTCCTCCGTCAATTGCCAGTTAATGATCGGAGTGAGGCGGCCACCACCATTTCGTATGAGGCTCAAGCTAGGGTTCATGACCCTGTCTATGGGTGTGTTTCCCATATCTTTGCCCTACAACAACAGGTAATAATAATAATCAATTGATTTTACAAGACGTGATTATTATTATAGGTACTACCTTATCTCGCTATAGGTGAGAGCCTTTAAGACATTAAATTAGGTATACTCAAGGTTATATGTATAAATATTTTATTGTTACGATTTTAAGCATAATCTGGTATTCTGGTGTACTCCATGTATGTATCTGATCTGAATCAATAATCCATGCAATGATATTATGACAACTAGGGTTCTCAATTTTTTGAATTAACAACATATTCTCATGACATAATCAAGTATAAACTAATTCTTACCATAATATAGTAAGAATATCTTGTTAATTTTACCATATTTGAAGTTGTCAATATAATGTGTTCTTGTTATGAAAAACGTTAGAAAAACCGTTATATGATCCTGTAAGACACCTTGTAATAAAAGGGTTATTGTAGTTAAAAGTTGTACCCTAAATATTTGGGATAAAATTATGCAGGTTGTGAGCTTGCAAGCACAACTAGCAGCATTAAAGCAACATGCAACTAACACTAGTTCAAACCCTAGAGACAAATACTATGGAAAAGCAACATCTTCTTCAAACTACCCACAAGATGTTCAAAGTTGGCTACAATCTGAGTATCCACAAATGGTGCCTCCATATGATCCAAGCCTTAATCGTATCACCCCGAAAACGACAACAATTTATGGAGATCAAGGTGGTTTATTTATTAATAATAATGATCATTATCATGATTCTATGGTGCAAGCTAATGAGCAAGATGTGTCTATTGATGCTAGTTATGAAGGGTCTTCTTCTCATCACTCTAATAATGCTTCTTTTGAGAACAAATCCAAGTGGCCTTTTGATGACTCCGATGATCTTCATTCTATGACTTTTGGCTATCGTTAAAACTTGAGACATCAAAGAATATGTTTGGTTACGATTAATGTTGTTTATTTCCAAGTTGATAATGTCAATAAGGGGTGATACTTATGAATTTATGATCGAGAGTGGTCAAAACTCGAGTCCTCATCAAAACTACTCTTAAATCTCTTGTGATGCCATTTGAATTCATTAAGCACTTAAGCAGATAACTCCATTAAGGCCTTAATACCTCAAGTTTCTACATAATTGAATGTTCATATTTAATAGAAACCCTAATTTCCAACTATTTATTTGCTATATATGATGATCATTTTCCTAGACCTTCGACTACCATTGGTGAGATGTTTAGGCCAAGTTGTTTTAAATTTAATTTAATTTAGTTTAGTTTATTTTCGTTTTAGTCTAAAATAATAATAGGGCCTAATCGACTAATTCTATGATATCGGTCTATCTCAATAAATAATGGTATATATCTCTTGCAATCAATAATTACGTGTTTCAAAGCGAGCTAATTGTGAAAGGAACACATTTTCTCACATTAGAATACAAATTTCCATATTGATTATAGAGGAGATAGTCTATTACTACTTGCCAACAAGACTACTCTGTTTATTGCTAATCTGTTTTAGGATGAATATACATAAAAAGGTATAAAATTACCACATTAAATTACATGTTCGATTTAATTTCTTATTTACTAGTTCTATTCTTACTTAACATATGTAGATGATCGAAGTCATAAAAGGGATAAATTTCTTAAAATCTAGTTTGAACCAACATTAACCGTTCTTTCTTTAGTTACGATATACTTGGCATGAGACTACTAACTTGTGATATGATTAAAATGCATGCATGCGTACATGCATGATGCATGGATCTAATATATATATATAGAAAACATCTTTTGTTCGATATATAGTGTGAAAGCACAATGTTGATCTTATTGTTGGGAGAGGTAAATTGCTAGTATTGATGGGTCTTATCTTGGAATTTGCTCTGATTTTGGATCTGCTGCTCAAATTGTCCATTTTTTTTTTTGTTTTTTTTTTTTGAGGTGAAAACCCGAAAGTCTTACTTCATTAAAACTAAATCAGAGAGTACAGCCTCGTTCGCAGCTGGCGGAAGAAGTTCCGACCATTCAAATCTACCAACATTCCTAGGACTAAAATGAGCTAAAACATGAGTAACAGAGTTATTAACTCGAGGAATAAAAGACCAGCAAACCGAATCAAAAGAGGTACATAAAGAAAAAATGTCATCCAGAACTAAATAAAACACATTTATGCCTTTCTTCTTCTTCTTCTTCTTCTTCTTCTTCTTCTTCTTCTTCTTCTTCTTCTTCTTCTTCTTCTTCAGAGCTTCTATAACTTGGAGGCAATCACTTTCCACAACAATCTTCCTATTTCCCTTCCGTAACGCTTCTTTGACGCCTTCAAGAACCGCGACCGCCTCAGCAACCAGAGGTTCCCACTCATGTACCTGCACAGACGACACACCCCACATCACCCTTCCATCCCCGCTCCGACAAACCACCCCTAGTCCCACGCCTTCCCCCTCCTTCACTCCCGCATCAACATTAACTTTGACATACTCCGTGATGGGAGCAGCCCAACCCCTGTTTCCCGACCCATCACCACGACATTCCTCACTTCCCTTTCTTTTTACTCGCACAAACCCACCCTTCCATCTCATCTACAATGTCTCGCACTCTTCTAACCACCGTCATTGGATCCACCGTCACTGCATCGAAAATCACTTTGTTTTGGTGCTCCCATATAGCCCAGCACCCCACCATGAATAAGCCATGTTCCCTATTCCCAAAACCTCGCCACCTCACCTCGATCCATTTGCACACGCATCCCCCATCCTCTCCTTCATGATCCACACTCAGCCCCTCCCACACCTTATGAGACAGCCAACAATCCCTGAACAAGTGTAAACTGGATTCAAAAACAGAATTGCAAAAAGGACAAAAGGAATTCTCACCTCGTACTCGGGTTGCAATGTTCGTCCTTGTTGCCAAAGCTTTACTGCACAGTTGCCCGAAGAAAAGTTTCACACGGGGCCTTACCGAGACATTCCAGAGCCGATTCCAAAGCCATTTCTCCCTCTCCCAATCCGACGATCCATCCATGTCTAGCAACTCCTCTACAAGCACGTGATAGGCTGATTTAACCGTGTAATATCCGTCCTTCTCCGACTGCCAGTACCACTCGTCATGTGGACTATTCGAGTTCACCCATATGTTAACAATACGGCTTTATTCAAACGGCAAAAACAGAGCAACCAGCTCGTCACTCTTCCATCCTCCACCATTCTCCATCAACAACTCCGCAACTAGCATATCCTCACGTCCCGAACTACATGGAGATCAGACACAGCCTGACTGAGTGTGAGGAATCCACGCATCAGTCCACACACGAGTAGACAACCCGTCCCCAATCCTTCTTCGCAACCCACGCACCAAGACCGACCTTGCCTCGAAAATCCCTCGCCAAGTGTAACTTGGGTTACAACCCAATCCCGCTGACAAGAACTCCCCATTCGGATAATATTTGGCGCACAATATCTGAGCCCATAAACTCTCCGGGTCCGTCACAAGTCTTCAGGCCTGTTTACCAAGCAAAGCGAGATTAAAGAGCGCAAAATCACGGAACCCATACCTCCTAATGCCTTCGGCTGGGTAAGCTTCCTCCACGACACCCAATGAATACCTCGTTTCCCTTCTTCATGTCCTCACCAAAACCGTGACACCAACGCTCTAAGGTCACTACAAAAGCTCGCGGGAATTTTAAACACACTCATAACATAGATAGAGAGTGAATTGGCCACAACCTTTAAGAGAACCTCCTTACCAGTCCTAGACAACAATTTCCCGCGCCAACCCTGTAATCTCTTGCTTAACTTATCACGAAGGATGTCCGTAAGCACCTTCTTGGAGCGCCCTACAACCGTTGGGAGACCCAAGTATCGTGCTTGCTCCTCCACCTTAACAATGCCCAGTTTGGACACAAACTCGTCCCGTCTTCCTCTCGACACTCCTTTACTGAAGGAAACCGTGGTCTTTTCAAGACTAACTTGTAATACCCGCCCTTTTAGAGACCCGTTGACCAGCGTTGACTGACCTTGGGAGCGGTAATAGTCCTTAGAAGTGCGTACCAAAGTTATCTTGTGCCTTGAGTTAGGGGTGGTACTCGATAGAGTAGAGGCTACTCGATCGAGTAGCTTAGATACTCGATCGAGTAGGGGCCACTCGATCGAGTAACGGGTTTTCAGCGAGGGTTTATAATCGTGTTTTGTTAAATTCGCAAATCATTTCCGCCTCATTTCTTCAGATCCTTAGGTCGCCTCCTTCCCTTCCCTTCACCATATAACCTCCATGGAAGCCTTTGAAGGTCCTTGTGCCTTAGGAGTGCATAACTTGAGTCGGGTAGCGGTCCTTTTCCAGTTTTCCTCATGTAGGTATGTCGTCATCATCATCTGTGCCTTGTGTTTTCAGTTAGGGTTTGCTTGGTGGTGATAGATGGTTGTATTGTGTGTATAGGTGTTGCTTGATTGCTGGGTTTTGCATGTATGAGCGTGGAATGGTTGCAGTTGCTTAAAGGTAGGTTCGCCTACTCAGTTTCTGTGGATGGTCTAGTGTGTCGATTGTTGTGTCGTGGTTGTTGTATTGTAGTTGTGTTTGTGTGGCAGCGTATATATGGTAGTCGGTTGGTGTATACAGTTTATTGGTTGTTGTCGTATTGCAGCTGTCTGTGATTGTATGTCTCTGGTTCTCGAGGTGCGTCCTCGGCTGAGTGGAGTCGCTTGCGGGAGTGGCTTCACGCCCTAGTTTTGCCCTTCGTGGAACCCGCCACGGGAGGGGATGTGCACATTAATGGGACAGGGTTATCGCTCGGTATGATGAGCGGGGATTTGGTGGGTACGGCTGCGGTCCTCCACTGGTAGGGCTGGTCCAGTGGACAGTCGGTGACGAAGATTGATTGGAGTAGGTGTGATTGTATGTGTGACTGATTGTGCTGTGTTGTGTTGATAGATGTTGTTGGTTTGTCATGTCTTATCTCAGTACTGACCTTGTGTGGTTGTCTTGTTGTTTTATGTGTCTGTCGTGATCCCTTATGGTGAGCAGTCAGTCTTAACAGGTGTTGATTGCGTTGATAGCTGGAGTTCTGGCGGGATGAGTCCTCACGAGTTTTGATAGAGATAGTGTGTAGCTCACGAGTTGTATCTTTATTTTGTTAAGTTGGTTGTAACGCTTGTAATATAACTATAAATGTTCTTTTATCGACTTTTGATGATTACTTACCTCGGACAATCGAGATGGTAACGCCCTTATATGCTAAGGAAGGCCTAGTTAAGGCTCCTCTGAATATGGGGGTGTTACAAAGTGGTATCAGAGCAACGATTTTGGAACCTGTAATCAATGAACATAATGAACGTAGTGAGTCTAATAAAATAAACTTGGTGTATGTATGATGAGAGCCCCAGCTGATGCTAGGTTTTGGGTGAGTAGGCGCCCTCATTTCAAAATCTTGGCCTCATTGTACTTAAGCCAGTCACTGGGTATGGGAATGTGGAGTCCGTGTGTATGTATGTAATGTGCATGTTGATTGCGTCGGAACTATCCGTGGTTGAGTCTTTGTTAAAGTTGGTATAGGCATGATAGTTGCATTTGGATTGTGTGTGGTGAAGTTTTGGTAGAATTAGTGAGCTTATGCGATGTTTATGAAAAACGTAAAAGGTTTTATTTAATAGAAGTGCGTGAAAAGTGTGGAAGTGTATGCCGTAATATGAGAAGTGATCATGATGGTGTTTGCTTAAATTTGTTAGTGATGGTGATCCTATATGAGTTTATAAGTCCTACCGTAGCTATAGTGATGATAGTTAAAGAAGTGTTGAGTCATAATATGAGAAATAGCAGGTAATGATGCTTTTGTGCAATGTTTAATGGTTGAAAGTTTCCGCTGTGTAATGATCAATTTGTGTAGAATAATTTGCTTATGATTGAAATTGGAACATGATAGTAATACATTTGAATGACATATGGATGAACAATTATCGTTAATTATATGTTTTACATTAACATGAGAATAAGCTGATAGCCATGTGGTAAAACGAGTTTGATATGATATAGTGACGTAATTGTGAATATGAATGACTCGGTAACAGGTAAACCGTGTTGTGTGAATTTGTTGTAGCGTAACATGATATAAATCTTATCTGAGGAGACGGTATGATATGTTTGAGCAGTAATGGTAATACATGAGTGAGTATGATAACCAATGACGAATTCCGAACATGGTTTGGAATCGACACGCGATATTGTTTTTGCAGGAATCTTCAATTTATTTCGTATTTCTGACCGAGTACTCAAACTTACTTGACCGAGTGCGAGTGCTTACTAGACCGAGTAGACCTCACTCGATCTAGTTAGGAAGCTATGACGTCGGGATGTAGAAATTTTCTGCAGATACTCGACGAAATAACACCTACTCGATCGAGTAGAGGGCACTCGATCGAGTACCCTAAGCACTCGATCGAGTAGGCTACAGTACAGAGCCTCTTACGGGTTTCTTAAAACCCTTATTTCCTCTCATTCCCTTTATTCTATCTTCCTTATTTCGAAACCCTAAGCCCTAAATCTCTCAAAACTCTTCTATTCTTGTGTTGGTGGTGATTTGTTTGGGTTGTTTGCTTTGTTTAATTTCGTCCTCCTACTTTCCTATCTAATCAAGGTATGAATTTCTTCCCTATTTACATGTTTTATCACTTTGAACTTATTAGAATGGTAGAATTAACTGAAATTTCGATTCATATGGACGAATCGTTGCTTGTAATTGTTGTAATGTGATTCATATGCTTCCCTTTCATGATTGTTGATGATTGATTGCTCCAAAAATAGAATAGAAATTGCCAGATTGGGGGCGAATTTTTCTAGGGTTTGCAAAATCAAAATTAATTTTTGGTTGATTTCTACATGTTGGATGATGAAATTGAGTACTATATGTTACACATATAATGTTAGAAGTTGGATTTTGGTGATTTTCATCTTAAAACTTGCCTTAAAACTCCGTCTTAAAAGTGCCCCAAGTTGAAATTCGTTTTCTATAATTGAGATTTTGTGTTGGATATGAATGCATATGCAAGTGTTAAACTTTATTATGGTAATGATGATGTTAATTTCCTGATGAATATGTCAATTTGTTACAGCTGTAGAGACCGTCTGACTAGTCTAATTGAGTTGTTTGCTTCTAATGTTGAAAGTTGATGGTGACATGTTTTAAGTTGCCTTTCTATGACCATATATGAATATTTCACATGTTATCAAGTAATTACATGAGGTAGCATTTGAGTCATGCCATGATATCCGAATTGGTCGAGTAGATTATGTTTATCATGTTAAAATTTTTACAGCTATAGAGATCGTCTGAGTTACTATAAACTGAATTTATATACCAAATTGGGAGTTTGTTGGTGAAAGTGTGTACCTAGCTGATTATTCAAGGTTCAATTGTGTGAATTATGTGCTTTACGTACCTATGCAAGGTTGTTTAAATCGTATACTGAAACAGATGCCGAGACTAAACATAGGGACCCGTCAGAGTAAGAGGGGGAGGGCTTCACAGCCCAAGGTTGGGGAAGGTAGTGGACCCGTAGTACCCGCTGTACCGGAGTACCCTTCGGTGGTGTTTGTAGACTTTAACCAAAGGGAGAGATTTGTGGCGTTGCAAAAACGCAAGATGAGACCCACCCGCTGTGTGGATACCACACTTCTTGATTACTTGGGAATTGAGACGGATGTCCGCCATATCTTTGAGACTTTGGGATTTATGGGGTTGTATCGGTTGAGGAAGCATTCTTACCCTTTTCTGACCTTGGAGTTTATGAGCTCGTTTAATTACGAGCCAGCTGCACAAACTGTTGAGTTCTGTCTTATGAACACAAGTTTCTTGTTGACCATGGACCTGTTTGCTTCTCACCTTGGGTTGGCCAAGCCTCCTAAGGATTCTATCAGTGAGATTCCTTCTGAGTGTGGTGTTTGTCGCCTTATGCCTTGTTGTGGACAGCGGGCCGCCCACGGGGGCGCTTGGTGAAGGGGCTCGAAAACAAGCGTTTGCATTTTGTAAGGAGTCGCCACCAATTTTTATGGGAAATTGGAACCGTTCGAATACCTCGTGTCATGTCAAGACACAAAGTAGTGACATGAACACTAAGCAATCGTTACCCTTAGCATTCTATGTCTAGAATGACTCTCGTGGATGCCAATGAACACGGGTGCTCACGGAGATCTGGAGTAAGGGGTGAGGGTACGTATTAGGAAGCTCTTTTGATCGAACACCTAATCCCGCCCGCCTCGATAGCGGCCTCTACTAATGATTAGGGAAGTTATTTATACTCGATATATCGTCGGCTATAATGCATGCAATGCAACATCCAAGTTTTAATCCTAGCATGTGAGAATTAATACTAAGTCGGTTGACACGTAATTAGCATACAATTAGGTCGAAGTTGGAATTTAATGCTCATTTACATGTGAAAGCATACAAACAATAAAAGAAATACAATAACTATGAATTACAATAATGGAAATTACAATAATTACATCGGGATAGGCGATTTATGTCGAAAATACCTTTAAAACGGATAATTTGAGAAAAAAGGAATAAAAGAATAAAACACGACAGATCAGAAGGTGATAATACAGATATTAGTTAGTTAATACGTAAACTAATTAAACTAGGTCAAGGCAGAAAAGGAGTTGAGACAGAACTCATCTCGAACAGCAGCAGATCGCGCCCTCACGGAAGAGGCGCGGCGATTCTTTGCGTCATTTCAAGGGTGAGTTCTGGCTGTGAAGCCGGAACTGCAAATCGTTAATGTTAATTGATGAATTTATGGATTGATTAGATAATATTAGACTCGGATGAAAGTGATTAATGAATTATTTACATATGATTAATGTCATAAAACAGTAAAACATGGATGAGACGGAAACAAGACGGATTAATTATGTGAAGGGTCGATGTTAATGAATGATTAATTAAACTAACTAACTAAACGAATTACTAACTAAACATGATGAACGACGACGAATTAATGACTAAACAGGGATGAAAATATATCAACAATGAATCCCATAAACTCAACATGAACGAATTGAATCTCTAAAACTCGAATTGAATATTAATGACGGAAAACCCGCAAATATTGATTATTTGGGATTTGAGTCGGATTTATGACGATTTAAACATGTTAATGATGATGGTTAATATACATATGAATTATTAAACTATCATGTGAACGAATTAACAGACGAACAAAACAAAAGAAATAAATACAACGAATTACAGAGGACGGAGGAAGAAGAAAAGAAGCAGGAACTGCGGCAGCCTCACGAAGAGGCGCAGCAGGTGCTGCGCTCCTTTGAAGAGGCGCAGCGGTTGCTGCGTCTTTTCTCGACGTCATCTCTCACCTGGAAATCCGCGAAAAGGTTTTAAAGACGGTTTTTAGAAATCGGTTTTAATGATGTTTTCGACATAAACCTTACAATTGTTATACGATAAATAAAAGTACAATAAATAAAAGAGAGATTTACACCCTCAGACTTACATGTTGACGGAACGAGAAGAACTAAGAAGATCGATTAGTGATGCTCGACGCGAATGCAAGGAAAGAGTGCCCTCGAAAGAGGAAAACGATTAAACAAGTTGATTAATTAGATTGATTGAGTGTAGTGGTCAAATTGGTCGGTCATGCAACGGAGAGAGGCTGGTACCGGAAGGATCCGAGCTTACGTGGTCGGAAGTCCAAGCACGTAGGCGCCAATTAGTAAGAACGAAGTCTAGAATGCAAAGGGAGAAGAGAAGGGCGGACACTCGCGTGAGAAATATGAGGAACGAAAGCTCCTATTTATACTAATCACACGGAAGAATAGGGTTTCGGAGACTCTTTGGAAGTGAATCTCGGAAAGATATGAAAAAGATACGTAAATCATGCAAAGAAGGGCCTGGGAAGAGGCGCAGCAGCCACTGCGTCTCTTGGAAGAGGCGCAGCAGGTGCTGCGTCTATTCCCAGGAGGTTTCCTCCTGCTTAAGAAAGATTTCCGCGTTTGAGTTATGGTAGGACGGAAATAATTCGATTATCTTTTGAATATTATGGGATATTATTTGCCAAAAGATAAAATTTGAGAAATATGGAATAGAAATATCCGGAACATTCCAGAACATTCTGACTCGGGATTTAACAGTTATCAGAAAATGGAGACGGTTTTTGACCCGGACTCCGAATGTACTCTAATTACTGCCAAAACGACCGTATCGGCACGTAGATGACATTTAAGAGGTTGACATTAATATTTGAGCAATCACTTGACGATAATCTTATGAACTGTCACAAATCGTTCCGCGAATCAAACATGCGGCCCAATCATCACCGGGTGGTTTGCGAGGGGTGCGAAACGAGGTGTCTCTGAGCCCCCACTTTGGCGAGGCTTGGACAAGGCGAAAGTCAAAGTATAGCCATCAGGTCAATCGAAGATTACAACCTGGCGACTATGGCGACGCGAGGCGGCTCAAGGGGTCTGAGCCAAGGACCTATCGTCGGGAACATTTTAGAGTCTGTCGACTATCGGGGAGGGTCGTTTAAAGTCCATTAGACTACGTAAGGAGGCTCGCCAGCCATAAGAAGAGATCATACCTGAGATTTGATCGAACTTCGCGGGGAAACAAGATATATTGAAAACAAGCGGGACGTCGGTAGAAAGCTGGCTGGGATCCGCTGCGTCGGTCTCAGCGAACTCGCGAAATTTGGAGGTTGAATCGCTTGCGTTGGCCTCAAGCGGACTCGGGGTTGGAGAATATATCGACGACTAGGAACATCTTGATCGTCGTAGGGGAAACCTGGAGTGAGCAGTACTGCAAAATACTACTGCGCTGGGGATAGACGACCAGGAACATCTTGATCGTTTGTAGAAAGAAAGTCTTGAGTGAGCGATCTTGCAAAAATACTTCGCTATTTGGATAAGAATTGAGCAATCTTTGCGAAAATCGCTGCGCTGGACATAAAATTGATCTTGGACAATCTTTGCGAAATCTGTCGTATTTGGATAAAACATGGGCCGGAATGAAAGAAAATCGTCGAAACGGACCCAAAATGATAAAATGTCGTCGAGGAAGAGGCGCACCAAAGACGGGCCCACGAATAACGAACTCATAACGGACTTTTGAAAATCCATATGGAGGGAACAAAAGGAAGAGGCGCGGCAAGAGCTGCGTCTCTTGGAAGAGGCGCAGCACCTGCTGCGTCTTTTCCCCAATTCAATGTGCGTAAAAAACGCGAAAGTCGAAGGTTTATGTTCATTATTTCGAAACACAAATCACTCCATTCTCTCTCAAATCTTCACCATTTTCGTCGAGGTTGGATTCAAAAGCTTGCTTGAAATATGACTAATCGAGGTATGTGCTTTAATCTTGCATTAATCTTCCATATTTGTTGAATTTTGAGCCGCGAACATTAGGGTTTTCGACCCTTTTGATCGAAAATTTGGGGCTTTTCCCCCAAATGGATTTGTCTTGCCAAATTGATGCTAGAAATGGATAATAGGTAATGTTAGGAACATAACCATGTATTTACTTCGAATTTTCATCGAGTTTTGAGCCCTTGAGCGAATTTTGAGACGGTTTCACAGCTAGATCGTAAATTGCTTCGAAAATAGCCTTAGGATTGCTCATTGGTGATGAAATTTGATATTTGGGACCCTTGGATGATGGGCAAACTTTCTACCATCTTGGAATTTTGGTTTGTGACAACTTTTTCAGGACACTTTTTAGGGCATAACCGCTATCATAGCGAAATGCTGCCGAATTTTCGACTCGAACCCGAGACTAGGCCTTGACTCGGACTTGACTTGACCCAACTCATCACATGAGTGATTGAATTGGTGGGAATATGGCCAAGGATGGCCAGAAATGGGGAATTCCCGGGCCTTGAAGGCTCGAAAATTTCTTAACAAAGGCTTGTCGTCATGGGACGCGGCCTGGATTTGCTTTAACGTTTGCAGGTGACGATGCTTCTACTTCTGGGAGAGATCCCATGGACATAGACGCCGCCGTTGTTGAGGAGGCTTTGGAGCAGGCCTTCACCGCTGCGGTGATGGCTGCTGCGGACGAGGTTCCCGAGGAGGAGGCTGCTGAGGAGGAGGAGATTCCGAGACGGGCCCACCTCGGACGAGGGGGTCGTCAGCTGAGAGGTGCTCCTGCGTGGGCTGAGACCTGGGAGAGTAGGCACCTCGTGTGGGCTGCAGAGGGTCACTTGTCCTACAGGATGGTGAAGAGCTTGGTAAATAGGAATTCCCTAACTCATTATCTATCCTTTTCTGTTTTTGTTCAAATCTTCTTTTAAATTCACTCAAAACTAAAGATAGCTTTGTTTCGAATCACAATAGGAGGCCGGGAACATCCGGTCGTTCTCGGGGTACACGACGGCGATGGAGCACTACGAGCGGCTGTCGGAGGAGGAGAGAGCCATGATCGAGCGTGGAGCGCTTGGTCCCCTGGTTCAGGTCTGGAGGGATATCGTGAAGAGGAAGTTGCGGGCCAACCTCAGCCTGGTCCGCGCTTTCTTGGATCGGTTTTGGGATACGACTTCCACGTTTCACCTGCCTTTTGGTGAGGTGGGAGTCACCTTGGAGGATTACGGCATGATTTACGGTTTTGCCGTGCGGGGGCGAGGAGATGGTGTGGCGAGAGGCGGCATGAGGGCGGATTCGGCCGAGGCGAGGAGGTTGATCGGTGGAACTGTCGCCGAAGGCTGTTGCGGTGCCGGGTTTGGTACCCAGTACCTATGTTCGAGACTACTTCGCGGGGAAGACCCGGCCGGTGGTGATCGATGGGAGGGAGACGGCTCCTCCTCCTTGTACAAACGGTGAGCAGAGAGGGCTCGTCCGTGGCTTTGGTGGTTCTTGTCTTCGATTTACCTCGGAGACAAGGGTGAGAGGTTGTCGACGAAGCTTCTCCTCTTTCTTTCGACCGAGTTCCCTAGGGCGTTGGGGACTGGGTCCTGCTTGGTTTTGCGGTCCTCATCCGCTTTATGAGGGCCATGGTTCGTCCGGAGTTGATGGAGAAGGGGACTTCTCCTGGCATTTTGTCGGACTGGGCTCTGTTGGAGGTATGAACCTTCCTTTAGACCAGAGTAAATTCCTTTCTTTTATCAAAGATCGAAAGATCGTCATTGACTATTCTGTTTTGCAGGCGTGGGTGTACTCTTACTTTCCGGGCCTCGCGCCCAAGAGGACGGAGCCGTTGGAGAGGACCTATCCCGTGGTGAGGGATTGGGTCATGTGCCGGACGAAGAGCAAGCGTTCTTCTCACAATGTCTATCGGCGGGACATGAACGCCCTTCAGCTGAGCAACGTGAGTATTCCATTTGTATTCATTCACACCTTCTTATACTTTGTTTTAAATTGATCATAGGAATGACCTTTGCCTTTATATTGTCGCAGTGGGTGCCCAGACCTTGGGCGGAGTATGCTCGAGCGCCTCCTTTTGTTGCTGAGGTCCTTCGACCTAGGAGCCCGAGTCGGCTGCTGTTGTGGACGTCGATGGGTCCTGTGTGGTATCTGGGCGAGCGTATGGCTCGTCAGTGCTCTCGGGGCGCGTTGACGGTTCCCATCGATCCTCCGAGGACGATGTTCAGGGAGCCTTCTGAGGCTGAGAGGGAGGCGGACTTGGCTGGTGCTAGTGGCGACGACCTTCTTCTCCCTGACGAGGATTACTCGGCGTTCCTTTACGGGAGGTTGGCGTACTGGCCAGTAGTGGTGAGTATCCTTTATTTACTTGATTTGATTTTGGGAATCACGACGAAAGATCGTCGATTAATGAGAGCTATTTGTCTTTGCAGGAGGTCGAGGCGGCGGGCATCGAGCCCCCAGTGTACCCCGAGACCCTTGAGTACACTGACGCGACTGGGAGGACGACGATCTCCGAGTTGCGTGACTTTGACGTGGCTGTGACGGATCTTTGGCCTAGATGGGCAAGATCGATTCGGAGGGTGAGTTCCCATTTTGCATAGTTTTCGTGTAAGAACACATTTGATTGAATTTGTTCAATTCATTGAGAATTCTTTTGAAATGCAGGTCGCGCCATCTCTGTTCGTGGCATTATGGAGGGTGGCCAACCGGCTGTGAGCTACCGCCATCGAGGCACTCATCGGTGGTCGGGGTCGTCAGGTATGAACCTCATTTGTTTTCTTTTGATTTTTGATTTTCCAATTTTGTTTGAATTGATTGACATGAGCCAATTTCTTGTTGTCCACAGGCCGATCGTGAGCTGGAGCGAGAGTTGACCCAGTCTCGGGAGGAGACGGCTCGTTTGTCGAGGGAGCTCGAGTTTCGGGACGCCGAGATCGCCGCTCTTATGGCGAGGGTTGCCGAGTTGGAGGGTGCCCAGCAGTAGCTTTTGTGTACATTTGGACATCTGTTTTTGAAACATTTTTGGACTTGTTTTGGGGCGCAAGCCCCCAGTTTACTTGGATTTGGACTTGTTTGGGGCGGAGCCCCCCGTTGTACATTTGGACTTGTTTGTTGTATATACGACGGCCTGAGTGCCTTTTGCTGCTGGGTGGTGTTGTTTGTACCTGCAGGTTAGCTTTTGAACAGGTTTGGTAGACAACGGTTTATGCCGTCATGCTGCCGGAATTTACATAGAAAATCACGCAACACATGCATTTTATATACACATAGGGCCTTTAATTAGTGCAAAATGAGACTCAAAAGGACGTGAAAATGCAAAAATTTTGCCGGAAATGACCGGACGGTAGGGAGGGTTACCCTCGAAAAAAAAGAAAAAGAGAAATCTATAAGTTAGAAAATGGAAAAAATAGAAATTAAGAAAATGAAATGACTAAGTAAATGTTGAAATAAAAAAAGAATTAAAATGAAAAGTAAATATAAGAATGTGAGAAAAATGGCGGAAAATGTCGATGTCGCCTCGAAATGCGCGTCCGCGGATTAAGGAAACCTGAAGCATGGTAAATTTCCCGGATTTACCAAAATAAAATCCCGTAGGAATAGGAAATTATTTGTTTATAGAATTAGGAAAGATCCAAACGCGGAAATCAGTAAGTAAGGTGGGAAGAGGCGCAGCATGAGTGCGTCCCTTTGAAGAGCGCGGCAGTGTGCGCGCTGTTCCCAAGCAGGTCGGTTCTGACGGATTTTTGGAAACAGCAATTAGTATAAATAGAAGCGTCGACGAAGCTTTAAATCATATAATTCTTCCGTCTCTTCTTCGTCGCCTCACACATAAAAACTCCCAATAAATTTTCAAGAGAAAATTATCATCATGAATACTTTGGAGATTCGCTTGAAGGAATGGACTAATGAGTTTTCGAACATCGAGAAGCACGATATGGGTGCTTATAACCTTGGGTCTTTGTTGAGTTTGAAACTCATTAAGGTTGTAAAACCGTTCTTGGATGTTTGCCTTGATTATTGGGACCCAAATTATCATGTTTTTGCGTTCCCAGGAGGTGATATTTGTCCTTTTCCGGAGGAAATTGCTGCTATTGGCGGGTGGGACCCCGAACATCTACCTGCCATCCCTTCTACTGCTCAAGGGTATAAGAGTAAGTTCAGAGATTTGCTTGGACTTACTAGACTTGAGGTGGATCGTCTCGTTACTCCGAAGGGCGTGAGGATGCTAGATTTTATAGACCGATTCATCAACAGGGCCGACCCTACTGTTTCTTATGTTGCTAGGAGGAGAGCATTTGGCTTCTGTTTGCTGCATGTGTATGTCTTTCAGGGACATGTTGATGAAGAACTGCGAGGTGATCCCCGTCTGTTGGGTCTTGTTGAGCAAATGGAGCTGCGCAGGAGCCCAACTTGTCTATGCCTAGGGGAGATCATTTTGGGTTTGGATAATAGGAAATCCAACCGTGATCTGCCGTTCTTGGGAAGTCCCGTTATCCTACAGGTAAAAGACACCTTTCTTTTTCTTTTTTTTTCGTTTTTTTTTTTTTTTTTTTTTTTTTTTTTTTTTTTTTTTTTTTTTTTTTTTTTTTTTTTTTTTGTTCTTTTTTTTTTTTTTTTTTTTTTTTTTTTTTTTTTTGTTTTGTCGTTTTTTGTGGGTGTCTAATACCTGTTTTTTGGTAGGTTTGGCTTATGGAACGGCTCCGATTGCTCGAGCCCCCAGTTCATGCACTTTCCTATCATGCCCGTATGATTTCGATGAGGACACGGCTGTACATGGTGGACTTCACCCGGGTCTGCGACTATTGGAAGAACAAGTCAAGACCGATGATGGCCCGCGATCGGGTGGGTCGTTCCGTGGTGGCACCTCAAGTCATCACCGGAGTGTCTTCTTTGGATCCTACTAGGTCCGTGCGCATTCTGGATTGGAGTTTATGATATGCATCTTCCCTGAGAGATTGATGAGGCAAGTTGGGTTGAAGCAGATGATTCCTAGGCTTGACACCGTTCCGCAAACTGCTATGGCGCTTACTACAGAGAGCCGAAGAGAGTGGGCTATGAAATGGGCCCAAAGAAACATGTGGTTCTTGAACTTCTCCTCCAATGCCTTGTGGGTGTCGGACTCTTATCTGAGATGGAGGAAGGCTGCAACTTCGGAAGAGCGCGAAAGACTGAGGAAGCGCGAGCCCATTGATTACAAGGTGCGCGAGGGAGAGAAAGAGAAGGAGAAGCATCTGACAGAAGGAGAAGAAGAAGCCGGGTTTCAAGTCATTCATCCTTCGAAGAAATCGAAGACTACTCCTGTCGCAGAGATGGTGGTTGGCAAGAATGGGAGAGTCAGGCCTCGAGAAAGACCGTTGGTGATTAGGTCTGAAGTGGTGCAAGAGCGCCCGGCTCGAGGTCGTGACAAGAAATATGACAAGAACGACAAGGGCAAGGGAAAGATGGAGGAATAGCCCAAGTCTTATTTATTATTTGATTATTATTATTTATTGTTGTAATAAGAAAGGAGGGATTTTTAGAATCCTAGCCTAATCTATTTTTATTATTTGTCGTACTATTATTATTAGAAATTGAATGAAATAAAAAGGTTAAATGGTTATGAAACCGTTCTGATTTTCTTTAATTGTTCTTGTCGAATTTCATATGCAATGCAAATGTCCTTCTATTTACATTTTAAATATAATGGTGGGTTGAATCCCGTGAAGGATTGCCTACGTATTCACTTAGAGAAAGCGAAATCAAACCCTTGCGCGTAGTTCGAGTAAATGTAAAAGAATAATTGTTCGAAGCAAGAGCTTGTAATGAACATAGAAAATAAGCATGAGCTTTTGCTTACTCGGGAGGTGCGAATTTAAGTTTGTTTGGTGATATGAGGATGACAAGTTTGCCAAGATGCAAGAGCATAGTGACATTCAAATGGGCCAGGGGCCGTTTATTTAGTGCCACAAGAGCGACACTTAGGTTTACGCGAGGCGCGTTTTTATCCTATTCTAGGCATAGTATCGTTTCAGTTGGTCGAGATTTGTGGGGTTTGAAAATTCATTCCCATCTAGGTCTGTAATTCTAACCGCACCCCCTAGGAGTATGGATTTGACTAGATATGGTCCGGCCCAGTTAGGTTTGAATTTTCCCCTTGGGTCGACAGGTAAAAGAGCTCTAACCGATTTGAGAACTAAATCTCCTTCTTTGATGTTTCTTGGCCTAACCCTTTTGTTGAAAGCTCGTTTGATACGTGCTTGATATGTCTGGACATTATGTAAGGCACGAAGCCTACGTTCATCCAGGAGGATGAGTTCTTCGTATCTATCCCTTTTCCAATCGGCTTCCGGGATTTGACTTTCTAGCAGAATACGCAGGGATGGTATTTCTAGCTCGACTGGTTGTACGGCTTCCATGCCGTAAGTCAAATAGAAAGGAGTAGCCCCAGTGGGCGTCCTAACTGACGTACGATACCCCCACAAAGCGAAGGGTATTTTGCTTGGCCAATCTCTGTAATTGTCAGTCATTTTCTTGAGGATCGTGACGACATTTTTGTTAGCCGCCTCTACCGCGCCGTTAGTCTGTGGTCGATAGGGCGAGGAGTGATGATGCTTGATCTTGTACTTGGCTAGCAATTGTTCGGTTTCGGCTTGGAAGTGGGACCCATTATCGCTGATGATCTCATGTGGGCAACCATATCGGCAGATGATGTTGTTCTGTATGAATTTGGCTACGTTTTTGGCCGTAAGAGCGGTGTAGGAAGCCGCTTCTACCCACCTGGTGAAGTAGTCAATTGCTACTAGGATGAAACAGTGACCTCCTGTTCCGGCTGGGGTTATTTTCCCAATTATGTCAATTCCCCATGCGGAGAATGGCCAAGGAGATGTCATTGTGTATAGTAACGAAGGAGGGACATGTTGTACATTCCCGAAGATTTGGCAATTGTGGCAATGTCTCACATATTTGATGCAATCGGATTCCATTGTGGTCCAATAGTACCCTAAACGTGTGATTTTCTTTGCCATCATAGGTCCACTCATGTGAGGACCGCATTCTCCGTCATGGACTTCTTTCATTACTTTTCGTGCCTGTGAATGATCAAGGCAACGTAGGACTACACCAAGAGGTGTTCTTTTGTATAATTCTCCTTGCATGAGAACGTATTGTGAAGACAATAGGCGTATGGCTCGTTGTCCCCTTTTGTCCATATCTGGTGGATAGGTACCATTAAGTTTGAAGTTCAGGATTGCTTGGAACCAGGGTTCCTGTGCGATTTCTTCTTCATCGGTAATTTGATGGACATAAGCCGGCTCCGACCGTCGTTCGATACACAAAGGCATTTCCATCATGTAATCTGGCATGTTTATCAAAGATGCAAGTTTCGCAAGAGCGTCTGCAAATTGATTTTCTTCTCGAGGTAGGTGTAAATAAGTTACGTGATCAAAGAATTGAGCGACTTGGTCTATCCTAGCCTGATAGGGTGCTAGGCTTTCACTTCGGATTTTCCAGGATCCTGTAACTTGGTTGATGATCAGTGATGAATCTCCATGCACTCGGAGGTTTTTGATGCCTAAGCTTACTGCCGCCTGTAGTCCAATTAGACAAGCCTCATACTCTGCGGCGTTGTTTGTCACCTCGAAGTCGAGTTTGACAGCAATCGGTGTATGCTCACCTTCAGGAGAAATGAGCAACACTCCTATCCCTAATCCTCTTAGGTTTGATGCTCCATCGAAGTATAGGTCCCAGGAGTCTACATCTGTTTGAAGTATATCCTCGTCGGGAAATGACCAAGTATCTATGGTTTGTGCGTCGTTGATGGGATTTTCTGCGAAGAATTCGGCGACGGCGCGACCCTTTATAACTTTCAGTGGCACATATTTGAGGTCAAATTCTGAGAGCATCATGGTCCATCTTGCCAGACGTCCGTTGAGGACGGGTTTCTCGAAGAGGTATTTGACTGGATCCATTTTGGAGAATATCTTGACGGAGTAGCTAAGCATGTAGTGACGTAGCTTCTTCGTTGCCCACACAAGAGCGAGGCATGTCTTTTCGAGTTGTGAGTATTTGCACTCGTATTCCAAGAACTTCTTACTTAGATAGTAAATAGCTCTTTCTTCACTTCTTACGGTTTGAGCTAGCATGGCACCCATGGCGGTTTCGGTTACCGTGAGATACAAACCAAGAGGTTGATCTTGTTGTGGAGGCATGAGCACTGGTGGTTTAGCCAATATCTCCTTGATTCTGTCGAACGCCTTTTGACAATCATCGTCCCACATGGTGTGGTCTGTTTTCTTGAGTTTCTTGAAGATAGGCTCGCAAATCATCGTAAGTTTCGATATGAATCGACTTATGTATTGAACTTTTCCCAGGAATCCCCTGACTTCCTTTTCTGTTTGAGGTTGTGGCATTTCGACCAGAGCTTTGATTTTGGAAGGATCTATTTCTATACCCCGTTGGCTAACGACGTATCCTAGGAGTTTGCCAGATGTCACCCCAAATGTGCACTTTTGAGGGTTGAGTCTCATGTTGTACTTCCGTAGCCTTGCGAAGAACTTGCGAAGGTTCGCAATATGTCCCTCTCTTTCCTTGGATTTGACGATCATGTCATCTACATATACCTCGATTTCTTTATGCATCATGTCATGTAGGAGTGTAGTCGCGGTGCGTTGGTATGTAGCTCCGGCGTTGATCAATCCGAACGGCATTACTGTATAGCAATAGGTTCCCCATTGGGTGACGAACGCGGTCTTATGCATGTCTTCCATGGCCATTTTGATTTGGTTATAACCCGCATATCCATCCATGAAGGATAGTAATGCGTGGTCTGCAGTATTGTCCACTAATATGTCGTTGTGAGGTAGAGGGAAGTCATCTTTTGGACTCGCTTTGTTCAAATCCCTAAAGTCAACACAAACTCGGATTCTCCCATCCTTTTTGGGTACGGGCACTATGTTAGCTACCCAGTCAGAATACTCGGAAACTTTGATGAACCCGGCTTTGAATTGTTTGTCAACTTCTTCCTTAATCTTTAGAGCCCACTCTGTTCTCATTCGTCGAAGCTTCTGTTTCACAGGTTTGAAACCTGGCTTAATCGGAATTCTATGTTCGGCAATATCCCTGTCGATCCCTGGCATGTCTTTGTAGGACCAAGCGAAGACGTCTTTGAATTCATTTAGGAGGTCTATGAAATCGGCCCGTTCGGTAGAGCTCAAGGTAGTCCTTATCCTAAGTTCTTTGGGTTCTAGTTCAGTTCCTACATTGATGGGTTCGGTGTCTTCAATTACAGGTCCCCCTTCCCCTTCCTGTAGTATTTCTTTGGCTACATAGGGAGGTATTTCGGTCAAGTCTGGGTCTTGGTCATCCTCAGTATCATCATAAACAGAATTGCACTCAAGATAACGCAAAGAGTAAGCAGAACCTGATTTATTCATATTAAGATTTGAGTAAAGTTGAAACAAAGAAGCCAATCGATCCATGGTCGGTGGCGGTAAAGGGACGATAATTGGGGCATTTCCCGAACTACTGTGGCTACTTGAAAATAAGCTAGGAGAAACGAAGGGAGTGGGGATGACGACAGGAGTAGACTCTCTAATGACTTCTCTAGACTTTGACTCTGACTCCGACTCCGACTCTGATTCTGATTCGAACTCGTCGTCTTCTGGTTCTTCTTTGAACATCTCTCCTTCTCCAGTGGTGACTTTGAAGAGTCTTCCTTGATTGTCGGTCCATTTGATTGATTTTCTCCATCCTTTCTGCTGCTTTGTGTCGATTTCTGTGATCAATGCGGTGGGGTTGAAGCGATCGTCTTGAAGTATCGTAGTAATGATCTCATCCTGCGCGGCCTTAACAAATCGGTCCTCTCCAAACAGAAGGCTCACAGCTTGCTCGTCTAAGCAAGGTGCTTGACGGGTTTTGACGGTAGGAACCGTTTCTGGAGGGATGAAGTAGCAATCGTGAAAGATCTCGATTCCGGCTAACTTCCTCTCGAGGTAGTGCCAAGGTTCGGGAAATCCATGAAAGAGTTCCGAACTTCCTTCTTGAACGAAGTATCCATTCAAGGTAGGGATATATGGCCTCATTTGGACTCCTACATACTTGCGATTTTGGACTTGGGCAAGCATTTCGAGAACTTCTTCTGTTGTGGGTTTGTACCCTAGTCCAAGTGGTATTCTCGATGAGTTGCCTTTCTTGTATGGCGCGAAGGTGTTCTCCCGAATCGGGTTCAAAGGCATTCCAGGGAAGTATCCCTGGTTTTTGAGTATGTGGTTGACCACCAAGTTGGAATAGGGATTATAGTACAAGGGTGCCAACTCACTTTCTATGACATTTACACTTTGGAAGCCCCCAAGTTCGTATATGGGATCCGCAAGGACTTGATTATTTGATTGCTTCTCGATTATGGCCTTGATGGGTGATGAAGTGATCGTCACAACTTTGCCATTTAGTGGGATCTTGATCTTTTGATGAAGGGTGGATGTTACCGCTTTGGAAGCATGAATCCAAGGCCTTCCCAGAAGTATATTGAATGAAGCTTCGATGTCCACTATTTGGAAGTTAACCTTTCGTTCGATTGGTCCCGTTGCTATGGTTAGGTTAGCAAGTCCTACCACTTTTCGTCGTGTACCGTCATATGCACGTACACCTTGATTTGTGGGAGTCCAATCCGACTCTTTCATGCCTAGTTTGTATGCCGTTTTGAGGGGTATGACGTTGACCGCGGAGCCATCATCTACCAAGGTCATTGGCACATTTTTCTTTAGACAGATGACAGTGATGTATAGAGCAAGGTTGTGACTGGCGCCGAAAGGTGGCAAATCTTCGTCTGAGAAAGTAATAGGATTACTTAGCTTGGGTGATTCTTGGAAGACCAAGTTGACTACATCTTCAGGAGTAGAGTTATGTGCTACATTTAATTTGGCCAAAGCTTGCAGTAAAGCTTGGCGGTGTGGAAAGGAGCTTGCCACTAGTTGCCAGACTGAAAGATCAGCCTTGGTTCTTTGTAATTGCTTGAGCAAATGATCAGTGGGGTCATCTTCGTTGTCATTTGGTGTGATGACGTTGGTTGGACCGTTTTGAGTAGTGCTTTGGTATGGACGACCCGAGCGAGTTAGGTGATCCACATCTTGGTCTTCACCATTTTGGACTATTTCTTTGACTAAGGAGTTTTCAATGAGATATTCGTCTTCATCATCATCGGCCCAAACTCCATTGATCGCAGCTAGTTCCTTCATCCTCATAATGTCACTTTCTAGTTGTATGATTTGATCAACTAGTTTATCAACCACGGCGACTACTTCTTGCATAGTAGCATTTTGAGAGAAGGTCAATGGTACGCGCTCTTTAGGCGTCGCCTTGGGATCGCGTAAGGTCGTTACCATGTTTTCTAGTTCCCACACTTGTCTATCTACGCTCCTTGCCCATGCGATGAAGTCGGAAATGGTAGGGGAGATGGTAGAGTAGAGTCTTTCTTTCTCAATTGCATGAATTTCATTTTCGGTGGGAGAAATGAGATGTGAGCAATCTAAGGTAGATTCGTCACTTGTAATCACTAGAACTCCAAGAGGATTCTGAGTGTTGTTGGGCTTACCTCCTGGTGGAATTGGAAGTCGGCCATCTTCAATCATGTCTTGAAGCACATGTTTCAATTTGTAGCATTTTTCTGTGTCATGCCCCTTGCCCCTATGATATTCACAGTAGGAATTTTCGTCCCAGAATTTGGACTTCCTTTCAGGTTCGGGAGTAGGCCCAATGGGTTGGAGTTTACCTTGCTTCATTAGCCTTTTTAGAGCATTGGAGTATGTATCCCCAAGGTTTGTGAACTTCCTTGGTGGGCTAGTTTTCTTGGAAGGCTCGAGAAGGTTAACTTCGTCGGTCTTGCTAGTAGAGCCGTATGAACGACTCGTGGACCCTTGGTATCCTCGACCTACCGTTTTGGACAAGAGTCCTTTGCGGATATCATCTTCAATTCGTGTCCCTAACACGGTTAAGTCTTTAAAAGTCTTGATATTTTGATATCTCAAATGGTTGGCATATATGGGCTTGAGATTATCCACAAACTTTTCTACAAGAGTGGCCTCATCCGGGCGTTCAACTAGTTGAGTACTAGTCTTCCTCCACCTACTTAGAAAGTCGGTGAATCCTTCTTTGTCATTTTGGGTAAGAACCTCTAGAGTACGCATATTGACTTGGATTTCAGCATTATCCGCGTATTGTTTCGAGAACTCGATGGCGGCGTCCTCCTAAGTAGCGACCTTTTTGTGATCTAAAGTGTAGAACCATTGCTTTGGGATGGTGTCAAGAGATGAAGGAAAGATCCTTAAGAACATCTCGGGTTTGATGCCTTTGATAGACATGTAGTCCTTGAAGGCGCGGATGTGGTTCAAAGGGTTCTCATGTCCTTTAAACTTAGGGATATCCGTCATGCTAAAGTTAGTGGGCAATTTGGAATTGACGGCTTCATACTTACGATTGTTCTCCCTGTAAATGTCATCCCCTTTAAGGTACATCAATTGCTCCTCTAGGTATTGGAGTCTTTTCTCGGCTGCGGTTGTCCCTAGGATAGGATTTTCATCTTTAGACTCGTCATCGGAAAATTGTAGCACTCCACCTTTGGGGGGAGGTAGCTTTCCCTCTACATCAAAGATACGGCCTTCGATAAGCTCAAGGCGGTCATAGGTTTGTTCTTGGGTAATTTGCATTTGGGCTATCGCGGCTAAGATTCGATCATTACTCTCTTGAATTTGCTGGAGGTTCGTATCACCACTTGACCCAGGCATCTTGGAAACTGGATAAGAGATCGGCGACGAATCAAAACACGATCGACCATTCTATCACACTTGCTAAAAGAGGAAAAGACTTGACTCGTGAAGTGGGTGTGTGCCACTTGTGTTGAGTGAGTTTTGAAGAGAGACAAGGTCTTTGAAAATGTGTGTCCTAGTCAACTGTAGTGTAGTTGTAGGAGTGGACTCGAGGTGAGGTTTGAAATGGGCTTGTGACCCGAATTTTGACACGACAAATGGACAGAGTTTTGACCGGATTTTGTGCTAATTAAAGGCCCTATTTCGAAATTCTTGATTGAAAACGGGTTTTGATTTTTTTTTGAAAATTCGTCATGGTTTTGTTTAGAAATGGTGATCACATAAGGTTTACACATTTATACAAGCATTATAACGGGATGTTGAGTGCATTTAGAAGGGTTTTGGTTTAAAGGGTGGGTTGCCATACCGAACCATCAAACCCGAAGTCTGTGGAGAGGCTCGTGCCAAACAAGAGTAAGGCCGATTCCTAGTCCATTTCCTCAAGTAGTGAAGGCCCTTGATACAAACAAGAGTAAGCATCATGGTATGGATGACGTCAATCGCTATCCATCTTTAGGCCCAAATAAGAATTAGGACCGTTTAGACGGGACGATTGGTCGAATGGGTTGGGTTGGGCCTAGGAAGGCCGATTTAAACGGTCTAGGAAGACCGAGTTATGAAAACCGACAATTGTCTTGTACAAACTTATTCCCTAACCTTGTTCAAGTTTTACCCTTAGCTACACGTAAGTGTATTTCCCCAGCGGAGTCGCCAAACTGTGGACAGCGGGCCGCCCACGGGGGCGCTTGGTGAGGAGCGAAAACAAGCGTTTGCATTTTGTAAGGAGTCGCCACCAATTTTTATGGGAAATTGGAACCGTTCGAATACCTCGTGTCATGTCAAGACACAAAGTAGTGACATGAACACTAAGCAATCGTTACCCTTAGCATTCTATGTCTAGAATGACTCTCGTGGATGCCAATGAACACGGGTGCTCACGGAGATCTGGAGTAAGGGGTGAGGGTACGTATTAGGAAGCTCTTTTGATCGAACACCTAATCCCGCCCGCCTCGATAGCGGCCTCTACTAATGATTAGGGAAGTTATTTATACTCGATATATCGTCGGCTATAATGCATGCAATGCAACATCCAAGTTTTAATCCTAGCATGTGAGAATTAATACTAAGTCGGTTGACACGTAATTAGCATACAATTAGGTCGAAGTTGGAATTTAATGCTCATTTACATGTGAAAGCATACAAACAATAAAAGAAATACAATAACTATGAATTACAATAATGGAAATTACAATAATTACATCGGGATAGGCGATTTATGTCGAAAATACCTTTAAAACGGATAATTTGAGAAAAAAAGGAATAAAAGAATAAAACACGACAGATCAGAAGGTGATAATACAGATATTAGTTAGTTAATACGTAAACTAATTAAACTAGGTCAAGGCGGAAAAGGAGTTCAGAGACAGAACTCATCCTGGAACAGGCGCAGCAGGACTGTGCCCTCTGGAAGAGGCGCAGCAGTTGCTGCGTCTGTTCCAAGGGTGAGTTCTGGCTGTGAAGCCGGAACTGCAAATCGTTAATGTTAATTGATGAATTTATGGATTGATTAGATAATATTAGACTCGGATGAAAGTGATTAATGAATTATTTACATATGATTAATGTCATAAAACAGTAAAACATGGATGAGACGGAAACAAGACGGATTAATTATGTGAAGGGTCGATGTTAATGAATGATTAATTAAACTAACTAACTAAACGAATTACTAACTAAACATGATGAACGACGACGAATTAATGACTAAACAGGGATGAAAATATATCAACAATGAATCCCAGAAACTCAACATGAACGAATTGAATCTCTAAAACTCGAATTGAATATTAATGACGGAAAACCCGCAAATATTGATTATTTGGGATTTGAGTCGGATTTATGACGATTTAAACATGTTAATGATGATGGTTAATATACATATGAATTATTAAACTATCATGTGAACGAATTAACAGACGAACAAAACAAAAGAAATAAATACAACGAATTACAGAGGACGGAGGAAGAAGAAAAGAAGCAGGAACTGCGGCAGCCTCACGAAGAGGCGCAGCAGGTGCTGCGCTCCTTTGAAGAGGCGCAGCGGTTGCTGCGTCTTTTCTCGACGTCTGTCTACTGGAAATCCGCGAAAAGGTTTTAAAGACGGTTTTTAGAAATCGGTTTTAATGATGTTTTCGACATAAACCTTACAATTGTTATACGATAAATAAAAGTACAATAAATAAAAGAGAGATTTACACCCTCAGACTTACATGTTGACGGAACGAGAAGAACTAAGAAGATCGATTAGTGATGCTCGACGCGAATGCAAGGAAAGAGTGCCCTCGAAAGAGGAAAACGATTAAACAAGTTGATTAATTAGATTGATTGAGTGTAGTGGTCAAATTGGTCGGTCATGCAACGGAGAGGCTTGTACCCGGAAGGATCCGAGCTTACGTGGTCGGAAGTCCAAGCACGTAGGCGCCAATTAGTAAGAACGAAGTCTAGAATGCAAAGGGAGAAGAGAAGGGCGGACACTCGCGTGAGAAATATGAGGAACGAAAGCTCCTATTTATACTAATCACACGGAAGAATAGGGTTTCGGAGACTCTTTGGAAGTGAATCTCGGAAAGATATGAAAAAGATACGTAAATCATGCAAAGAAGGGCCTGGGAAGAGGCGCAGCAGCCACTGCGTCTCTTGGAAGAGGCGCAGCAGGTGCTGCGTCTATTCCCAGGAGGTTTCCTCCTGCTTAAGAAAGATTTTCGCGTTTGAGTTATGGTAGGACGGAAATAATTCGATTATCTTTTGAATATTACGGGATATTATTTGCCAAAAGATAAAATTTGAGAAATATGGAATAGAAATATCCGGAACATTCCAGAACATTCTGACTCGGGATTTAACAGTTATCAGAAAATGGAGACGGTTTTTGACCCGGACTCGAATGTACTCTAATTACTGCCAAAACGACCGTATCGGCACGTAGATGACATTTAAGAGGTTGACATTAATATTTGAGCAATCACTTGACGATAATCTTATGAACTGTCACAAATCGTTCCGCGAATCAAACATGCGGCCCAATCATCACCGGGTGGTTTGCGAGGGGTGCAGAAACGAGGTGTCTACACTTGTCTTTCCGGAAAGCCAGCTCCCACCTCCAGCAACATGTTGATTAATGATGTTCAACATGTTACTTTGAGGATCTTCCTTCGTTATTTGTCAAACCTTCTGTATGAAAGGCCGGATATGAGTAAGCTGAACAATCATGAACTGTTGCTTTTGATGTCTTATCTGAACCCGGAGCGGACCGAGAAGGTGGTCTTTAAAGCTCCTACCATGGTCTGTGCTAGCCTAGCCTTGATGGCTACTTCTACAACCCGGTACCTGAGCTGTGATGCTATCGCCACTCGGCTAGCTGAAAAGCTAGCCTCCTTTGAGGCTTCTTCTGAGTACGTGCCTCTATCTACACCGGTGCCTACCATGGACAGAGACTACTACCTCGACTTGAAGTAGTTGAGAACTTTAGCTGATGGTAGCCTAGCTTGGAGGATGTGGGGTATGAGCTGGATGAGAATCCCGGCTCCTGAGCACCTCCCACCGACAGAGCCGTTGGAACCGGTGGTGGTAGCTGTTGACTCCGATGAGGAGGAGGAGGATGACGATGTACCTTGGCAGTTGCAGACATACCTCATTGATGACACGGTCCTTCAGGTGATGCCCGAGCCGAAGAAGAGGGAGAATGTGGCAGTGGTGGAGGAGAGACCTAGGTTGGGGAGAGGACCTCGTCGGGTGAGGGAGAGGACAGCTGAGACTAGACCAGGGCCGACAGCACCACCGCAGCAGCACCCTTTTCCTTGTTACCCCTACCTCGACACCCCGGAGACGCGTTCGAGCTATTTGGCAGAGAGAGTGTCATCTACTTTGACACTCCGGAACATGCATGAGATGACGTATGCTCAAAGGATTGGCACTGAGGGACCACATCCAGTGTGGTGGAGCGGAGTTGAGGACTATAGTGGGGTTTTCCACTCTTACGGGGTGGATCAGTCAGCTTGGGGGACACCTCAGTCCTTTGCTTATGGTGGATTGTCCCCATGGTATGTGAGTCCTGGAGCTGGAGCAGGGGTTGATGCGGGTATTGGGTCATCGGGAGCAGGCACCTCGGGAGGAGATGGTGGTGGAGATGAGATGATGGATGAGCAGCAGCAGCAGCAGCAGGAGTGATACTCTTTTTCTTTATCCTTGTTGATGGTTGATGGTGTTGGACGATGGTAGTCGTTGTTAGTTAGAACTTTTTATTTTGGTTTGTACGGATGGCCATAAGGCCGGATTTGCTAGTTTGACCTTGTTGCAGGATTTTGGGGGTCGGGAAGTCATCCCGACTCGCATTATGTGACGTTTATATATATATATATATGTGTGTGTGTGTGTGTGTGTGTGTGTGTGTGTGTGTGTGGTGTTATGACAAGTGTTTTATAAGGTTTGACCTGTGGTTACTCGACAGAGTGCCCAACACTCGGTCGAGTAGCTACAGGTGTGACGGAAATGAGGTATTCTGATCTCAGGGCTACTCGATCGAGTAGCCAAGACACTCGATCGAGTAGCGGGCACTCAATCGAGTACCACTGTATACTCGATCGAGTAGCACTGTTACAGGAACTTTTCATTAAATGAAATTGTTTAGTGGTTATATAGTTACATGTTTTGAGGTTTAATATGGTTATTGGTGATTAGTAACATGTTTGAACCGTTAATTTCATACGTTGGAAGTAGTGCTTGGATTTTAGATGCGTATTCGTAACAAATAGTGAAGTAGTAATTGTTTCTTATTGCATTCATTTTACATCCGTAATGTCTGCTATTTATAATTCACCGGAATGGTGTATTTCCTATCTAAATGTACAATTGATATATACATGCATTCTTGACGGCGGCTAGTTAGTCGAATGGGGTTGCATATGTTTTGTGGTTTAATGGTTATATGATTAATGAGTAATGTCCATAATGAATGCTATGGGTTAGATAGATGTGTCAAGACGTAAGTAGTACATAACTTTAGTAGTGATTTGGTGGTGAACTTCGGGGATGAAGTTCCTTTTTAGAGAGGAAGAGTAATGTCGCAAAATAAAAAGGCCGATATTGCAATTATTTTGTTGTTTGTTTATAAGGTTTTCTATTACTTTGATTACATTTCTTGTGTGAAGTTGTAATGGTTTGGATTGGTGTGTTGATAGTATGTTTTAAAAGACGGTCATAAAGAGATAGTTATGATGTCATGTGTTGGAATAGAATCGAGTTGTTGAGTAACATGGTGGTATAGTCATGCGGCGTGTTGATATGAGACATGTTTCGTAATCTCGTAATGTGTTAGGTAATCATTAGTTGTGCCGGTTCGTGTTGTGAGGTTGGTATTTCAAGTAGTAGCTTGTAGAGGTCGATCTATATAGAGCGTTAGACAGTTGATGATGATGACATGGGGGATGGTATTTCCGGGGAGTAGTGACCTATGTCGAGAGAGTAGTGATGTCGTTTTGTTCCCGTGTCTTGTGCTTTGAGATAGGTGAGTTGAACTTCGGGGACGAAGTTCTTTTTAAGGGGGGAAGACTGTAATATCCGCCCTTTTAGAGACCCGTTGACCAACGTTGACTGACCTTGGGAGCAGTAATAGTCCTTAGAAGTGCGTACCAAACTTATCTTGTGCCTTGAGTTAGGGGTGGTACTCGATAGAGTAGAGGCTAATCGATCGAGTAGCTTAGATACGCGATCGAGTAGGGGCCAATCAATCGAGTAGGTGGGCCACTCGATCGAGTAACGGGTTTTCAGCGAGGGTTTATAATCGTGTTTTGTTAAATCCGCAAATCATTTCCGCCTCATTTCTTCAGATCCTTAGGTCGCCTCCTTCCCTTCCCTTCACCATATAACCTCCATGGAAGCCTTTGAAGGTCCTTGTGCCTTAGAAGTGCAGAACTTGAGTCGGGTAGCGGTCCTTTGCCAGTTTTCCTCATGTAGGTATGTCGTCATCATCATCTGTGCCCTCAGCAAAAAAATAACTCGTCCCGTCTTCCTCTCGGCACTCCTTTACTGAAGGAAACCGTGGTCTTTTCAAGACTAATTAGCTGCCCTGACGCACCCTTGTATCGACGCAAAACATCCGAAATCACCTCAGCTTCCTCCACCGTGGCCTCAGCAAAAAAAATAGACTGTCATCCGCGAACAAAAGGTGAGAGATGGGTGGAGTCCTATTTGCCTCTCTAATTCCGTGAAGAGCCCCAGCTTCCATGGCCCTTCGCAAGAGAATCGACAGTACTTCAGCACAGAGGATAAATAAATATGGAGAAATCGGATCCCCTTGCCGTAGTCCTCGCGATGGGCAAAACTCCTGCGACGGATTACCATTAATAAGAACTGAAAAGGACACCGTACTCACACATTCCATAACACGGTCAGTCCACTTTGCATCAAAACCCAACACAACAAGCACGTTTCGTAAAAAACACTATGCCACTCTATCATATGCCTTCGCCATATCCAGTTTAATAGCCATAAATACGTCAGCTGATCTCGAATTTTTCATATAGTGAAATAACTCAAAGGCTATCATAATATTATCTGAAATAACCCTCCCCGGGGTAAAGGCACTCTGGTTCACCGAGACAATGTCACCTAAAAACCTCTTCAAGCGATTAGCGAGGACCTTCGACACCAATTTATATGAAACATTACAAAGGCTAATCGGCCGGAAATCACGAATTTTGTCATGAGCTTTCTTTTTCGGGATTAGGACAATATTTATTTTATTAGAGTCTCTTGGTGACATATCCCCTTTCAAAATTGCAAGGACATTACATACCACAGCTGGACCAATCTCGCTCCAATAAGTCTGATAGAATAAGCCATTCATCCCGTCGGGTCCTAGAACTTTCATAGGATGCATCTGATTGAGGGTCTCAATAATTTTCTCCTCCCCGTATTCACGACTCAGCTCCAGATTCATATCATCCGTAACTCTGCTCCCAAACCCGTGCAAAACGACATCAATATTTGTTGGGAACATAGACGTGAACAGATGCTCAAAATAATTATTGGCCACCTTGGAAATTGCTTCCTCGCCCACACGAGTCACTCCTTTATCATCGATCAGATTTGCAATATAATTCTTCTGTTTCCTCTCCCTAGCACGAGTATGGAAAAATTTCATATTTCGGTCCCCATCCTTTAGCCACAAAGCCCTCGACCTTTGCCTCCAATATTGCTCCTCATGCTTGCGGAGCTTCGCGAGCTCATAAACCAATCGCTTTCACTTAGCCATGCTTTCTGCCCGTCGATCCTCTTCATTGAGCCTCTTAAGCTGCCCATTCTTTCTCTCGATATCACGTCTAATCTGATTAATATTGGTCCTAATTCTTTCGCACACTCCTCTAAAATGGCCACCAGGAAGCCTCTCCCCCTCGCAATACCTCGCGTCACTGTCTCACCACACCCCTCCTCTCCAACCCACATTTGCTCAAAGCGGAACTGTAACACCCCTATTTTCGATTTAATTAAAAATAAAATTTACGAACAAAGCTCGCAAAAATTCGGGGATATCATAATTAATATACAAAGTCTTTAAATAAATTCTCCACTCGAAAATATTTTTTGAACTGCAGCGGAAATAACCTGAAATATGACTAGTAGCCCAAAGGGGAAAAACACATCCCACACTATCTCAACATAAGCAGTATTTTATCAATTTAAAATATTAGAACAAAAGAAAAGAGAAACAAGAATTCTTTAGTTTAGTATTTCCAATGATAAAACAAATGGACTAACTTTGTCTCTACAAAATGGTTGGTACAAAATGGTTGGTCAGAAGACAATTCAAATGCTAGCAAAATAAGAGCCTTTTATTTCCTCAAGACTAAAAGGTTAACACAACCGACCATAGCCTTAAGGTGCACACTTCGTATCTCACGTATCTAACGGCTGGCTGACGTATGAGTCACTCTACCTCATACGACTAGTAAACGCATTTTTATATGCTCGGCTCGCCACTGCGGGTTATGAGCCAACTATAATCCTTGGCATTTTTATATGCCCGGCTCGCCACTGCGGGTTATGAGCCAACTATAATCCTTGGCATTTTTATATGCTCGGCTCGCCACTGCGGGTTATGAGCCAACTATAATCCTTGGCATTTTTATCTGCCCGGCTCGCCACTGCGGGTTATGAGCCAACTATAATCCTTGACATTTTTATATGCCCGGCCCGCCATAACTCGTTATGATACCGGTATCCAAATCTCAATATTAATGTCATACTCTCAAATGTTCTTCTAAATAACTCCTTTACACTCGGAATAAAATTCCGAGTTACTCACCTACGACCCGAGGTCAAAGGAAAAGGTAATTAAAATACAATACCAAACCATTAGTTGTTCACAATAGTATAAAAAGCTTGGCACTTAACTCAACTAATCTCAATAAAATGACCATAAGAAAATATGTAGTGATCAATATCATTTACTGGCTTTTGCCATAAAATCAATAAAGAAAT
The DNA here is from genome assembly GCF_048544455.1 of Silene latifolia. Lineage (NCBI taxonomy): Eukaryota > Viridiplantae > Streptophyta > Magnoliopsida > Caryophyllales > Caryophyllaceae > Silene > Silene latifolia. The sequence continues at coordinate 11,921,841 of NC_133529.1, forward strand.
GCCACCGTTATTTCCAAACTCGTACAAATTCATATCACTTCTAATTACTAGAACCACCACCTTGTTAGAACCTCCTATACATATTCATCCTTCTAACCCAATTACGGATGTTACATATATATACCACCATAAATGTCCGAACATTATATCCAAGTAAAGAGTAAACTCAATCTTAGGCTCAAATTATCAATACACCACGATCTTAAATGATAACTTTTATTATCTAATAGCAACTAAACCAAAGTCTTTTGAGCTAATTATTATCAAATCACCTCTTTATGAACAGCTTCCTCTAGGACAAGTTATACATTTGAAGCCTTTAAACTCGGATTTTAGGATAAACCTATACTGACTTCCCGTTAAAGTGCAATTTTGACCCTTATACCTTCATACAAGAAGGTATCCTTAACAACAAATCACCTATGAAAGTAGCTTACCTCTCTGAAAACTAGATTAAATTTGTGACAAATAACTCCGACTGAAAAATCTCTGAAAATGACTTATTCTTACCAAAATTGTACATGCTAATAATCTGTTTTGGGAAACATTTATGTATCATTCAGGACCAAGTTTACCAAATAAATCGTAACTCTTAATTTACAAATCGTATGAACATGATATTTATATGTTTGGAAATCTAAGATTAAGATCTAAAACTCTTATGCTCAAAGTTTTCCCAAAATCATTAGTTTTCAATAGCTTATTGTGTAATCTTTACAAGCCTTCCAGTTTTACAATCCTGCATAACTAGTATTGCGTCATCTGAGCAAAACAGTCATAACCTTTAAACTACATGTCGTTAGATTCTCTAATTGGTCATTCTGGAAAGCTAAGACAAATATCTAAAATATTGTACTTGAGCAAATTTTCCCAGTTCTGAGCATTTCAGGTCGAAAAACTGGGTTAAATGCTGATATAGTTTCTGGGCAAAATCATAAAGTGCGGTTTTAGCTTGTTCTTACTCTAGACTTGATTAAAACGTGATTATCATCTTAAATCTTCCCCTTAATTCACTTGAATATGTTAATTAGGTTCCTATACTTACAAAATCAGAAACTCATCATCCTCAACGATCTTCATCTACTCAAAGATAAACAAAATTAACCCTTGTAATGAATTTGTAATCACTTTGTTAAGACCGTCTTACACCTTTGTCTAATCCTCCCGTTTTAGATTAAATTTACCTTATGTTACATAATAAGCTCTAATTAGGAAGGATTAAGCTAAGATATTAAAATTAGATTAAAAAAATTAAGCTTACTTACAAAAATTAAGGAGAACAAATGATGAAATGGATGGAGATCATGATTTTCTTCTCCCTTCTCCTTTCTTGCTTGCCGTTTCCTCTTCTGCCTCCTTCCCCTTCCATTTTTCTTTTTTTTTCTTTTATTGTTTTTTTTTTATATATGAAGTATTAAAATATTTGGGGGTATTACAATATTCCCCCTTAAAAGAAACTTCGTCCCCGAAGTTCGCATTCATAAAACATTAAAAAAAATATCTTCGCAAAAATGAGTGGTATTATAATCAACCGTTCTCAAAATAAAATTCCAGTTGCACTGTCAAACAAATAAAAACTCAAAATTTTTAAAAAAACACTTCGAAATAAAGCTGGCTGTAACACCCCGATTTATAAAGGAGCCTCTAGCAAGACATTCCCTAATAAACCGGACTGTTACCATCCCGGTTTCCCGAGGTAGTGAATAACAAATTAAACTCCAAGGCAAATTACATAATTTCTTTAACTTAATTTTTTACAAAACCTCATTTACATCAAATTACAAAGAACTAACATAAATAAAAGTGAAAGTCTTCTAAATGATGATCTAGCTACTAAGTCTTCTGATCCAGTGTCTCACGCCCATCAAGCTCCCATCCTATCTCATAAACCTGTCAAGTCTGCTCCCCAATATTTGGATCGTCACAGGTGTTCACGAATACACAAGGTCAACCACGAGGTTGAGTAGGGAATACAATGAAACAACAAAATATGATATGCATGCTCCTCCGTCACCTCCACCTCCATCTCAACTCATATCTCATAACCCGGAACGCCCAGCCATACCGATCCCCGGCAGAATATCAATCGACCGTCGTTGATATACCAACTTATGTGAGGTTATCCAGGCAGTGTCCCTGAGAACCCGCCTGGGCCTTATCACAACATCACAACGTATCACAACCTCGTCACCACCACACTATCCTCCAACTCCAATGCACATGAAATGCTTAACAGTAAACAATGCAATGCAATATGTATACCATTGAACTGATCAATTATAAAATCATGCCAGCTACAAAATGTTGTGATAGCATACTCAATACGATCAACTCGGTAAATCACAATACAATATATGAGTCATAGCATAAAGCAGCAACCACGAGATAAGTCAACGTTCACAACTTGGTCATACGAAACACAACAAATCAACACCATTCAACAACAACGATAATAAGTCAAGTGTATTTCCCTACCTTTTCGCAATCCAAGCACGCACAAGCAATCAGTTATGATCCTTCACATATCCATCACCTACATAACATAATTATATATAATTAACACCTACTCAGTCAATTAATCATTCACATAACCTAGGCTCATCGTAATTTAATAGGAATATCAACTTAAGGAACAAACACGACTTTCCCTGATTTTCCTGCACATGGCAGACTCGGTATAAAATGAATAACTAATTCCAGAAAATTCGAATTGATACAAGGCCAATTGAATTGGAACCCCATGAGTCTTAGCTACAAATTATATCTAACGTGTTTTTCTCAAATTCCAAGCTTATCAAGGGTTTTCAGACTAATTTCCAAAAACTGACAGAAACCATCGCATAAAAAGTATTGATTCATAAAACGAATTTGACAAATGATTTTTAAGTAAAACCAACGCCTAACTCATCTAAACTCTTTAAATTAAATATATGAAAAATACCCAGCACCAATTCAATATCTAAATTATGTTTTAGAAGTAATCTTTCAGCCTCTACTGATTCGCGGACTTTTTAGATAGACGTTCACAAATAATTTCTTCAGGAAAAACTACACGGTGAAATGCTACAAATTTTCACAGGCATAAACTAGGCTTGGAATAAATATGAGTCTCTTCTTTAACTTTTTGCATCCCACGAATTTAAGACAGGTAAAACACTCAAATAACACAGACCAACGAATCTGTAAATTGCTGTAACTATTCTATTCATTTATCTCATATAATTTATAATCAAAACCCCCAAACCAATTTCTAGGGTTACAAAAATTATTCCACTACTACTATAATTATGCTAACAATTGAATAAAGAGGTAATAGGATAGTCTACTTACGAAATAGGATGAGAATAGGCTGAGAAATCGCCTCGCAATGCCTCACGCGGCTCCCTTCACACACGGCTCCCTCTTCTCTCTTTTCTCTCTTTTCTCATGGTTAAAGTGAATATGGTGATAGGGAGATTAGGGTTTGGTTAGATGAGTCATACATATAGGATAGGTGCTATTAAGACGATACGGGCCTAGCCTAGTTAGATTAATTAAAACCCGAGTCACAAATACACTACACGACCCAGCTGGTAACTCGGCCTAATATAATATCATATTAAAATACCGGGTATTACACTGGCGGTGCTAAGATATGGCTATCTCAACACCAAACCAAGAAAGAAACCCGCTCTGATACCAATTGTAACACCCCTATTTTCGATTTAATTAAAAATAAAATTTACGAACAAAGCTCGCAAAAATTCGGGGATATCATAATTAATATACAAAGTCTTTAAATAAATTCTCCACTCGAAAATCTTTTTGAACTGCAGCGGAAATAACCTGAAATATTACTAGTAGCCCAAAGGGGAAAAACACATCCCACACTATCTCAACATAAGCAGTATTTTATCAATTTAAAATATTAGAACAAAAGAAAAGAGAAACAAGAATTCTTTAGTTTAGTATTTCCAATGATAAAACAAATGGACTAACTTTGTCTCTACAAAATGGTTGGTACAAAATGGTTGGTCAGAAGACAATTCAAATGCTAGCAAAATAAGAGCCTTTTATTTCCCCAAGACTAAAAGGTTAACACAACCGACCATAGCCTTAAGGTGCACACTTCGTATCTCGCGTATCTAACGGCTGGCTGACGTATGAGTCACTCTACCTCATACGACTAGTAAACGCATTTTTATATGCTCGGCTCGCCACTGCGGGTTATGAGCCAACTATAATCCTTAGCATTTTTATATGCCCGGCTCGCCACTGCGGGTTATGAGCCAACTATAATCCTTGGCATTTTTATATGCTCGGCTCGCCACTGCGGGTTATGAGCCAACTATAATCCTTGGCATTTTTATTTGCCCGGCTCGCCACTGCGGGTTATGAGCCAACTATAATCCTTGACATTTTTATATGCCCGGCCCGCCATAACTCGTTATGATACCGGTATCCAAATCTCAATATTAATGTCATACTCTCAAATGTTCTTCTAAATAACTCCTTTACACTCGGAATAAAATTCCGAGTTACTCACCTACGACCCGAGGTCAAAGGAAAAGGTAATTTAAATACAATACCAAACCATTAGTTGTTCACAATAGTATAAAAAGCTTGGCACTTAACTCAACTAATCTCAATAAAATGACCATAAGAAAATATGTAGTGATCAATATCATTTACTGGCTTTTGCCATAAAATCAATATCAAAGAAATGCCACCGTTATTTCCAAACTCGTACAAATTCATATCACTTCTAATTACTAGAACCACCACCTTGTTAGAACCTCCTATACATATTCATCCTTCTAACCCAATTACGGATGTTACATATATATACCACCATAAATGTCCGAACATTATATCCAAGTAAAGAGTAAACTCAATCTTAGGCTCAAATTATCAATACACCACGATCTTAAATGATAACTTTTATTATCTAATAGCAACTAAACCAAAGTCTTTGGAGCTAATCATTATCAAATCACCTCTTTATGAACAACTTCCTCTAAGACAAGTTATACATTTGAAGCCTTTAAACTCAGATTTTAGGATAAACCTATACTGACTTCCCGTTAAAGTGCAATTTTGACCCTTATACCTTCATACAAGAAGGTATCCTTAACAACAAATCACCTATGAAAGTAGCTTACCTCTCTGAAAACTAGATTAAATTTGTGTCAAATAACTCCGACTGAAAAATCTCTGAAAATGAATTATTCTTACCAAAATTGTACATGCTAATAATCTCTGTTTCTGGGAAACAGTTATGTATCATTCCAGACCAAGTTTACCAAATAAATCGTAACTCTTAATTTACAAATCGTATGAACATGATATTTATATGTTTGGAAAGCTAAGATTAAGATCTAAAACTCTTATGCTCAAAGTTTTCCCAAAATCATTAGTTTTCAATAGCTTATTGTGTAATCTTTACAAGCCTTCCAGTTTTACAATCCTGCATAACTAGTATTGCATCATCTGAGCAAAACAGTCATAACTTTTAAACTACATGTCGTTAGATTCTCTAATTGGTCATTCTGGAAAGCTAAGACAAAGATCTAAAATATTGTACTTGAGCAAATTTTCCCAGTTCTGAGCATTTTAGGTTGAAAAACTGGGTTAAATGCTGATATAGTTTCTGGGCAAAATCATAAAGTGCGGTTTTAGCTTGTTCTTACTCTAGACTTGATTAAAACGTGATTATCATCTTAAATCTTCCCCTTAATTCACTTGAATATGTTAATTAGGTTCCTATACTTACAAAATCAGAAACTCATCATCCTCAACGATCTTCATCTACTCAAAGATAAACAAAATTAACCCTTGTAATGAATTTGTAATCACTTTGTTAAGACCGTCTTACACCTTTGTCTAATCCTCCCGTTTTAGATTAAATTCACCTTATGTTACATAATAAGCTCTAATTAGGAAGGATTAAGCTAAGATATTAAAATTAGATTAAAAAAATTAAGCTTACTTACAAAAATTAAGGAGAGCAAATGATGAAATGGATGGAGATCATGATTTTCTTCTCCCTTCTCCTTTCTTGCTTGCCGTTTCCTCTTCTGCCTCCTTCCCCTTCCATTTTTCGTTTTTTTTTCTTTTATTGTTTTTTTTTTATATATGAAGTATTAAAATATTTGGGGTATTACAGGAACGGACGTTGTTTCTTCCCTTCAAGCTCCCTGTAACTAAGGACCAACTTGATGGGCGCATGGTCCGACCATTCCCTATCCAGATAAATGAGTCTGACATAGAGGAATAAATCAAACCATGAGGACGATCCCATAGCCCTATCAATCATACTCTGCCTATTCGCTTCACCTGCTTGCCCATTATCAAACGAGAAGTTGTAGCCCTCCCAAGGAACATCACGAAGACCACACTCATCGACCGCAGCCCGGAAATTATTCATCTGCCATTGCGGTCTACTTCCCCAAGCACCTCGTTATAATCTCCGACACACATCCAAGACAATGAGGATTACCTATTAAGTAAACGTAAAAGCTCCCAAGACAGGTGTCGGTCTGACACTGCCGGCCACCCATAAATACCCGTTATCCTCCACTCCCCCTTCCCCTCTAACCGTAAAATCCATATGATGGATCAACGCAGAAAAAAAACACACAATCCATCTCCTTCTTCCAAAAAAAGGCTAAGCCACCAGACCGTCCAACACTATCAACCTCCATACCAAAGTAACCATCCAATCTCTTCCCCACCCTCCTCATTTCACGACCACACAGTTTCGTCTCACATAAAAATAGCATGGTCGGGGCCTCTCTCCGTACCAGGGCACGGAGCGCACTAACCATGCTGGGGTTGCCCAATTCCCGACAGTTGATACTTAGGATTTTCATTGAGCCTGGCGAGGTTGACCTCCCTCAGGTATCAAGACGCCCCCGTCTGCAAAAGATTTCAACTTCTTCTGAGCTCCCTGCCCCATGTTCTCCTCCATTTCCCGCTTACCCAGTAAAGCCCCACCCTCACCAGTATTCGCACTGACCCTAGCATCTCCACCCTCGCCCCTGGTAAGACGCGTTCAACTCCTCCCACCCCTCTTCCCATTGGATCCCTCTTTCCCCAGCTCCTTTCCTGTCCCAGCCCTCCGTGCATCCTGCCCAGTCATATCTACTCCCATGTCCACAACATCCATCACTCCCCCTCCCATCGATCCTCCTGAGTCACTCCTCAAGCCTTCCCCTTCCCCTTGTATTGACACATTCAAACCCACATCGAAGCCACCCTCCCTATCCCACACCCCCGAGCGGCCTGAACAGAGACGCTCATATCCTGCTTACACTCAGTATTCACATCATCCTCTCTGATCCCTAGTATCGTCTCATTCACCACCCTACTCGCAGAACTAGGCCATTCTTCAAGCTGCTCGTTTTTCTTGCTATGAAGATCAAGAGCAATTGTCTGAAACTTCGTAATCATGTTTGTTATAGCCTCCTCCGACTCTTTACGTTGAGACTCATCAAAACTCGACCTTAGATCCCTAGCAGCCTTCCCAGCTCGTTATTTTGACGTCTTTACGACCTTCCATGGTGAAGCACGCAACCATTCCCCGAACTTTAAATCTTTATCTTCGTAAGGACCATCGTCACAGTCTTTTTCCCCGTAGCCAATACACCTACACCCATAGTCGAAGGTAGGTAATCGTTCATATTTAACGTCAAAGTTGGTCATACGTCCACCCTTCAATGTAATATGAATAGATGTTTTTAGTGGCTTCCTAATATCATGCATAATCCGAATACGTATCGCCCTATCAAGCTCCACATTTGGTCCAAACTCCGCACTAACAAACGTTCCCAGGATATCCCCAATCCTCCTTGCATTAGATAAACTCGACCTGCCCGAGATTGAGAGATCATACACCCTAGACCAAATTAGAAAAAGAAAAAGGGGGATATCAGTCGGTTTACCTGATAAATTTGGCTCATTGAAGCACCACAAGAATTTGTCGAAGTGCCATGGTTTCCCCTCCAAAACCCTAGCTTTGTCACGATCCGATTCGAACCGAAAAATAAAGGTTTTCGCCTTCGCATCCACTACGTTACCCATAATCGGTGTCGACGGGTTCCAAAGATTAATCATCGTTTCAATCGCAGCCTTTACGTTTATCGCTCTCGACGCCCATAGTTTATCAATAAGCATCAGTCTCCTACTCCCCTCCGTGCTACAACCGGCCTCTTCCCATTCAAAAGATTCGACTTGTGAACCCATCGGCTCTTTCCCCTCCCGGTGCTGGCCCCTCATACAACTTGTCATCAACACCTGCACAAAGAAACAAAGGAAAATAGAGAAAACGAATAGCAAAGACAATCTCACGATAAAAATCGAGAGAGAAAACCCCGAGAACAAGGAGAAAACGAAGAACCTAGGACGGAAACCCTAGGAAAGCCCTAGACCACTTAATTGCATATTGTTTACTGATTTTGTTATCTTAATTAAGATACTTTATTGGTGCAATTAGCCATCGACGTCATTGACATACAATAAGATTTGATTATTCATTCCCAGATTGAATCAAACATAAGGTATTAGGAATCGAGTTCCAAACCCATGCCATCCTGGTTTGATTCCTTATTCAATACCGTTACCTTTGTGCAAACCAAACACCACTTAAGAGTGTTTCAACCTTTAAGTCGAGTTTTCCATTTTATCTTTTCTTTTTCTTTAAATTTGGTCGGTTGGGTTTTGAGTGGATTCGAGTGAGACTCAGATTCTGAACGAGGATGAGTTTAAAGGTTGATGACTCTACCTATATTAATTAACTAGTTTTAATTTGCGATCTGTGAAATTCACGGGATTCTTCGTTCAATTACAATAGCCTGTCTCCTTTGTATATTGTTTTGTCAATTCCAAACTTAATTTTTCATAAAACCGTTTGTGTTAAACCTATATCCACTTTGACTACTTGTCCATTACTTTTACCAATCAAATGAAAGTAAGATAAATGCAATGTCAACTAGGTTAGTTGGTTTTTTGGTAAAGTTGTAGACGTGGTAAATGTAATACTCCGTATTTATGAGTCTTGGGGTACTCTATCGAGTAGGCCTTACTCTGTCGAGTAAGGGAGTTTTGCGAAATAAAATAGTTTCTGACCTGTTGGGTACTCGATCGAGTAACTACGATACTCGATCGAGTAGGGGGGTACTCGATCGAGTACCTGGGGCTACTCGATCGAGTAGCCGGTTTACGGGGGTTGTTTTCTCGGGTTTCGTTAATTATGCGATTAAGGTATATAATCTTTTCGTCATTCATTCTAATCACTTTTCTAAAACCTAAATCACTGTGAGAAGAGAAAGCAAACTACGTTCATCACCTTAATCGCATTATTAACAAATCCCGGAGCTTGGAAGGTCGGATTTCACTTGTCTTTACACCGTTGTAATCCTTGCGTCGAGGGTAAGACCTTTATACCGTTTTTGTTGTATTTCGTCAAAGTTAGTTAAACCCTAATTTGGGAATTGGGGATTTTGTTGTGTTATGTGCATAGTAGTAATTATGTGCTTGTATAATTAGGAGGAGGATTCGTAGAGGAAGCTTTTTGATATCAGCTGTGAGATCGTCTGACTATTGTGCTTTCCAGGTAGGGTTTCCCTACTCAGTATTACTTACATGTGGTGTGTGTTGTGCTGTAATTAGTATAATTGGTTGATTCAAACGATGTGGTGGTTGTGATTGTGATTGTTTGTCTGTGGTTCTCGAGATGCGTTCTCGGCTGAGTGGAGTCACTTGCGGGAGTGGCTTCACGCCCTAGTTTCGCCCTTCGTGGAACCCGCCACGGAAGGGGATGTGCACATTAATGGGACAGGGTTATCGCTCGGTATGATGAGCGGGGCTTAGGTGGGAACGGCTGCGGTCCCCACCGCGGTGGCGGGTCCGGTGGACGATCGGAGACGGAGATGGAGTGGAGTGCTTGATCATATATGATTGTTTGAGTTGTATTAGTTCTTGCATTGTTGATTATACCTCTTGTGTAAATAATCGACCCGGTGAATGTTTTGAAAACTGCGGTGATCCATTCGGGGATGGTGAGCAGTTATTGAGCGGGTATGACATGAGTCTTTGGGATAGTGGGACCGCCACAATCGGATGATAGAAGTCTTCCATTTGTAGTTTAGTAGTTTTCATATACATTTCAGTTAGTTCAGTAGACAGCCGTTTTGAGAACATGTATTAGTATTTGGTTTGGTTTTTGGATTGTAACCTTTCGCTAAAGTATTACTATTTAAATATCGTTTCATTATTGTTTATTTGATTATCATTGCCTCGGGTAACCGAGATGGTAACGTCCTTATACCTGAGTGGTCCTGGTAAGGCACTTGGAGTATGGGGGTGTTACAGTAAATGAAATTACGTATCGCCAATAAGAAATAAATACTCCGTAAAAAATAATAATGTTTTCTCGGTAAAGTTAGTCATCTATTAAATCTCATATCATAACTATGAAGAAGATCTTCAATTTATATGTGTTGCATGGTGAGTAAGTTTATAAAACTCATATTATTTAGCCATAATAAATACAACTTTTGCCCCGACAAATACAATTTTTACCTAAATATTTACCCACGTAATAGAAGATGTGGCAACTCCCCCTATAACTAAAAAAAGCCTTCTAGCATTTTTTTCTCCGGCCAATTACAATATTAAGGGAGTGGACCCTGTTAGATTATGTAATTCTATTAAATTATTGTGTAATAAAAGTTGGGTCCACTTGTGTAAAAGTTCAATAACTAATTCTTGTAAAACCGAAAATTGTCTTTGCTGCAATCACTCGAGAATAATTTGTACGAATACAATTTCAATTCTAAGAATAATGATTGCATACAGTGACGTCTATACGAAGTAAATAATTTTTTTTTTGCCTTATACCCTAAGAATAACTTTTTAGCGCAAAAAATTTTACCATAAAAAATTATTTTTTTCTCTTTACACACGAAGAATAACTTTTTATCCTAAAAGTTTAATATCATAAAAAATTTTTTTTACCCTTTATACGCAAAGAATACGTAAATTATATGAAGTATAATTATGCACATACAATTTCAATCACTAGGCACAATTTATACTATAAAAGTAATTTGTTACCCTTTATACACCGACAATAACGTAATTGAACCTACAATGAAGATTGAACCTACTGCGAAGATTGAATCTCTAAAGGAGATTGAACATACAATGGAAGTTGATGCATACCAAAATCAGGTAATCCTCTATACTATTTTATGTTAGTTTTGTTATATATTCTTCATTGGCATATGTTGATTTTGATTTTGTGATCATTTATTCGGGGGTGGGTTCCGGATTGAACCTCTAATAGAAAAGCCTTAATGGATTTTCTTAACGGATGTATTTGGTTTGTGAGGATCAAAATAGTTAAAAAAAAAAAGGCTTTGATGATGATAATTTTGATGATGATGATGACGATGATGATCATGATGTGGAGGAGGAGAAGGGAAGAAGAATTACCATGTGGTTAGTTTAACTGCTTTTGTCGTCGCTCGGGCAGGTCGGCGTAGCTATTTGCTTACCTGTTCACACGGGAATTGGTATGATTTATTGTACCAATCTTGTTAGTGGTCATGGATCTTTGGGTGAACCAATATTTAACAAGAAAGGAGAAGTTGTGGGAATGCTAGTAGGGGGATTGAGGGGTATCATATAAAGGTACGTGTAAGTGCTTTCAAACATTTTGTTAAAGTAGCAAAGCCGTTAGGAAGAAATTTATTCACCTCAATATTAAAGTAGGAAAGAAAATTGAGAAAAGAGAGAAAAATGGGGAACAAAAGGAATTGTTGTGATTCTGTATGACTGTGTCGGTTCAGGGTTGATTAATATTTACTTTACTCATGCATCGATAATATTGAGTTTTAAAAATGGTCGATCAAATACTTGTCGAGCATATTCGATTAATGAATGAAAAAAAACTCTCTCGTATAGGATAATGGGTTATGTTTATATTCAACAATATTAGAATGAATATGAATTGAATTTTGTGAGAGATCTTCGGTTTGATATTCTCATTATTTATTTCGCTATTTTGGTATTCATATCCAAGTTTCTATTGTTCGGTTTTTTGTTAAACCTTGGTCGTTTGGGAACCAAGTTCTTGATGTTCTGATGATTAATTTGCACTGTAAAATGTGACGTAATTGATTTGCAAAAGTTGTTATTTATCAATTACATATCGCCAATATTCAACAACGAATAAATACTCCGTAAAAAATAATAATGTTTTCTCGGTAAAATTAGTCATCTATTAAGTCGATTGTGAAGAAGATCTTCAATTCATATGAGTTGCATGGTGACTAAGTTTACAAAACTCATTTATTTAGCCACAATAAATACAACTTTTGCCCCGACAAATATAATTTTTGCCTAAATATTTACCCACGAAATAGAAGATTTGACAAAAAATAACTATTTTTTACCTAATAGCGGTAATATGCAATAAGTGGCTCAACAATTCCAAGTTTGTAGAAAAATAATCACAAACATATAGAATAACGTAAATGTATTCTAGTAAGTTTTGGCAAGATATCATTTTTATGTACTCCTTTATATAGGAGACTCATTCGTCAATAAAAATCAGGGGCGGCCAATGAGTTTTCGTGGCCCTGTTCGATATTGAAAAATGTGGCCTCAAGACATAAATAAATTCAATTTCAAAAAAAATCGATCTAAAATTGTTGTTTTATAAAAAAATACAATACAGAAAATCCTTTTTTTGAGATTGAATCAACTCTTCAATCCTTTTTCAACTCTTCAATCCTTTTTTTTCTTCTTTTGTTTTTCATAGCCAGATTCATGTTTTCTGACTTTAGAAGACATAGGGGGAAATTAACAACCAACACACTTAAGCAAATGAGCAATTCATAAGGAAGAAAGACTAGAAAGCCATAACGTAGTGAAAAACAACCACAATTGATTATTGATTGAATTATAGTCTTTAAAACTTCAAAATGTTTAACCTAAAATAAAATCAACATTCAACAAGTATTAACAACAATAATTGAAATAGACAAACTTATTGAAAGGAAAAAAAACTAAACAAAAACCATAACTAATCAACACAAATAAAAAATAACAGACTTGCCGTAACAAGTGAAGAGTAGAGATGATCGAAGTTCGAATGATTGAAGAGTAGCAATGATCGAAATTTGAATGATTGAAAATTAAAGATGATCGAATTGATGAATTGCTTCTCTTTAATCTTTACCGTGTACTTGTTTTAATGTTTTTTGGAAGAGTAAAAAGTAAAGCAAGTTTGGTTTGTCCTTTTTTTTTGTTTCCTGTTTGTCGTAGAAAAGTAACATTGGATTTTTTTAAGTTAAAAAATCAGGTAAGTTTTGGCCCTTTATGCACATGGGCCCCGGTGCAAGGAGCTGAATTGCTCAATGGTTGGGCCGCCCCTGATAATAATTACACAATTCTTCTCCTTCTTATAAATTTATCATGTATCAAAACAGTAAAATCAAAACAACCAACAACGTTATCCCGTCGTCGGCGATATGACTGTCATTTTTTTCATTTTTGACAAGCTTACTTATTAGCCTACCCTTTTAACTTCAGTTTTTTTTTTTTTTTTGGGTTATTTAATAGGAATAATCTAAACTAAGTCTCGCCTATCCTCTTAATTTTGCTCTCATCTATCTATCTATATAAAAGTATAATACATGAACCACTAATCACTAAACTGTACACGTATCGAATTATGGTGTAAAGATTTCCTGCCTAAGATTTTCTAATATCTCTAACCCTAATTATAATATTGCTTACAGAGTTACGGCTGCCTAAACCAAACATTTCTTATTTTGTTTTCTTCCTCTTCTCATCTCCCGCCATCTTAACAATCCATTTTTTTCATTTTATTTCCCAGATTGCTACTCGATGGTTGTTGACTCCCCAATCTCCATACCATGAATCTGTATTCTTCCGCCTAATACATTTTTCTTCTTCCGCCTAATACATTTTTTCTCCGCACATAAATTTTCGTCATTGTTTGAAGAGCATCATCAAAAGTTCATTGATAAATTAGTGTACGTAATTAGGCAAAATATCCCAGACTCGATGTTTGTCGACTCCGGGTGACGCCCAAATTGGGCACCACCCTCTCACAACCATTCTTAATTGATGGGGTCTCCATCACCCCATGTGGGAGGGTGACGCCCAAATTGAGTGTCATCCGGTGACGCCCTTTCATTTTTCCTAAATAAACAATTTGAAAGTGTAATACTACAGTTTTATGAATCTCTGGGTACTCTATCGAGTGGGCCTTACTTTGTCGAGTAAGGGTGTTTTGATTTTAGAAACAGTACTCTGCCTATAGGGTACTCGATCGAGTAGCCTGGGTACTCGATCGAGTAAGTGGCACTCGATCGAGTACGTTAGTTACTCGATCGAGTAGGTCGGTTAACGGGTATTATTTTGACGGGTTTTGTTAATAACACGGATTAGTATATAATTCATATCGTCTTCTTCCCTAAACACTTTTACAAACCTAATAAACTTAAAAAGGAGATTGAAACTACGTTGTTCGCTTCATCCGTGTTCTTGACAAATCCCGGAGCTTAAGAGGTCGGATTTCATCATTCTTTGCATCTTAGTGATCCTTGCGTCAAGGGTATGATCTACATACCAATTTTATAGCATTTAATTAACTTTGTTTAAACCCTAATTTGGGGTTTGATTCAGCTGTTGAGATTGTCTGCTTGTGTTTGCATTTCAGGTAGGGTTTCCCTACTCAGTATTAGTCACATAATGTGGTTTGTTGTTGATTGTGATTGTTGTAAAGTATCATATTCATATTGTGACGGTTGTTGGATTTGGTTGTTGTTGATTGTTGTTGATTGTATCTGTCTGTGTTCTTCGGGGTGCGTCCCTGGCTGAGTGGAGTCACTTGCGGGAGTGGCTTCACGCCCATTATCTGCCTTCTGTGGAACCCGCCACAGAAGGGATGTGCACATTAATGGATTTGGGTTTATCGCTCGACGGAGATGAGCGGGGCTTAGGTGGGAACGGTTGCGGTCCCCCACTGGCGCGCGAGGAGTAACATGTTGCGATGGGTACTCTGCGGGGGCTACACACTTTAGTGTGTAGTCGATGATTGAGGAGTTGGTGATGGAGTTCGGGATGATGTGATGAATGAGTTGTGTTGATTTATTGTCTTATTGTGATTATATAATTGTGTGATTAGATCGACCCGTTTAAATGTTTAAAAAGCGTGGTGATCCATTCGGGGTGGTGGCGATTATTGAGCGAGGTATGGTTGACGCGTATGGGATAGTGGGATGAGTCATCACGTGGCGGTTAGAAGTCTTCATTTGTGTCGACGATGTTTTATAACTTTGTTAGTTTTATCGAGACCAAATCGAGAACCTTGTATTTCAGTTTAACAGTTTTGGTTTTGATCATGTAATCACTTTAAACTATATTGTTATTTAAACTATGTTTCTTCATTGTCATTTGATTATCATTGTCTCGGATAATCGAGATGGTGACATTCTTATACCTTAAATGGTCCTGGTAAGGCACTTGGAGTATAGGGGTATCACAGAAAGGACCATGTTCTATAAATTGACCATAACAAGATTAGTCCATTGGGCTTAACTTATTAGTTAGTTATATAATGGGCTTTTCTGTCAACGGACCCATGTTATCCATGCCCAACTCATCTGAAAGACAACTTCTAGTTCGGTATATTTGGGACTCAATTTCTCAATCCTTCATGCATGGACATGCAGTCTACGTAAAGCCCGCCTGACTTAAACTAGTACTCCGTACAATAATTCATATACTCCTCCTCATCCACTCTAAAGTAACATAAACCCAATTTTTGTGACAGAAAAAGTGAGCCCATATTATTTTTTGGAGTAGAAGTAGATGGGAGGGAGTAACTAAAATACTTAGGAGTCGTTTGGTTACATACGGGAACTTACAATGCCTAGGAAGTGTCATATCACATGATTTTAGAATTCATGTGAATTAGAAAATGTTGTTTGGTTACATGTAGGCATTGTAATTCATGTAGGCATTCCCACTTACCTAGGGGGATCTAGGTAAGCAACTTCCTCCATTATGGAGGAATTGGAATTCATGGGAAGTTCCAATTCATGTGAATTGGGGTAACCAAACAACCTACCCATTTTGCAATTCACATGAATTAAAGTTCCTGTATAATTTAGTGGGCAACCAAACGACCCCTTAGTAAAAATTTACAAAGTATATTTATTGATACTAATGGTTTATAATAATCTTATCTTAAAGACCTCTCACGTAGTACATATATATTATATACTTTTTTTTTTCCATTTCATCATTTTTTTAATATGTTTTAAATTCTGAATCAGAATATTTTTGTAAGAAATATTCAATTAAGAGTTTTTTTTTTTCTATTTCAAATCACAAATCCAATGTCAAGCATGACCTAGGTTAGTGAGTCTTCAAGCATTGGAGCTGCAAGTCAACCAAACATTTTCGTAAGAAACACTTCACAAATCCCAACATCGACATGGGCTACCCTTCGTCGAAATTATTTGTATACGAAATTATACGAATGGTTGAACTAGGATTTTTAACATGTGTTCCAAATGCATACATTAAAAATTTAATTTGAAAATTATTTATAAGGTTTTTCATTTATTATGATAAATACTTTGTATTAGTTTGTACACCATTTGCTGATGATATATTCATAAGAATCTTTCTCTAATTAATTTCTTATCGTTGCTCTTAGGGTATAAAAACCGTTATATACTTCATGTAAGACAATTGTATCCATACAGATATACAATGGAAAAATCCAACCAACAATTAAATGTTGAACGCTATTTAAATGATCTTGATTCTTGTTTGTAGATTTGTAGGTATAAACTCGTCATCATATATTCATACACAAATTTTAGAATAAGACGGTTTTACACCGTGAGATGGTCTCTTTCTATACAAAATTTATTCATTTATTACTATCAATAAATTAAAAGAGTAATTTTTACACAGATAAACTGTTTTACAATAATATGAAACCGACTCACGCACTAATTACTAATATTCCTAATCCCTAATGATAAGTAGAAACTTTACGACCACTTTCTCTCTTCTTTCTAAGCAATCCAAAATTCCAAACCTTCTTAATAACCGTGAATATTAATTAAACACCTTTAATTTGTCACTCAAAAGTACACTCCTAGTCTTTGTTCTCTTTCTGCTAATTACACGACAAAAAATTCCTTGCTTGACTCCCACTGTTTAAACATAAAAAATATTACCGTATATTAAAGATTAATTAAGATTACAGAAATCAACAAATAATTAATTGTTAATTTAACTTTAAAGTGTAGGCGAAGTAGTTCAATTATTAGGGGGAATGGGTGTCTTTTTTTGCTAATGATGACGAATTGTTTAGTAATACTATGAGTATGAGGTATGAAATTAGTCAGCTTCTTGACTTACAATAGTGATTCTACTATTTTTGTTTAGTTTGATGGGCTCGAAAAAAATTAGATACTTGGTTAATTGCACTTTTTTTTGTTAATTGCATGTATGTTTGGTCATCATCACTTTCGATTTTTTTTTTTTTGGTCATGTTAGAATATAAATCCCTACAGGTAAAGTGTCCCACATTATTGAAAGAGAGATTGGATTAGTTTATAACCAAAGGGGCTACTCGTTTTATTGTCAATTGATTTTAGGATGTAATCTCCTTGTGTTGTTGAGTGGTCCGCCTTTCCTCCGTTTGAGTGTGGTCTGACCCATATGCATGTTCTAACATGGTATCAGAGCCCAAGGTTTCGTCATGGGTTTCGAATTTAAACTGGGCTTAAAAAGATGCCACCGGTGGAGGGCCTCTTTGAGGATTCGTTAATTCCCACATTGGTGCGCTCCCTTGATAACTAGTTTATAATTAAGGGGGCTAGTCCTCCTATTGCCAATTAATTTTAGGATGTAACTCCATGTGTTATCGAGTGGTGCGTCTCTTCTCCGTTTGGGTGTGGCTCGACCCGTTTGCATGTTTTAACATGTCAAATGAGCTATAAGGGAGATATAGTACTAGGGGTGGGACAGACTTAGAATGATTTGAATATAAGATCTATTGTCCATTATACATCCATTTTAACTATTATGCTAAGATATATCCAGTACATCATCATCACTTTGATAAAACGTATATGTAATGAGGTGGAATTGTTCGGCTACCATGTATCTGTTTTGTAACGTAAAGTAGACATTTTATTTTACCAAGTAGTTTATTTGCCTAAAATTTTTCTATACCGTTTCACTATATTGCACATTTCAACTAGTATCCCTGACATTTTAAAATATACTTTAGGTTAAGTTTGTTTTCTCGATCTTCAATTACCTATCTTTTTAGCTAGTTTTACGAATATAGCTTAATTCTTTTGTTAACTCAAATTATATGAACTAAAATGTATATCCAACATTTTTTTGTCTTTGAGAGTTTGTGTAAATACATATGTATTTTAATTAAAAATTTGGAACCTTTTTGCTCATAGAAAAACTAGTCTAGTATGAAACGGACTCACTATAAAATTATTTAAACTCACTTACAATTTATTTTATAAACTATATTCTTCAATTTGATTTTTATAGTCAAACAAGTCAACTTTCAAAAATTCTCACAAAATATAGTATGGTAGATATATGATAATTCAAAAGTAATTAGATTTATAAATCAAACATGCATAGCGAATTATAACTTTTATATATATTTTGAGAAATTGATGATGGAATGAAATAGATATCGATAATATAACATGAAAAACAAATAAAGATCCGTAACAATAACAACATATATTACCCCTATCGCATCCATTTAATTTTAAATGATCGATGGGGCATATTCTCACTCACACCGTGGAGTCAACATATTGAGCAAGGTCAAAGATATCCACAAAGAAGCCAACGCTTAGATAAATTTAACCGACGCGCACTGTCGGCTGTCTCTTGGGTCCCGGCTGGGGCGACTAGCCGGCCGAGGCACACATCCACGAACTCATATCCAAGACCCTCGGCGGTGAGTCAACAGGCCCGCCCGGCTGCCATGGGTCCCTCGGCCGAGGGGTAGATCGGTCTTTCCACCTGTTAGCCACTTGGCCACTACGTGACAAAAGTTGAAAGTCATAAATACTCCTCAACTCTCATTGAGGAGGAGATCCACAATTTAACCTAAGAATCACTATTCATCCGGTAATATCTTCCTTATCTCTCTACAATATATACTTCACCAAGTAACAACAACTTATCTTTCTAAGTTTTCATCGACTTGAGCGTCGGAGTGAGATCGCTCGGTCCAAAGCCGAGCCCTCGGTTTGTTCTTTGTTTCAGAGACCGAAAGGAGGATTCAACCAAGGACGTTATTCTACAAGCACGGGTGGTAACATATAAGCGCTCGGAATTACACCGAACACGTACATTTGTTTAAACTATTCACATAATTTAGACAAATGTAAGAGAATAGAATAAACAAATGATTGAGTATGTAATAATTTATATTTTGTTTTAAAAAATTTGAGTAGTGTATAAGCAGCCGAAGCCCTTGACGTTTGATGTATGCGTGTGCATTCAATTAAGGGGACAATTTGTCCAACTCCATGTTAACATATGTTATCATCATGTATTTTTTAATTAGTTTTTGGTATTTTATTAAAATAGACGATTACCAATGTTTGGTAAAGCTACATTATATTCAAACATATTAGCTCAAGGCAAAATGGGTCCATTAAGTGCCAACCATCTACAAATTTATCGTTAATTAATTTCGACTTTGCTTTGATATATAGGCTTAGCCTACAAACATTTGCTCATTTGCAACTTAAATTCCTACGAGTAATTTGTAAGACAATCATGCAATGCCACCTTTTTAACGTGGAACCCCTAATATTCCTTTTCTTATATAAGGTATTTCATATATTGAGTCATTGAGATATTGACTTTGTCGATGTTAACTACATTAGTTGGCCTGGTAAAGTTATGTGATATAATACTCATATTATAGGTTTAAATCCATTAGGTATCAAAATCATTTCTTATTACTGTTTTATACCAAAAAAAAATATTTACTTTAATTTTAATTTATTTTTAAATTTATTGTAGAATAATTTAAAATAAATTTTAAAAATATACTTTTATATAAGTACTCGCTCTAAATTTAGTGATACAAATTTGCATGTAATTTTGTTCAAAAAACTTTATAACTAGATTGAAAATTATATCATCACCTAATTAGCAGTTTAGGAGGTGAGAGTGAAATATATAATAGAATAATCCTTCTGAGGAGAAATGGACCAAAAAGTAATGTAGAGGATCATTTTCCATTTAGGAGTATAAGACAGCTAATTGCGGTTGGAGGGTTGATTGAAGTGTCTGCCTCTGCTGAAAAAATAAAAAGTTTGAAAATCTAGTTAATTTTTCATTTTTTCAGTTTATCTTATTGTATTAGTAGTCTGTCGATTTTTAGTAAATTTTCGCCATCTAACCAAAAATTCTACTCTGCCACGGAATTAACTTTTAGGAGCAAGCATTTTGGGATGCCATAAGAAATAGTTGCTATGTTGGACTTGATTAAAGGACTTAAAGACCTTACGTGTGACAACCATTAAATTATTATGTTGTGGTTTCCCGCAAACAAAAGTATGAGTACACAATCAAGTGCGTGCATGCATATGCTAAGCTTCGATACAATTTAAAACCATTTATGCACAATGGTGCATGTATATATGTCAAGATAACTTATTTGTTTCAATTGGATATAATATGAGATCGTTTGAATAATAATCATGGCATTCGTGGCCATGTTCTAAACCCACATGGGCAATTATTTAAACTAATTATTGTAGCATTGTGTACTATTAGTAGTGGGGTCAGAATCCCCTATTTACTAAATGAATAGGCAACGTCACAAATTTTCTCTCCAAAAAACATATTTTTAAATAAGGTAAGTAACACTTATGTATACATTAACTAAGTAAGGTAACTAATAATCATAATAATTTATTTCATTAACATATTATCTTTTCATTAAAATTAATCTTTTCATCAAATTATATTTTTTTTGACTAAACTCTAATCTATAATCTTTTAATTAAAATATTTTAATAAAAAAATTGTATCAAACTATAATTTATTAAATATTTTATTGATTTTATTATTTGAAAATGATTTGACTCATATACTATGTATAAAACAAAATTATAAACCGTTTTAATTACTTTCGAGACAAAAAAAATGAGAAAATTTATAAATTGGAATCATTAACTTTGCGTTATAAAAAAGATATTATTTACAAAAATACATTTCAACATGCTATTCAATTCTTTTAATTAATTTTCAGTTTCAACCTTTTATTTCTCAAAGCAAAATGCAATGATGAGAAAAATGAACAACTAATGAGATACCAATATCATATATCTAATTTAGTAATAAAAAAAAGTTATAAGCCGTGTATTTAATGCACGGGTCTAACCTAATTAAGTAATATAAAAATTAAAATTCTATAAATACCGCGCATTTATTGCACGGGATCTTAACTAATTTATAATTAAGAGATCAAAAACGAGTTCTATCTTAATATAAACTCGAAAAAAGTCGAAAAATATAACTATGAACTTCAAAATTATAACTTTTCAGCGGGGATAAGCTCCCCTGCTAACCACCTCACTCTACCACTATTCATATTTAAGCTCAAATTTAGCACCTCAATTTAAGCTCAAATTTAGTACCTCAATTTTAAAATAATATATGGGTGGTATTTGTTGGAATATTTTTTGTTTACAACCTCTTTCAAAATAATTTTTTTAAAAAATTATTCTTAGGCAAAAACTACATATGATATATTATATGATGAAACAAAATTTAAACTTAGGTTAAGGTCAGTAATAATGAATTTCGAGGAAATTTTTAATTTACTAATCGGTACAAATAATTTTGTTAACATCCATCCACATTATTAATTCCAAAATGTTAATGGTAAAGTTAATAGCTAGTTTGATTAAGATAAGTAATATTGTTGGAGTATACAATCTTAAGTAAAACCGAACAACTTTTACTAATTCACATGAAATGCAAGTTCATGGGAAAAGGTTTTACTACTTCCAAAGCATTCTACGATAATCAAAAGAACCCTAATTAGGTACTTTAGGCCCTGTTTGGTAAACAGCATATTAGGTGAAATTAGTAGATTCCGGCTTAAATAGTAGTTTGACCAATCAATCTACTAATTTTACATGTTTGGTTAATAGCATATTCAGATAGCATATTGGTAGGAATCTCTTGTTTTTGAATATCTTTGCTAATAGCAAAGATATTGTAATAGCATATTGAGTTTATACATGGAAATGGTAGATTTGTCCTATAATCTGCTAATTACCAAACACGCTTTCTTAATTCTGCTAATTTCATATGATGGTCAAACCTGCTACTAAAATCTGCCAACCGTATTCTGCTAACGCTATCTGCTATCATTAATCTGCTTCTGCTGTTTGCCAAACAGGGCCTAGTCTCACACTCTCACGTGTGTTGCGTATAAATTAAGCACAGTTTAGACTCGTGATGCACAAATTTGAGTCCTACGACACCAAATCATATAGCACCTAGTACATACCTAGATTGGAGATTAGTAAGAAGAAGTACTACATACACAATAATATAAAGTTGTAGTTGTAATGATTTTTTGATAATAAGGATAATACATGAGCCTCGTAAGTTTTCCCGTCTTAAGTCAAATTAAGCGGTATGCTCCATTTTTGGTGGCGCGCTTTTGTCAATTCACAAAATTCCTTCAAGTTTCAACCTGCTTGTGACCATAATCCCGAGAATAAAGTTTTGATTTCTCATAAGATGCCGAAGGTGTCCTAAAATATCTGTTGATCCCTAGTCAGCATCTTTTACGGTTGAGACCAGCAAAAAAAAAATGCTTCTAATAAAGAAAAAACTAAATCGATAGGAACATTTGTGTATTGTATGCACAATAAATCACAATTATTATTTGTCCGAAGATTTTTGCTTTTAATGTTCTGTACAAAAGTAGGAGTATATATTTATCGTTTTGAAGCTAAGCTCACTTAAAACTATTTTTCTCGTCTGAGTCCATATCATTATTCATTTATTTGAGATTTTAATAAACTTTGTCAAAATAACACTGATTATTATTCGAACCTTTACCTTCTAGTTTATAGGGAGATTACCAACTTAACCACCACACCTCCTCAATTTATGTGTAGGAGGCTAGTAGTGGCTTTGATATTTTTCTTTTTGTTTCTTCCTTTCAAAATTTCATATAGGACTGAAGCCGCTAATTCACAAGTAGCGGATTTACCCTGATTCTAAAAAAAGGTTGACATAGAGTCATTGACAACAATTTATTTTAAATAAGCACCAAAATAATAAACAGTTTGATAAATAACATTAAAAACAAAACCCCAAAAAAAAAACCTTATTTCTCATCCAAAATACATCAAATTCAATAAACCTTTGAACTTTTTCTTAGTAGTTGATTCATTCATTAGCTAGTGTTTACTTTTTTTGCTACAATAATGAAAAAAAAGGTACATAATGTGTAAGCCAAACATAATCTAAGTCTAAGTAGCTAGTATTCCACTAAACATAAATTCTTCTGACATTCTTAATTCCTCTTATATATACAATCGTACGTGGAGTGGAACATTACTACTCCCTCCGTCCCGGTCATTTGTTTACATCTTCTATTTTGGGTGTCTTACACGCACAATCATACGCGGGAACCACTACTACTCTCCATATCATTTTCACTAATCAAAATTAAATAAAATTAATTTCTCATCATTCTAAGTGCAAGTTCTTGAAGTTCACCCATTTCATTAAGTGATCTTTTCTTTCCAACAATACCCTCAAGTTTGTGTTGAATTACACCTCCATAGTGATCATGACTACCTTGTTGTTGGTCAATTGAATCAAGTGAACTTTGAGGTGAAATAGGGGTATTTATGTAATTTTGTATAGGTATTGTTGTTGTTGATGATGTTAGGCAACTTTGGGATTGAAATGGTGGTTGAATGCTAGGATAGTTGTTGTTGTGCATTGATGCTCCACTCCATTGATTTTCTATGTTGTTGCAATTGTCTACTAGATTGTTTGCTAGTTGTGCCTTTGCTTGCATCAATTGTGCTTGTAAATATGTTACCTATACATAACAATTAAATTGTGTTAGAAACACGATAGCCCTGAGGTTTGACATTTTGTACGAAATACCCAATACTTTGATTTGGAACTGAGAGATCATAACTCGTGTTTACGAGTTCAAAAAGTGAAGATTTTTTTTTTTCAAACTGATCATCTTTTGAGATACTGCAATTTGAAAAAAGAAAATTGTCGAGTTTGGAATTCGTGGCCAAGAGATATGGTCACTCAAAATCATATACATAATAATTTTTCAAAGCTAATTAAAACTAGATACCTAATCAAGATGTTTAGTTTTATGCACATGCATTAAAACAACATGAGCGTTTACCTGTTGTTGCAAGGCAAAGATATGAGCAACACAACCGTAAACCGGGTCACGAATCCGGGCTTGAGCTTCATAAGCAATAGTAACAACAGCCTCACATCGATCATGGACCGGTAGATGCAAGAGTAGTTTAGACACATTACTAGCCCCAAATACCTTATGAATAGCGGCAAAACGAGCCGGACCTTGATCGGAGCTAAAATACGGGGCGAAAATGCACCCGGAGGCGCACTTTCGCCTCAAAAATTTGCATGCTCCACAAGGAGATCCAGGCCCGGCTGCCATGGCTAGAAGTATAAGAAGTTGGAAATATAAAAGATTTTGTAAGGCACACGAGTGCACTAGGAAATGATGTTAAAAAATGTAAGTTAAGGTGTAAGACTTTAATGTGGAAGGTAGGGGGTGTGGGTCATAATAAGAGAGGGTGTTATATTTATATGTAAGAAGGTAGGGTATAGAGGGCCCATTAATGCATGGTTTTAAGGGGACATTTGGTAATGGTTTTATGTAAATTATATTTGGAATGACCTAAATTGGCTTTATTATTGTATCATACATACTCTATTTTTAATGTTCTAGTTTGAGTGTGTCTTATAGCCACATAATTCACCATTGAGATTAATGATTCATTGCATCAAATGAAAAAGGCCACTTAATTATATGTATGTTATTAATTACTTATGTTAAATAACAATATAAAAATATGTAAGAGACGGTCTCTTACTAAATTATTGAAAAATTTATTTTTCGTATGCATTTTATGTAGTTTTCATAATTCTGTTATTACTGATCGTTGCTCAAAGTAACTTTTTGTTTGATATATGTGCATAGTTAGGGTCTATTTTGTTATAGATTGTGACACACTAACGATTTATATTAGTAAGTTTATATATATTTATACGTGCCAATGTTATAAATTTCATACCATTTTTTTAAATGGTCTCACAATAAATTCGTCATGTAAACCTCTTTCAAAAAACCAATTTATTTATTTTCTCCAAAAAAAATTTGATTAACGAGTAAATCTCCTGATAAAGGGTTTCTTGATAAAATTATTGTATGGCAACTTCTAAAATAAAGATGACACAAAAATTAATACAATAATCATAAGCATGAATGATAAAATATGTTACTAATAAAAATGGTGATAGTCAACGAGAAATGAGTAAGTTCTTCATAAAAACATTTACTATAAAAAAAAATCCATAATTATTTTGGACCATGATAAATAATACGGAGTATAACAAAATACACATAAAGGTCACGAGGTCTAATCTCACGGAGTACATTATTACAAGGACTTAAGGAGTACATGTTATTTAAAGCATAATCAAGTACTTTGAGGAAGTACTCGTATTATACTAACACAAAAAAGAAGAGTACATGGTATATGGTATAGTGATAGTTTGGTCTTATTGCAAATGCAATGCTTTGCTTTTGATGGGATAATATATTTTAAGAGTTGTGAGTTTGATTTGGAAAGAGTCTTTACTCTTTAGGTCTTCCCGTTCAATTTCTCCGCCGAACGCCGCATCAAGTGAAAGAGATACAAAGTACAAACTGCTGCCTTTTGTTTTCTTGCTTCTTGGCTAAAATCCACATTCCACTCACACGTGTCATTACACTTATACAAGAACTTATTATGTATAGGACTCGAATTGAGCTAGATTTTAGGTCGAGCCTAGGGAGCTCAGTTTTTGTAAGCATGGTAAGATCGAGCTCGGCTTGATGAGCTTGAATTTGCTTTATGATTGAGCAAGGTCAAGCTTGTGTTAAGCTCAGCTTTCTATCATTCCTACATAGAGCTGGCCAACAGCACGGGTCGACCCGGTCCGGCCCGGACCCGGCCCGTCTTGGCCCGTTATTTTATGCAACTTGGCCTGGCCTTAGCCCGGCCCGGCCTTAGCCCGCCGTTAATCCTGGCCTGGCCAGGGTCCTGAAATTCCAACCCGGCCCGGCCTTGGCCCGCCATTTTAACAAAAAAATAAAATGGTAAGGCCCGCCAACCCGGCCCGCCCGCCAGCCCGCCTCTGGTCCTGGCCCGGGTCAGGCATATCCCAGCCCAGCCTGGCCTGGCCAAACCCGTCCCTTCCCCCTGGCCTGGCCCGGGTTTGATCAGGAGAGCCCTGCCCGCCCCCTGGCCAGCCCGGCCCGACCCTAGCCCGGCCTGAGTACAGGTCTATTCCTACATACCACGTAACGTAACAATATGTATTGTGTATGTATAATAATTACTTAAAATAAAGCACTTTCTAAACATAAAATGGAATCAATTTCATGAGATTTCTTTAAGCAACCAAACTACCACTTATTAATACGAGTATAACAAAAGTACAAAACTTGTTAAATATAATGGTTGTTTATGATATGATACGATCTTATAAAGAAAAAATTAATTTTTTTTTTCTATTTGTGATTTAAATATGAAAAATAGTGTCCCAAATATACTTAAAACCAATGTCAAAATTAAATTCTTAGGCTAAAAGTAAATATAGTGAAATTTAAGGCTCCAAGAGATAGCAACTCTAAGTTTGTCATTGAGCATAATTTTTTTTTTTTTTTTCCAATAGACTAACATCAACATTAAATTGGATTGACCATAGCATATTACTCCACACTTATGTTTAGGCATAATAGTTCATATAGTATAGTTTGTTTAATCATTGTGGGACTTGCCATTTTGGGAAGTAGTGAACTAAGTCGTAAGTGGGAGACTAAGGTTTGAAGGGAGCTTAATAAAGTTTAAAGTGAGTTTGTGTGTCTTTTGACTTGAAAGTTGAAATGAGCATTTTTCATACATATAAACTGGTCTTAATTATTTATTTACTTTTTTTATTTTTTATTAAGGCTATTTTAATTAAAGATAAATAAATAATTGAGAAGGAGAAAATACTATTTACTTGTCATCTATTAATAGATTACTCCATGCACTTGAAAATTGTGACGATTACTTTTATAGTACTCTCTGGTTTAAAATAATCTTCTTATTTGACTTCTTTGCTCTTTGAAACGTTATTTTAATTACTTATCTTTTCTCTATTTAAGAACTACAAAGTACTATTTTTTTTTATGTTTTGAAAATATTTCTATGTCACACATTTTTGTGATAAACCTATACAGTTAATATCATGTCATAGCTTTTAATATTTTAACACTTATTTTTAGTTAAAGTTTTTATCGTCGATTGAGAAGATTATTTTGAGTTAGAGGCAACCACGTATTTCAATATTGTTATTTTGTTAGTGGCCATTTTGCTAAAAAAAAATGATTTTAAGAGCAAAAAAAATAAAAATATCATAATAAGAAATTGTGATGGTGATGCAAATTAGAGCATATATAATAAATTACAAATTATTGAATAAAATTCTTTAGGTAGCTAAATATTTGTTTTTTATTATTAATAAAGACGTATTTAACTTACAAAAGAATTGTTATGTAGGCCGTGTTTGTTACTCGACAAATTATTACTAGTATCATATACTCCCTTTGTTCCGATCATTTGTTGTCCTTTTTTATTTTGGAATGTCTCAATCAATTGTTGTCCTTTTTATTTTAAGAATGCATTTGATGAACAATTTGGTTATTCACACTCAATTCGGTCCACATGTCATTTAGTTAATGACCCTCTTCTCTTTCATTGGTCTTTATGCCAAAACCAAAGGACAACAAATGATTGGGACGGAGAGAGCAGTAGATTTAGTAGAATTGTTTTGATAGGGCTAATCGCACACCCAGATTAAAGATAAATACCCCAATCTAGGCTAACAACAAATAATGTAGTTAGGGAAGTAGAGGTCGAATCACAGGGAGACGGGAGTTGCAAAACAAGTTGTCATGAGGTGAATTCTATCAAGATCGAGTCGATTTATATGAGGTATGGTTTGGTAAACTAAAGAGATTAACAAGATGATAATTAACAAATAAAGAGGAATCTAGGGGTGGGTTCATACATGCAAATTAGTAAAAGGGCATCGTCAAGTTAAGGGTATTGAAGTCGATAAATGTCTAGATCAATGACAAATGCCTCTCAGTTTATTGTCAACCTTAGAACGGATCCTAGAGGCTTTCGATCCTACTAGGTCGCTCTACTATTCATGCTTAGTCTGATTCTAATCCCGACTTTCGATCTTAGGAGAAATCAACAAATGTAGTCAAAGATTGTGACCACAAATCATTAACTACACAAATGGTAAAAGCATAGAATAGAGATAAATAAGAACAATTACATAACCCAACTTTGACAACAAGAAATATTAATCTACATGTTTCCTCTTCACCCTAGACATGTAAACTACTCACACATAATGAATAATTAAACTAACAAACATAAGAGATGACAACAATAACATATATAATAACAAGGATAAAACTAGAATTGAAATGAACAAGAGAAAATTGAGAATAAAAAGGTAGCAATTGTGAAACTTGAACAAAAGAGCAATGGAAATAGAAGAACAATATCTTAATACAAACCCCAATCAAATGTAAACTAATGAACCAAAGTGTTTATGTAAATTATTGAAGGAGATAAACTAAGTTTCAAAACCCTAGAAAGCATGTAAATGAAGAAAATTAGATCCATAAGTCGAAATATGAGCTTGGTATATATAAAGAGAAGTCGAGGAAGTTGGAGCGCCGCTGGCTTGGAAGTGACCCAAGCCACCCCAGTGGTCGACCCGATCGGGTCGTAGGTGGTCAGTGGTGTTCATCATTTCTTCTCCTTATCACTACTACAGATATGGTGGACAACAACGGCTAATAACCGTTGTTATAGAAAAAAGCGAGCGTTGTTGTTCGGGCGGTTGCTAAAACTTTTAACAACAGTTACATTTATTTACTAATAACCGTTGTGATCGAAGGTTTTAACAACGATTCAGAACCGTTGTCTTTATTAATTATCCGTTGTGAAAATAAGTCCCTGTATTGAATAAATTTTTGGTAGGAAAGTAATAACAACGGTTTCATGACATAAAACCGTTGTTGATAGTAATGCGCGCGTTTAATAGTTTATTGTAGGGATGTTAATAACAACGGAATTTTGTATGATAATCGTTGTTATTACTAATGACAACGGTTTTTTTTAATAACCGTTGTTATTGGAGTTTCTTTAAAAAAAATTGCAAATTCAATGCATTACTGCCAAAATCTCTGCATCAAATAACCATTTGACAAAAATTGTTCTCATGTTCTCCATTACAATTCACCATTAGAATAATGATATTACTAAAACTATTGAAACATCACTATATATACAATATGCAACAACAATATCAGAGTCGTATTGCAATGTTCAACAAAATTCTCTTAAAGCTCTAAGTCTAAAGCTCTAAATCAATAAAACTAGAACTAAATTGACCCTAATATATACCTCCTTAGTCTTCATTGCAATGTTCAAGGACGTACTTGTTGCTTTTTGTACTCAGAGTCATGTGGCTCGTTGATGACATACTGAAAACAAAGACATTAACGAAAACATATATGTTAGAGTAGCATATAACAACAACATGCAACATCAACGTAACAACAACAAGGCGTCGTATAGTATTTAATTTAATTTTTAGTAATTTAATTTAATTTAATTCATTAGTTCTTGGCATATATTAATTAAAGGACACATACACTTGGCATATGAAAGTACACATAAACTAATTATAAATTCATTCCAATATCTCAACCGGTCCAGTATCTCATTTTTCTTTCAACCTCCCCAAACCCTAAACTCCAACCCCTAAATCTTCAAAACCTAAACTCTAATCTTCCTTCAATAATGAATTAGAACATTCGTTTGACATTAATAACGATCGAGTACAACAAATGTTTCATACGCCGCTTAGAGGAAATCGAGAGAAAGAACAGGCTCTTCCTTGATAATGTTCAGATCCCACTCAAGGAGGCTACTCTTCGTGGCTGGGTGCCGGAGTTGGAGGAGCTGCATGCAGATATTGCATTTGCCTTACGAGACCTCAAATAGCAAAGGAGGAGAGGATAATTCTCATGGAAGAGAATGCCTCCGCCCTAAAAGTCGTTCCAAGTAGTAGTTTAGTTTAGTTTTTTTATTTTATTTTGTATATCAATTAACTAAGTTTATGAATATTAGATGTGGATTTGTTTTACTATCTATCCTCTTCATCATCTTCTTTGTTTTATTTTATTTTATTTTATTTGTTTACTGATAAATACAGAAAAACTAATCGGATAATTAGAGAAAGAACAATGACGGAGAAAAACACACAAAAATATAATTAAAGAAAGAACAATAATCACGGAGATGACAAAACCTAAAACCATTAAGAGATAGATATATACCTGATAATTAGAGAAAGAACAGTGACAGAGGCGATGAGAAAGAGACGATGACGACAACAGTGACAGAGATGACAGAGCGACGACGAGGGAGAGTTTTGACGGTGAGGGAGTGTGTGTGTTTGTGTTTGTGTTTGTGTTTGTGTTTGTGTTTGTGTTTGTGTTTATGTTTGTGTTTGTGTTTGTGTGGTATTGTGGTGTTTGTTTTTGTTTTTGTTTTTGTTTTTTCTATACACTGAAAGTATTGACAACAGTTTTGTATATTATAAACCGTTGTCATTACTAATAACAACGGTTTCCACAAATTACTCGTTATTATTTTCACTGATTTGCGCCAAAATAATATAATCCAATTAACAACGTTATTATATATTACGTGTTAAATCGTTGTTATTATTTTATGAATGACAACGGTTATTATTTATATAACTGTTGTTATAAGTAATTACAACGGTTATAGCTATTGTTATTAATTTTCACTGAATTCCGCGAAAATAAAATAATACAGTTAACAACGTTATTACCAATTCACGTTAATATGTGTTGTTAAACGACCGTTATTATTGCCTATATTTGTAGTAGTGTATTCGCTCTAGCCTGGAAGCCCTAGTGCTAGGGGTCATCAACCCCGATAGGGGTCGCAACCATCACACTTTGAGCTTATTTTATTCTTCATAATGAGCATGAACATGACCTCGAGAGGTAGGGGTCATAGCTTGGCGTCGCAAGCGTTTTTCGACAACGCATAGCAAAACCGAGTAGCTTGCTTAGACTAGCTAAATATGCCATTTACCAAACACTTACATTAGCACAATTTATTCTTGAAATGGTTTTACACGAATATTCCTCACTAAAACAATATTAGTTGAGAAGTTATATGAAAGTGTAGGTAAAATGTAAGAGGTAATTAATTTAGTGTAAAAAGTCAAAATCTATATTTTTTGTTAACTCTTCTTGAGTCCCTGCCTTCTTGTTTAAAATTTGATTTACAAAATAACCCACCGTCAATCCACCGCCTACCAAAACCGCCCTCTCTCTCGCCGGCGACTACAACGAAAACCAAATTCCTCCTGGTCGTCGGCGAGAGTTTCCATCTTAAATTACAAGGGATTGTTTCGGTTCGTTCCGTGGTGGCGGCTTTGCAACTGCAAAGGGATTTCGGCCTTTCACGGTGTTTTTTTTCTCGATTTCTACTGTGTAGCGGTTTTCTGGGTTGATTTTCAGCGTGTTTTAGTCATTGTTTTTTTCGGGATACTAGTTTTCATCAGGATTCAGTAGGGGAAGTTCTTCACTCTTAGTACTCCATTTTACCCTCTTTCTATTTCATGTTGTTTTGCTCTGTTATAATCTTTTATTTTGTTTGCTGATTTCGTTAGTGTCAGGCTGCATCGTCCTTTAAATCATGTCTTCCTTTTCCGATGCTAATTTTCTTGAATACTTTGTTTTTGTCTTTGGTAGTGAGGTGTTGTCCGATGATGAGGTTCAATTTCAGTCTGTTCTTAATCAATTGGATTATTCCCCTCTTTCTAAAGTTCAAGCTATTAAAGATTTGGTAATACCTTTTTTCATTAACATCAGTTTGATTTTGCTGGCGACTGCTATGATAAGGCATGTCGTCCGTTGAGTTCGATTATCAAGAATAAAATCGATCTTGAATTAAATTCAACCTCATCGCTTGCTGTCTCTTTATGTTTGAATTTAGCGGCATGTGCTAATAAAATTCATGAGTTTGAGGGAGCTCTTATCTTTTGTTCTATGGTTTTAAATTTCTTTCCTAGTAATACTAAAGCTCTCTTTCGTAAGGCAGTAGCTCTTAAAAATCTGAATAGGTTCTCGGAGGTTAGTGTGACTTTGGAGGAGGCGAGTTTGGTCGAGCCTCATAATAGAGATATTAGTCGAGAATTAGAGGAAGTTAGGCAGTCACTTGTTATTAATCAAAATGGTAAACGAGTTGTTATAGACTCTATGGATGCAAACGATGTTCGAGCAGAGAAAAAGTTTGTTTCTTCTCTTCCAACTCAAGAAGCTAATACAGTGCGGAAGAAGATTGTGGATGACATTTGTTCATCGTCCCAGTTGGGTTCTATTGATAATGCTATACCGTCTTCAGATTTTTCAGATTGTTTGGTTTTGGGTAGTAGCAAAATTGTTAGTAATGAGTCTTCATCTGATTTTGACATGAATGTTGATCCTACTCCTAGCTCTAATCAAAATCAAGATAATCAATTTCTCAAATTTAGCAAAAATGGCGGAGGCCATTCCCACCTAAGAATTGATGCAGGTTCTTACAAAAAACTCCTTCAAGGTAAAGAGATTCAGGTTCATCAGTACAAGTTTTTAACCACAATGACAGTCCGTGTTCACAACCTTCCACCTAAGGAAGACCAGACGGGAACTCTCCGTGAAGAGTTTTCATGGGAAGCAGCAGTTCCGTCATTTAGTCCTACTTCTAATCCATTGTCTGAGACGCGTGAGATGTCCAATGAGACTATAGAGAGAGCTGAGTTGGTTGATGAGGAGGTTCTTGTTCAAATTGATAAGAAAAAACGCCTAACTTTGGACTCGTCTTCTATTAGCAAAGTTTCCATGGATAAGTTTCATTTCGCAGCAGTTAAGGAACACTCGAGCAAGATACGTAGCCACAAGATGGATCATTTCAAGGGTCGAGGTCGCATGCCGCGGGCTGATGATAATTTGAAGACGAAATCTATGGTTTCTGTGGAGCATTTAGCGTTTGTTTGCAGGTACACTAAGACGGTTACGGTGGTCAGGAGGTATAAAAGAAAGGATCCCAACATGATCCAATTTGACGCCCACTATCATCCACCATTCAAGAAACGTCGGCTTTCATCTACCATGCTGTCCATTTCTAGGTGTAGCCAGGTTTGCTTGTCATCAAGTAGTTGCGGGGTCTCTGAGGCCCCTCGGTTTGTATTGTAGTTAGTTTATGTAGTCTCGAATAATATGTAATTTTGTTTTGTTTTATTTATAAAAGTTCATTGTTGTCAAAAAAAAAATTGATTTACAAGTCTTATACTTCTATACTTAATTAAACGTCATCAACTTCGTACAGAGAGGTACAGAAAATGATTGGTGAATTACACAACCATAATCACCATGATGGTGGTCCAAATTTGTTTGGAGTTCGAAAAACTTATTGTTCTCCAAATATTGAAATTGATGGACAATTTTCCGCTTTACTTAAATTTGTTAGGTCCGATTAGTGTTTCTAAAAAATTACCTAATATTCGACAAGTTCAAAAAGCTTAACGTTCTTGTTTGAAGGAATTTTCTAGCAAGTCTTACACTTGTTTACCAACCTTACGAATTACGATGATGAAGACTGATAATGAAGATGAAGATTTCAATTGCTTTTTCTTATTTTAATTTTTTGTGCAAACTCGTGGAAATTTTAGCAAATTACTATGAGTTTGAGGGCATGTTAGAGGAATTAGGTTATAGATAGCTTACGACAACTATTGTCTAGGGTTTAGAGTATTAGGGTTTGGATTCCTTCTATTTTGATACTATAAATACATGTATTATTATCATTAAAATAATAACTCAATATGACATCAACACATTAGTATATTTGTTATATATTTTTTATTTGAAACAAGTGATTTGTCAAGATGTGTATGGAGCGGGATATAGAATACACAAAAGTAGGACAAATGATCCTCATTGTATAAGTGGTGGCATCATTACAACAAAAATACAAGTACGTTACATGCATGATAGTTTTCTTTTAGGAATTTTCTTTTTTTGATAAAATGTAAGCTTTCATTAAATCAAAAGAAGATCGTGACCATACACCGTGCTAAGACGACCCATTTTGGGCCAGACTATACACGCCAAAACAAATAAAAAAGAAACAGCTAGGCCCAAGGCACAAATATCCCAACAAGTCCACCGACATTCTCCAATCTTACCCTATTTCATTCTAACAACAAAATCAGGAGAGAGAGAAAAGAGCAGCGGCGACTTCTCAAGTTCCA
Source organism: Silene latifolia (assembly GCF_048544455.1). NCBI lineage: Eukaryota > Viridiplantae > Streptophyta > Magnoliopsida > Caryophyllales > Caryophyllaceae > Silene > Silene latifolia. The sequence continues at coordinate 11,956,647 of NC_133529.1, forward strand.
CACAAAGCATGGATCCATTGATCCTGCAATTTCTTCCTCCTTATCACAAATTTAGCTAGCCAAATCTTCATATCTTTGATGATTCCAATAGCCACTGTTTCAGGTCTGATGATGTTTGCCTCATGTTTTCTGCGATTTCTCTGGTGCCAGATGGAATACATCATTGCATTGATGATTCCATTGATAGTATCCTTCTTATTCTGAGATCCAGGGATGTTAATCCGCCATTCAGTCACATCGTCTCGAGGTAAGCTGAAACCCATCCATTGTTCAACTCTACTAATGATTCTCTGGCTATAAACACAGGAAAAGAAAAGATGCTCCAAGGTTTCGATCCCATCTCCACAAATAAGGCAGGTAGTATCAATGTCTAATCCAAAGCTTTTCAGTTTTTCATTTGTGTTCAATCCTTTATGGAAATAAATCCATGCTAGAAAGCTATGTTTGGGAATAGTCATTTGATTCCAGACCAGGGACGTCCAAGAGACTTGGGCATTTTTATGTCTGAGATACTCATACCCCTTGGCAATAGTATATGCTTTACCAAGGATATTATCCCATTGACCTTGTAAGTAGGGGCCAATAAGAAGATCCCTTACTTTGCAAACTTTTCTCCAGGACCAGCTGGTGTCTTGGGTCGGCACATAACATTTCCAGTATTGAGCTTAAAGATAAGTGTGACTAACCCACTTAACCCAAAGGTGATCAGCTTTTGCATAGAGCCACCACAAGAGTTTACCCAATGCAGCCTTATTCCAAACTAGGTCATCTTTAAGACCAAGACCCCCTTCAGACTTAGGCTTACAGATTTTGGACCACCCCACCAAAGGAGTCCTCATATAATCAGTGGACCCATCCCAGAGGAAATTTCTGCAGATTGCTTCTATTCGTGCTATGACTCCACTTGGCATAATGAACATTTGAGCCCAGTAATTATGGTAAGTTTTCAACGTAGACTTTATCAGGACTAATCTACCAGCATAAGATAACTTCCTGGTATCTAGTCCCCTAATTTTGTTCATGAGTTTCTCAATAATGGGAGCACAGTCATGAGCAGTCAGTCTAGTAGTTTTGATGGGGACTCCCAAGTATCTAAAAGGGAGAGTCCCTTCCACACACCCAAACACCTGAAGAATATCATGTTTGATTTCTTCTTTGACCCCATTAAAAAACACATTAGACTTACCCTTACTCATCTTCATTTTAGGAATTTTCTGATTTGATATTTCATGCTTTGCATATTGTTTTAGAAATATCGCCATCTCGCTTATGGCTTTGAAGTTAGTAACTTGTATTTAACTTTTTCGCTTAAAAACTATAGGTTTATAAGAATATTTTTAAGCAAATTTGATGAAGTTTGGATTGATAAGGTAACTCTTTCCTAAATTAGCAAGACATACGTATGAATGTAAATATAGACCACAATTTGTTATACCACTGGAGTTGCGTATATATGTTCATGAATATACCCCGAGCTTATTTTACGTCATTGTAGGATTTCATATTGGAATTGCATATTTATATAATTGTAGGTATATATATACTAAGTCGATCTTATGTTTAATTCGCTGACTTATGTGAAAATGATGTTATATTAACGTAACATGTGATAATAAAATTAGATTAGATTAGTAATTTTAATTACGTAACATTATGTGGAACAAAAACACACTCACTTGCGATTTATCAGGCGTGACTATTTAACAAGTTATTGGATTAACTTATAGTGTTGTAGGCTATTGTTGGATATCTTTAGGAGCTTTAGCCGTAACTGATCTTTATCTGCTTTCAGATTTTTATTTTGTAAGTTAGAAGGTTTAGGTATATGGAAGACAAAAATTGAGTTTAACTTTAATCACTTACATGTATGAATGAATTTATTTGACACATAATGAAGATTGAGTGATTAACTAGTTTTTATATGTATTGTTACAGTTGTGGCGCTGTATGTGGGCTAAGATTGGTGGTGCTGTGAAATTCGAAATAGACCAGGTTAGCCTTAAGGCTATTAAGAGCATTCATATGGTTCTCGACAAGCCTACACCCGATGAATTAGCAATTAAGTTGTAGGTTACAACCTACAACTTATCACCCATTTCAAGTTTCTTGGATAAATGTTATTATTACGTTAATTTAAATATATCCTTTGTTTGTGTGTCTTATATGTGGTTGTGTGGTACTATGCTTCAAAAGACACTTTATTATAATTCTAAATCAAAATAATAAAATTTGTTGTTTATTGAGAATAATCTTGTTGTTCAGATAACATTTTACATGTGCCTTCATTCAACAAAAGTACAAAATCCAAACCTAATGATGTTTTGGTAATAGTAGAACGATATTTCTATGAACCATATTACCTATATCCTTGGATTACCCAGGTTTAATAACTTCAATTTAATTTTTTGATTTTAGATACTTCCTCCATTTCAATGGGTTATATACATTTTTTGTCTTTCTATTCAATTCCATACATTTCTAATTTGGTTCACTCTTGTACATATTAAAAGACTATCATAACCCTAACTTATTTGAAGGCAAAGTTGGAGCAAAATTAGTGGGACCGCAAAATTAAAGTAATAAGGTAAGTTGTATAAGGGTAGATAAGTAATTACATTTTCCAACTCCACTCACTTAAATACTTGTGCAAAAAGCAAATGTATATAACCCATTGAAATGGAGGAAGTATAATTTAAAGACGGTATCAAACAACTTTAAAGATTGTATTGACAATTGACTTTGCTAATTGTAGCGTGGAATGTCATGATGTTGAAATATATGATTGTACTGAATTGCAATATACTTTTTTAATTCTTTAATTTTTTTTTTTTTTGCTTATTAAAATTTACTTTAAGTGGTTAACAATAATATTGACTAACACGTTTATAACTTATTTTTTTTTCCTAAGCGTATGTGATTAATCTATCTGGAGAAATGCTTGGCATCACTTATTATGATTTCGTTTGTTCATCCAATTTCCTACATATCAATATCACATAGAAGTGATTGAATCATTTATATAGATAAGTTTTGTGGTTTTTATCTACGGAGATAGAGATCAATTTTACATTATAGTTGTGTCGCTATATTATATTCCTTAGTTCTTATGGGGTATATATATCTGTTATATTATAACCTATATACGTTTTGGTACAATATTTATTCTGAAAATAATTTGTTTTGAGTATTAAAATAAAATCTTTTATCCTAAGTTTTGACATCTACAAAGAACAACCAAAACAATGTTTTTAAAACGTCTCCTCTTTGTGTTGAACATGTTGGCGAAAATCAGATATATTTCCGTTATTTTCTAAAGGTATTTATTATTCGTATGCAACTTAAAATGAGCCATAAATATCGTACTTTAATATTGAAAATGATTATTTTAATTATTAATTAATTAAATAGTGTACAAATTAGAGATTTATAAGAATAATCCAAAAATTAAGCTAGTTGATATTTCACTTAGTAGAGAATTAGAGATTTATTATTTTTAATTTTTTCTTTATATAAGCTCTTAATAAGGTGGACCTTACGGACATAGACTCTTAAGTCTTAACGTGCCTCCCATAGTCGAACTAGACTCTAGGGACAAAGGGGTCTTTTAAATAAAAAAAAATCCATTATTTATACATATATATTGCCATAATATGTATTTTGCCACAATTTACTAATAATTTGCCACGGTTTATTAGCATTGTGTCATAAATATTGTTAGATTTATTAGTGTTGCGCCACGAATATTGTTATAATTATTGTTGTCGATTTTTTTTCTTTCTTTTCGATATTATATTTATTTATTTTTCTTCTTTTCGATATTATATTTATTTATTTTTCTTCTTTTTGATATTATATATATTTATTAATGATCTTAGAAAATTTCTAACATCATGCATTTAAATTACTAGCTCCAATTATGATGGTTATTATAATACAATATTATGCGTTTTAATTTATATCGGATTACCACAAGGTTGTATGAGTCTATTAAGAATATTGTTTGTGTGTTAGAGATTGATGGGACATATAGAATAAGAGTGGATGAGATAAAAAAAAGGATATTGACATCGACTGCATTTGAGGTTCATCCAAATTATCTCCTCACTTGTGTTTACTGTTAGAATATATAGTATGAGTTTACAATTTTGCTAGACTGCTATATGGGATTCTCGGAATCTGGTATAATGCTGATACGGACGTTGTTAAGTTGAAATTAGGCATGCGTTTTCGTAAGCTTTAAAATTGTCCAGAAACAAATATTGTTGGTTGGTAAGCTTTTATTGGGTAATTTGGCAGCTTATTGGTTATGTTGAATATTTTTTGGTTCTGAAACTTTGGGTTTTGTCAACTATCCCTGTACTGATAACAAGTTTGAGGCTCTAACGGATGTTTGTAGAACATCTGATGGTCAACTATTTGACAAAAATAGTGAAATTGTCGGAATGTTAGCATGGGTTATGCTAGTTATCAAATTGGTATTCATTTTTTTTTTGTGACTAATCAAAATGGTATTTATGTGATTACTATTATCGTTTAAAGTGAAAGATAGAGGTGGAGGAGATGAGTGTCCAAGTTAAAAGGAAGAAATACGGTAAAAAGCACAAAAAACCATTTTAATGAAGTATAAGAAACAAAAGAGATGTAAACTTAAAACTGTTTTCACAAAATTTACTAGCTTGTTGTCACGCCTTGGTTACTTTGACACTAGAAAACCAAGCTCGTGTGCCACTTAACTCGCACCCCTTTGCAAGCTAAGTCAGGCAACCCCTTTGCAGCGGAATATTATAAATAATGTAAATGCTAAATGTCGGATAAGAAGGCTAGACACTAAGTATGGAAATGTTACTTATATTACACTTGAATGCTTAAGGGAATTACAAGGCTTCGATACAATGTGTGTGTGTGTGTGTGTGTGTGTGTGTGTGTGTGTGTGTGTGTGTGTGTGTGTGTGTGTGTGTGTGTGTGTGTGTGTGTGTGTGTGTGTGTGTGTGTGTGTGTGTGGTAGGATGGTTGGCAAATGATGCCCCTTACCCGTATTTATACTACTCCTATGGAACTCTCTGGAAGCGGAACCTTCTGGAATGCTCTGGACATCACAACCCCAGAAACATCCGGAATGTTCCAGACACTACTAGATATCTCTATCATGTATATGAATATTCTAGTACCTACTAGAATATTCTGGACCCTTCTAGACAATTCTAGTATGCACTAGAACAATCTAGAACAACCCAAAAGACTCTACATTATTCTAGAATATTCAAGACACTTCTAGAACACTCTAAATTACTCTACACTATTCTGGAATATTCCGAACCCTTCTAGAATATTCTAGTTGCTTCTACTATCCTCTAGAAACTTCTCGACATTTCTGGGTACTTCTCCAATCTTCTAGATTCTTCCTTGAAGATTGATCCTTTGAGCCTTGAAGCGCTCTCAGTACATGAACCTCGGTTGTACGGAAATCCAACCGTGACATTCTCCTCCACCAAAGCCGTAGACGTCCTCGTCACGGTCGATCCTCGATAACTATGCTCATATGTTGTCTTCTGGCCTCGATGACTAGCTGTGTAGCAACAACAACACCCTTGTTGAACATATCCCCAATTCCTCGCGGGGTTAGTCCCTTCTTGAATCTTTGGTCGACGCCTTCTTCTTGGCGCCTTAATCACTCGAAAGGAAGTGATCCTTGCACAACATTCCTCTTGTGCGAGCTCGATATCAATCTCGCTTCCGTTTGACATGATGGTGATCACGCCATCCCCGAGTTTGAAGGGCCTGAAAGAATCGATAAAATCCATGCCAAGCACAACATCTTCGTCGATATCCATATCGGCGATTATGAATTTGGCCTTCCCCTTCCACATCCCCAAGCGGATTGGGACTCCATAGGACATCCCGTAAATTGGCGTAGCCGAAGAATTCACTGCCTTCAACTCGCCCCCAGTTTTGGTGTATCGAATACCCATATCCCTAACCACTCTCAAAGCAACTGTAATACTCCGTATTTATGAGTCTCTGGGTACTCTATCGAGTAGGCCTTACTCTATCGAGTAAGGGTGAGTTGCGTTTTAAAATAGTTTCTGACCTGTTGGGTACTCGATCGAGTAACGTGGGTACTCGATCGAGTAAGGGGGCACTCGATCGAGTACCGTAGCTACTCGATCGAGTAGCCGGTTTACGGGGAGTTATTTCTCGGGTTTTGTTAATAATGCGATTAGGTATATAATCTTTTCCGTCATTGTTCTTAAACACTTTTCAAAACCTAATTACTGTTAAGAGAGAAAACAAAACATCGTTCTTCGCATCTATCGCATTGTTAGCAAATCCCGGAGTTTGGAAGGTCGGATTTCACCTTTCTTTATAGCGTTGAGATCCTTGCGTCGAGGGTAAGATCTATGTACCGTTTTTATAGTATTTCGTTTAAGTTGTTTAAACCCTAATATGGGGAATTGGGGGTTTTGTTGTAGATAATGATTGGTAGTGATTATATGTATGTATGATAGGAGAAGGATTTGTAGAAGAGGCTTTTTGATACAGTTGTTGAGACCGTCTGATTGTTGTGCTTTCCAGGTAGGATTTCCTACTCAGTATTAGTCCCATAATGGGATGATTGTTGATGTGTTGAGATTGATTGTTTAATATCGTAATTGTATTGTGACGGCTGTGATTGTGATTGTTTGTCTCTGGTTCTCGAGGCGTGTCCTCGGCTGAGTGGGGTCACTTGCGGGAGTGGCTTCACACCCTAGTTTCGCCCTTCGTGGAACCCGCCACGGAAGGGGATGTGCACATTAATGGACAGGGTTATCGCTCATTATGAGGAGCGCGGATTTGGTGGGTACGGCTGCGGTCCCCCACTGGCAGGGCTGGTCCAGTGGACGGTCGGTGATTGAGATTGTTGGGATTGGTGTGGTTGTGTGTGTGTGACGGTTAATTTTGTCTGTTTATCTTATTGTTGATATATTGAGTTGTGTGATTAGTACTGACCCGGTTGTTGTTTTGTAAACCTGCGGTGATCCATTCGGGATGGTGAGCGGTGAATTGAGCGAGTTTGAGTTGAAATCTTGGGATAGCTTGGAGGTGCCACCGTCTGACGATAGAAGTCTTCCGCTGTAGTCTTTTAGTTTTATGACATTTTAGTATTTCAGTAGACAGTTGGTTTTAAGAACTTGTACCCGTATTTTGGGATTTGGCCTTGGTTGTACTTTTCACTAAAGTTATATCATTTAAAGTTGTTTCGTTATTGTCTTATGAATATCATGCCTCGGGTAACCGAGATGGTGGCATCCTTATACCTGAGTGGTCCTGGTAAGGCACTTGGAGTATGGGGGTGTTACAGTAACGTAGTTGTGTGTTGCACCTGAGTCGATTAGCACCCGAGTATGAACACCGTTCACCTCCCCATTGACGGTCAACAAGTTCCCCTTGTACTTGCGTTCCGCCTCTTCATTTGTTGTTATCATCTCGTACGCGACCTTGTTAGCCTTTTTAGTCGGCCCGACTTCACAATTTGTCGTAGCATCCAGCCCCACAGGCTCCTTGCTAACGACCCCGGTAGCCTTTAACGTCGGCTCGACGCCAAATTTTATCGTGGTATCCAGTCCTGTCGGCTCTTCCACAACCCCCGTATTGAGAAGTCTCATTGCCCCAAGCCTCTGTGGTTCATGGGACTCAGATGACTCATCATCTTCGTTGTGCATCACCATTCCGCTAAGCTTTGCCCGCTGGGGGCAATCTCTGACCATGTGCGGCCCTCCGCATAAGAAGCAGTTGAACGTCTTACCTTTGTCGCGCCCCTGCATACGACTCCGGTCATGTGTTGCTTCCTTGGCCCTCGTACCATCACCCGTGATGGTGCTTGATTGGCAGTCTCCCCCACCAATCTCGTTGCCGCTATCCGCCTCTCTGCCCCTCCTTCGATCACTTGTCACCTCGTATAAGGACTCTGCCGCCACAATCGCCTCATTTAGGGTCTTTAAGTTGCGGCGTTTCAACTCTTGTTCTGCCCAACGTTGTAACCCGTCCATGAAGTATATGAGCAACAAGTTCTCCGGCATACTTGACACCTCCAATACCATTGATGAGAATTGCTTCACATATTCTTTTACGGTCCCCGTGTGTCGCAACGCTCGCAACTTCTTCAAAGCAACCTCCTCGGCATTCTCGGGGTAGAATTGCTTCTTGAAGTCTACCTTGAACTCGTCCCATGTCCTGATTTGGCATAGTCCCTTCTTCACCTCGGCTTGTCGACGTCTCAACCATAGGATTGCGTCATCGACAAGGTAGATACTGGCGGTAGTGATCATCGTGGCATCATCTTCAACTCGGAGAGCGTCAAAGTAACGATCAACGTACCACATGAAATTATCTATCTCCTTTGCGTCCCGACTCCCGTTGAATTTCGACGGTTTAGGCACCTTGATCCTAATCGATGCCTCCCCAATTGTGGCACTCCCTGCCACTGCAGCTCTACACACCACGATTTGTTCATGAAGCTCGTCGATTCGCTTCAAGAGGGGCTGGACTAAGGCAGCAAGCTTCTCGTCCATCCTCTTATCAAGCCTCTCTTCAAGTGAGCTTGCAAGAACGTTGAACGCACCTTGCATCTCCTGCTTCACAAGGTCGCTCACCCCATTATCCAACGCCTTGACCTGATCACTTACATTCTCCACGTTTTCACTTATTCTCTCAAGCACCCTTGGTGCTCCACCATAGCTTCCTCCAAGCGCGTAAGCCGAGAACTAGTAGCCTCCTTTGCCTTCTGCACATTCACGGTCCCACTAATGGCACTAGTTGCTTCATCACCCGATATCTCCGCAATGTATGGTCTTCGCAGGCGAACCTGCACTGATACCACTTGTCACGCCTTGGTTAATTTGACACTAGAAAACCAATCTCGTGTGCCACTTAACTCGCACCCCTTTGCAAGCTAAGTCAGACAACTCCTTTGCAGCGGAATATTATAAGTAATGTAAATGCTAAATGTCGGATAAGAAGGTTAGACACTAAGTATGGAAATGTTACTTATATTACACTTGAATGCTTAAGGGAATTACAAGGCTTCGATACAATGTGTGTGTGTGTGTGTGTGTGTGTGGTAGGATGGTTGGCAAATGATGTGTGTGTGTGTGTGTGTGTGTGTGTGTGTGTGTGTGTGTGTGTGTGTGTGTGGCAAATGATGTGTGTGTGTGTGTGTGTGTGTGTGTGTGTGTGTGTGTGTGTGTGTGTGTGTGTGTGTGTGTGTGTGTGTGTGTGTGTGTGTGTGTGTGTGTGTGTGTGGTAGGATGGTTGGGAAATGATGCCCCTTACCCCTATTTATACTACTCCTATGGAACTCTCTGGAAGCGGAACCTTCTGGAATGCTCTGGACATCACAACCCCAGAAACTTCCGGAATGTTCTAGACACTACTAGATATCTCTATCATGTACATGAATGTTCTAGTACCTACTAGAAGATTCTGGACCCTTCTAGACAATTCTAGTATGCACTAGAACAATCTAGAACAACCTAAAAGACTCTACACTATTCTAGAATATTTTAGACACTTCTAGAACACTCTAAACTACTCTACACTATTCTAGAATATTCCAAACCCTTCTAGAATATTGTAGTTGCTTCTACTATCCTCTAGAAACTTCTCGACATTTCTCGGCACTTCTCCAATCTTCTAGATTCTTCCTTGAAGATTGATCCTTTGAGCCTTGAAGCGCTCCCAGTACATGAACCTCGGTTGTACGGAAATCCAACCGTGACATTGTGCCATCTACCCAAACTTTCTTCCACCCTCAAAACCTTATACCATATGTTAGGTTTTTGTTATAATAATATATGATAATAAATAATGAAATAAAAAAAGGTGATCTTGTGTTCTAGTTGCATTGTTTGTACTTGTTACATTTGGTAGAAATCTAAACATTTAGAGGTTTTTTCCTATCACAATTGCAAGCACTAGAATATATGGCTAAGTATGAAAGCTACATGGACCATAGAAAAAATTATAAAGCCAAGCATGAAGAAATGTGAAATGTAAAATGCTAATTAAATCACAAAATGAAGCACACATTACAAGTTCACAAAATTTTACATGAGATGCTCAACTTAGGATGCTCTTAGAATTCTCATGTGATGCTAAACAGAGTGTTTAACCGGAGATTAAAGAGGCATTAAGGATTTGCATAAGATTCCTCGAGCATTTAATCAAGAAGTTAAGAAGATATACCCGAAAACCCACGTCCCCGATCGGGGTTGGCAACCCCGATCGGGGTTGACCCCCTCTTTGGATTTTACGTTATGCCCCTATTTTATTATAAATAGGGGCATTAATCCGTCATTAGGGATATCTTTTCATACGTCTTTCATACACTATTTCACTCTCTAGCCTTAAGCAAAATTCTCTTATAGTTTTCATTTTAGTTTCAATATTGTTAAGCTTTTAGTTAATGTTAAAACATTTGATTATAATATATTCAAGCTTTAGCATGTGTATTATTCTTAATCTATTTATGGTTGTAAGGAATCTTTGATATTATTCTTAATCTATAAGACAAAATATAGTCATGTGAGATCTTGTTTGATTTATCGTCATGAATGCTATAAGAATATCAAATTTTTATAATTTTTAATAATGTGTAACTAAAGATATGCACGTTACAAAACGTGACTCGACAAGTGTGATAAAGCAACTGTAACCTTTGGTCTGGATGGGAGGGAGTAGTTTACATCGTAATATTTGCTAATCAACAAACCAACCAATAAACCAAACCATTCGTAATCGACCTTGATAGAAATCTTTTCATAGCATTTAATAGCGCAATTCCCGTCTCCTTGTGTTCGACCCCTATTGCTACATTAATTTATGTCTAGGGAAATTATCTTTGCATAGGTGTGTGATAGCCTATCAAATTTTGGCGCCGTTGCCAGGGAGCACGGTTTATTGCATTTAGATTTGTTGATTTCTATCTAGTTTTCTTTGTCTTAAGGAACACTTGTTCCTTGAGACCGTTACTTATCATTTTCTAGAGATTGTTGTCTTATGCCCAAGTCTTCTCATGGTGGATATTTGCTTTCACCGGATTCCGAACCCAAGAAAACCTTCCGGAGAAGACGGCGTTTTTGGAAATAAATGAAAGAGGCCGCTTCTCCCGTGCAAGTTGAAAGTGCTAGAAAGTCTTACCTAGATGATCTTAAAGCTCTTGAAAAGGAGGAGGTTTCTAGTTCATCATCTCCACCACCACCACCATCTCCAACTAAAAAGACGTCGAAACCTTCCGATCACTCCAAGCCCACCGCGGCTATGCTTCCGGCCGGTATTACAACTACTCAAATTACCATGCCGGAATTCGAGATCAAACCGGCTTTCATTAGCCTTGTGGAGAGGAAGCAATTTGGAGGAAGTCCTTTGGAGGATCCCAACTTGCATGTGCAAAATTGGGAGACATTGGCTCTTGCTTTCTATCAAAAGTTTTTGCCACCGGAGAAAACTCAAACCTTGAGGAGCCAAATCACCGGATTCTGTCAACAAGCTCTTGAGAGCTTATATGAGGCTTGGGAGAGGTTCAAAGTGTTGCAAAGGCAGTACCCACATTATGGGTTGGATGCTTGGTTCCTAGCTATAACATTCTGCAATGGATGTTGTGCCGAGTCCCGAACGATTCTTGATTCCGCCAACAATGGGCGGTTTGATCAAATTGACACCGATATTGCTCATGCCACAATCGAATCTATGGATCCATGACGTGCAATTATGTTAATTCCCGAAGTGTGTCACTCAAAGGTAAAGAAGAATCCTCCGACAATCCCGTCTTGTTAGCTCAAATTGCCTTACTCCAACAATAATTGGCGGAACGAGATGCTAGAGATTCTCTTCAACAACTAAATGTCATTTCCTCTACTAGTCAAATCATTGTGTGCGGAGGTGTGGGTCATTATGCCGCTCATTGCCAAGCTACTATGGAAGAGGTATGTGCTTATCAAGCTATTAGACAAAGTTCTTATCCACCGGGTACATTTTCAAATACTTATAACCTGAACTCAAAATTACATCCGAACTTGTCTTACACAAGCAACAATGTGTTAAACCCTCAACCCCAACAAAATTTTGCGCCCCAACCATACGATAACTTTGTCCCTCAACAACAAAAGTACAATCATCCACCGGGTTTTCAAAACCAACAACAAAGACCTCAACAAAATTACCAACAAAACCAAGGTCCACCACAAAATGTCCAACAAAATTACCAAGGAGGGGGTAAACTTGAGGCTTTGATGGTTCAAATGAAAAGGAAATTGTTGGCTCAAATTCAAAAGAGTGATCAAGCTCACAATGCTGCAATCAAGATGTTAGAGCAATAAATGGCTTAACTAGCCTCATCTAACTCTTCAAGGAAAACCGGCCAACTACCGCCCCAAGGTACGCAACCACATGAGACCGTTAATTCTATTTCCTTTAGAAGTGGTACAAGCTATGATGGACTATCCATGACTTTGGATGACGAGGTGGTTGTTAAAAAGCCCAAGCTTGGGGGAAATGACAAAAAGAAAACTAGTGAAGAGCCTCTTGTTAGGGACCGTGTGCCATTTCCTCATTGATTATTGATGCTTAAGAGAAAGAGCAAGCTTGATACCAAGGATGTTGAGCCCCCTATGCCCAAAGAAAGTAACGAGGTGATTGTTGAGAAAGATGGCTCTCCTAATGCTAAGGAGGGTGATGCCGTTTCTAAAAAGGTGGATGACCCTATTGAGGTTGAGAAAGAGAAAGAGAAAGATGTGGAGGATGCTCCTCTAAAAAAAGTTGTTCAAGTACCATTTCTCTACCGTCTAGCAAAGCACAAGGAAGAAGGTAAGTTCGGTAAGTTCTTGGAAGTTGTTAAGAATTTACAAGTCACCGTCTCATTTATAGAATTGTTTACCCAAGTCCCTTCCTACTCAAAGTTTATGAAGGATATTCTCTCAAAGAAGCGATCCTTCAATGAGGTTGAGACCATTGCTTTCACTGAAGAGTGTGTGCACTCTTAAAAAACAAGTCTCCCCCGAAACTTAAGGACCTCGGTAGTTATTCTATTCCTTGCACTATAGGCACATATACCATTGATAAGGCCCTTTGCGACCTAGGTGCTAGTGTAAGTTTTATGCCCTATTCAATTTGTGAAAAACTTAACATGGGTGCTTTAAAATGCACTAGTATTACTTTGCAAATGGCGGACCGCTCTTTAAAGCGACCTTTAGGTATCTTAGAAGATGTGCCCGTCAAAGTTGGTAAGTTTTTCATATCCGTTGACTTCCTCATACTTGATATGGTCCAGGACTCACAAACCCCAATTATATTGGGTAGGCCATTTTTACACACCGCGGGTGCGTTAATTGATGTGAAAAATGGGAGGTTGACATTAGAAGTGGGTGATGACCGGGTTACCTTTAGTAAAAACAACACCATTAGAAGCCCAATGTTACAAGAGTCTTGTTATTTATTTAGCACTGTGGACTCTTCTATTGCCTCTACTACACTTGAATCCTTACCGATGGATCCATTGGAGGAAGATATTGGTGTTAATTGTTTTGTATATAACAATGTTAAGGGCGTTATTGTTAAGAGTGCCAAAAGGAAAGGAAAATTTTATTGGAAAAATTTCCAATGGATGCGGAATGCAAAGGAAGCTATGAAATGGAGCTCGGATAGTAGCAAGCTCAATGATGAAATTTGATCAAATAGCTTCTTAAGTCGTGCGAGACGTTAAACCAGCGCTTATTGGGAGGCAACCCAAGCTTTTTAATGGTTTTTATTTATTTTAATTTTTAATTTTCCGCAATTTATTGTTCTTCGTAGATTAGAAATAAATTACTAGATTTGACGGTATTTTGTTTTGTGATTTATAGGTGAAGAAAATAAATAAAATGAGGCTTAAAGGAGAAAATTCACGCTTCTCCATGCAAAAACCCCGTTCGGGGACGTAAGTTTCAAAAACGGGACGAAAATAAAAGAAATACGGAAACAAAGGCAAAAAGCATGATGGACTGGTTTATCAAGTAAGTAATTCTCCCTTTTCTCTTTGTTTTCATCCAATTTAATCAATTTCATCTAGTTTATCAAACCCTAGCTCAAATTGGGGAAATTGATGTTGTGCTTATTTGTACTAGAAATTGATTGTGTTATGCTCTATTCATGTTTATGGGATGAATTAGTTCACTAATTTATTCTATTATACTTGTTTGGATGGATTTTGGTTTGCCTTAAGATGAATTTTTGTCTTAAATTTCAGAAAAATGGCACCAAGAAGACCCTCTACCCATGGAGCTTCTAAGAGGATAAGAGGTGAGGCGGAATCCTCTCGGGCTGCGGAGGATGTGCAAATGCAATCTCCTATCCCCCGGGTGGATTTCCTCCTCCTAACAATGATGCATGTACTTTTACTACATATGCTCCCGGTCCGGATTTTTGTGGTTCAGATAATGGAGTTGAGGCATTACATGGAGGATATGAGGGGTATGATGGCTATGGCGGGTATGGTGGTTATAGTAGCTATAGTGATGGTCTTGGTAGTGGCCAAAACATTGGTGAGTATGTCACTCCTCTCCAAGAGGATGATTCTAATGGGAGTGGTCAACAAGGAGGAGCATCCGGAAGTGGAAGTGGTAAGAAGAAGAAAGGAAGGAAGGGGTTCAACTTTTGGCCCTATTCTTAGATGAATGATGAAGGAAGAGTCCCTCGTATACATACTAGCTTGGGGGAGGCTAGTTAGTCTAGTAAGTTTTCTTTGCTTTGCACTTTAGTTTATTTCTCGCAACCCATTAAATATGACCCCTTGTCCTTCTTGTTTATGTGCTTTGAGCCGTTTTTTGTATGGTTTAGTTGGGTAATTTAATTGTTGGCACATTGAGGACAATGTTATGTTTAGCTTGGGGGGAGATTGCATTTGCATTGTAGTGTAGTTTGCATGTAGAAAATTTGAAAATTTCGAGAGAAATTTGTGTGTTTTTGCTTGCTTTTGGCCTACTTTCCCTCTTGCTTATCCTAATGATAGCTTATAACTAATGACTTATTCTTTTATGATTGGATAATTGTGACATGAGAATGTTTTGACATAGTAGGTGGGAGATGGAAAATGAACAGAATAAGCTTGATCTTGACTATTGGCAAGCTAGAAAATGGTAAGATAGAACCTCTTTAGACCGACGCATCCATATCTGGTCTCTCTTAGGTAAGTGTAAGTGTCTCCTTATGATGTGTGTTTCATCAAAACGCATAAGTATGGTCTTAATTTCATCTCTTTATAAGCATGCATTCATATGTTATTTGTGGGATTTATCTGTATGCATCTCTTTAATTTAAAGGAATATAACGAATTTTATAAAGATGATCACTAGTCATAAAATAAAATTGCATAAACAAAATTGAAGAGGATGAAGAAACAACCTTTGGTCCTAGCAAATTCGGCCTAAGAACAATATCGCAATGATATTCGCCTATTAGTTGCACCCAAGATGCTCCGAGAAATACCCTTTGATTATGCTAGAATCGATCCAAAAATTAACAGATTAATTTTTAGGTTCTGTTTGTGTTTCTTTCGATGAGAGGAGGCAAGAGAATGAGTAGAAAAAATTAGGTTAGAATAATGTTCTCCCTCACCCATATAAACCGTGTATTAGGAAGTAATTAGGGTAGATCATATTCAATTAATTCTCGGCCCATTTCACCAAAATAAGGAGTACAATTTTCTTATTTTCGGTTATTCCAAAAATGTATAAAATGTGTTAAATTGTCATATAGTGAGGATCGAACCCATGACCTCTTGGTTTGTGTACCCTCACTATTACCACTATGACACATTCATCTTGTTGATATTAAATATAACCGATTACATTTAATTACAAATTAACAGATTAATTCGTTCAAGCTAACATTACATACATTTAATTAAATATAACTTATTATATTCAATTTACGAATTGACAGTTAATTCGTCTCAACTAATATTATTTAATCTTCATTAAATAATTGTCTCATCAACACATTGACTAACTGTTTAGTCATATTAGGCATCAATGTGATCATATTTCTATAACCACATCTCTCAAACACATCCTATAGGTGTGACCTTTAGGGACCAGTTGATCACCGCCATCTGTATGATAATAACATCAAACTTTCTAGCAAGCCAACCGTTATTAGGTAATCGTTAATCAACTGATTAAAATACGAAGTATACCCTTGTGAACCTGTAAGAGATTTACAAATGTTATCACACTAATTTGTGGAGGACACAAGCTCCAACAAACTCCCACTTGTCCTCACAAGTGTATGTGCGATAACCGATTCTCATATCCTAAAATTTCTCCCACTCAATGTAAAACAATTTGCAAATTCCGTATTCACAAAGGTCGTATTTTACAAGTGATCTGCATCAAAAGTGGTTTCCCCGACTAGAGAGTAACTTAACTGATAAACGAATCATCATTCGAGCATGGCCATGCATTTCAGTTACAACTCCTCGATTGGCCGTGAGAAATAACTATACCTGATAAAGGTTTGATATTTTCCTCAACTCGAATCCTGCAGATGTAAGCACAGTATGAAATGACCCAGAAAAAATCTACTTAGCCTCCATTTACGGCAGACCGTGAGAAAGAAACCAAGTCACCCAAAAACTGCCTTAATCTCAAGAGACAGTCGATAGTCAAAAGAATCGACTCTAGGAACACAATGGACGTCCAATCCACAACCCGGCACCGAATGTTTTTAAACATTTAGGACTCCATTACGTTGTCACAAAAATTTGTCCTACGAGGTATCGTTATAATCTCGCATATGTGATCGATCAGTCAACTGCTTGACTTATGGCTCGTTGAACCCACCATCAATCGACTGCACAATATAATAGCCGGAGTTATCAGCTCACATTGGCGATTACGGACCAAACAAATATAATATAATTCAGTTCACTTTGTGGCGTTCAATGATGTCAGTACAATCCACATGAAAAACAAAATATTATATATTAAAACGATGAAGTTATAAATAGTATATGAAACGATAATGTATCAAATCCATAATCAACTACTACAACTCAGGAACACGTTTAATTCCCATGAAAATAACGTGCCCTGCATGCTTATCATAATTCAACGATTCAGTAGTAGAATCTGCTACAACACTCTGTCTAGAACTCTTCCAGTTGACCGCAACACCATTAAGAGTGAAGACGAACCCGGACTGAGATTTTGAATCATCTCGATCCGTTTGGAAACTAGCATCTGCGTAACCGATTGTGCATAGCTTAGTATCTCCTCCATAAGTCAATACCCAATCCTTAGTCCTCCATAGGTACTTGAGGATGTTTTTAACAGCTATCCAGTGTGTTTCTCCTGGATTGCCTTGGTACCGACTCGTCATACTCAATGTATATGCCACGTCTGCACGTGTGCATATCATGGCATACATGATCGATCCTATTGCAGATGCATAAGGAATACGACTCATGCGTTCAACCCTTCAGCGTCGTGGGTGATCGAGACTTGCTCAATCGCATCCCGATCGTCATTGGAAGGTTCCCCTTCTTGGAGTTGGTGATGCTGAACTTCTCAAGAATCTTATCCAAATAAGACGCCTGACTAAGTGATAACGTCCGTCGTGATCTATCTCGGTAGATACGGATTCCCAAAATGCGCTGTGCCTCACCCAGATCTTTCATTTGGAAATGGTTCTTCAACCATCCTTTAACCGAAGATAGGAGAGGAATGTCATTCCCAATCAAGAGTATGTCATCGACATACAATATCAAGAATACAATCTTGCTCTCACTCGACTTGATATATAAGCATGGTTCCTCGACCGATCGAGTGAAACCATACTCTTTTATCACCTGGTCGAAACGATGATTCCAACTCCGAGAAGCTTGCTTAAGTCCATAAATGGAACGCTTAAGCTTGCATACTTTCTTAGGATGTTCAGGATCTATGAAACCTTCGGGTTGCACCATGTATAACTCTTCCTCCAAATAACCGTTTAAGAAGGCGGTTTTCACATCCATTTGCCAAATTTCATAATCCTGAAATTCGGCAATCGCTAAGATTATCCGAATGGAACGTAGCATGACTACAGGTGCAAAAATCTCATCATAATGCAATCCGTGCACTTGAGTGAAACCTTTTGTCACAAGTCGTGCCTTATAGGTATCTGGTTGCGCGTCTACAGAACGCTTTATTTTGTAAAGCCATTTACACTGTAGAGGTTTTACCTTATTAGGTAAATCAACTAGATCCCATACGTCATTCTCATACATGGAGTCCATCTCGGATTGCATGGCTTCGAGCCATATCTTTAAGTCGGAACAGGTCATAGCACCTTTATAGGTAGCGGGTTCATTACTTTCTAGGAGTAAAACGTCATTCTCCTCGATAATACCAATGTATCTGTCTGGAGGATGAGAGACTCTACCCGACCTCCTAGTTTCCTCAGGAATATGAACCGTGTCATCAGTTGGAGGAACAACTTCCTCCATCCGTTCCTCGGTTGTTGGTTCTGGAATCTCCGACAGCTCGAAGGTTCTATTACTCATCTTGTTCTCGAGAAATTCTTTCTCTAAGAACGTCGCACTAGCCGAAACAAAAACTCGATGTTCGGTGGGCGAATAGAAGTAAT
The DNA here is from genome assembly GCF_048544455.1 of Silene latifolia. Taxonomy (NCBI): domain Eukaryota; kingdom Viridiplantae; phylum Streptophyta; class Magnoliopsida; order Caryophyllales; family Caryophyllaceae; genus Silene; species Silene latifolia. Next base: position 11,975,283 of record NC_133529.1, read on the forward strand.
GACCAAATGTTCCTTTTGGATAACCTATAAAGTATATCTTGACCGATCGCGGGCCGAGCTTATCCTCGTGTCTCCACTTGACATAAGCCTCGCAGCCCCAAACCCGAATAAATGACAAGTTAGGGACCGTTCCCTTCCACATTTCATATGGAGTCTTGTCGACAACTTTAGACGGACTTCGGTTAAGTATAGGAGCAGCTGACAAAAGAGCAAAACCCCATAATGAATCAGGCACTACTGTGTGACTCATCATGGATCGAACCATATCAAGTAAGGTTCGATTTCTCCGTTCAGACACACCATTTAATTGAGGTGTTCCAGGTGGAGTTAACTGTAGAACGATTCCACAATCTTTAAGGTGTTGATCAAACTCATTTGAAAGATATTCGCCACCCCGATCTGAATGGAGTGCTTTAACCTTTCTACCCAGTTGGTTATGTACCCTGTTCTGGTATTCCTTGAATTTATCAAAGGACTCACTTTTATGCTTCATTAAGTAGACATATCCGTATCTACTTAAATCGTCCGTGAAAGTGATAAAATATCTACAGCCATCTCTAGCGATAATTGACATAGGTCCACAAACATCAGTATGTATGAGTCCTAATAGGTCACTAGCGCGCATTCCAACACCTTTGAAGGAAATTCGAGTCATCTTGCCAATGAGACATGATTCACACGTGCCATATGTAGAAAAATCGAATGCGGGAATAGTCTCATTATCGACGAGTTTCTTCACGCGTTTCTCGTTTATGTGTCCCATTCGACAATGCCATAGATAGGTTGATCTTTGTCACCAACCTTTATTTTCTTATTATTCACGTGTAATACTTCAGTGGTTTGGTCTAAGATGTAAATTCCATTCATGGAAACTGCTTTGCCATAAATCATTTCATTGAAAGAGAAAATACAGCTATTATCCTTTATTGAAAATGCAAAACCGTCTTTAGCAAATACGGAAACTGAAATAATGTTCTTCGACAAACTGGGTACATAGTAATAGTTATATAAAAATTACTCAAAACCACTAGGGAGTTGGATTACGTATGTTCCCTTCGAGACAGCAGCAACTCGTGCTCCATTCCCGACTCGCAGGTCCACATCACCTTTATCGAGAGGTATGATGTTCTTTAGACCCTGCAAATGATTACACATATGAGAACCACAACCAGTATCTAGTACCCAAGTTCCGAAACTTGCATGGTTAATCTCAATCATGTGAATATAAGATGACATACCAACAGGAACGACGCGGCCTGCTTTGATGTCCTCACGGTACACGGGATAGTTCCTCCTCCAATGTCCAGTCTTGTGAAAATGGTGGCACTCAATGTCACCGCCCTTGCTCTTTGCCTTGCTCTGTGAGCCACTAGTCTCACCAGGCGCACTCTTACCGTTTCCTGGCTTTTTAAACTTTGGCTTACCTACAGCTAGGTCGCCATGAGCCTTGCCCTTACCTTTACCCTTGTTGTAAATCGTGAGAACATCCTGCTTCATGCTCCCACTCAATTTCATATCCTTCTCGGTCTGTACGAGAAGGGAGTGTAGCTCATGAGGACTCCTTTTCAAGTCATTCATGTAGTAGTTCGCCCTGAAAAGGGCAAAACCATCGTAAAGAGAATGAAGCATTCGGTCTATGACAATGCTCTCACTGATTTTACAATCAAGTGCCTCCAGCTTCTCGACATTCTCAATCATGTGAAGAATGTGTGGGCTAACCGGTTGGCCCTTCTGGAGTTTCGCATCAAAGAAGTGACAGGTATGCTCATAAGTAACGATTCTCGGTGCCTTTGAGAACTCGTTAGTGAGCGTGGTGAAAATCTTGTTTGCACCCTGAGCAATGAAGCGTCTCTGCAAATTGGTTTCCATTGCAAATATGAGTACGTTCTTTATCGCACCCGCTTCCATAACGAAGTCACTATAAGCGAGTGACTCGTTGACTCCTGAATTGGGGCCTGGGTTGACCAAGTATTGGCTCGATTAAGTACTTGAGCTTACCGTCGCAATGGCAAAGCATTCCGTAGTGCCGCCCCCCCCCGCAAAGTTGGACCCGTCGTTTTTTCGGACGTGTGAACTGATTCATCTGGTCCATAAAAATTTTAAGCCAGGACGCGCGATCAAGTGTGGCACTAGGCATTGGGATTGCGTTATTTCCAGCCATTTCGTTGTAACAGTATTATGAAAATAAACGTATTCTACACTGCGAGAAGAAGAATAAAAATAATAAGCATGTGCATCGTTTATATTTTTAAGTCTAATGAACTACTGTCATAACGCGAAGACTCAAAACATTTATACAATCGACCTCCCTCAAGAATTATATAAATGATCCCAAGATTCAATTATCTGCAAATTGATAAGCTAACCTTTTAGCTAATTCTACCGTTAGAATTCTTGGTCGATAAATTTCTGTAAATACTATCTTTAGTCCATCATAATCACGAGAAACTCTTCGGACTATGATGTTGAGGTAAACTAAGTCAACAACACAACTTACCCAACGTAGAAGGGGTCATATTATGCCTACCGACGAAGAAGGGATTCATAGTTGTTTGCCCTTATAAAGACTAATCTCAATTTCCATTTTAGAGGAAGATCCCATCAACTTTATTTTAATTCATTTTAAGTGAACTAATATCTAGCATGCGAGAATGAATAAACTAAGGTGATGGCTTAATAAGACTGTGACATCTGTATGTCCATGAAAACTAACATACAACCTATATGAGTCAATTTTCATGCATTTTAGTAGTATTAGGTGGTTTGGTTTTAGGCGGAATATGATGCATAAACTAACATGTGAAAGAAAAGCAATAAGAATGAAAACGTAAAGACAGTAAAAGTCCTAGACTCCTAGTGTGGCCTATCCTATCAAAATGAACAATAAATACAAGTTTGGAATCCATCCTTGGACCCGAGAAGCTTGTCTTGATGTTCCATCTTGATCCATGTAGCGGGAGTGAGCTCCAATCTCCATCTTTTGTCTTCTTTTGAAAAATACAATAAATAAAATTTACATAATAAACCTATTTATTACATCCTAATTTCAAAACACAAAACTAAAGAAAAATAAAGGAGATTCGAGATCTCATAATTACATAAAAATTATGTTTCCTTCATTACGAAAACATAATTAACTAAGGCCACACTAAGTATTACAAATTACAACTGATTGCAAAAATACGTAAATTAAATTCATTCAATCGATTCATTCAACTAAAATAAAATGCAACAACTAAAAATAAAGAGGATGAAGAAACAACCTTTGGTCCTAGCAAATTCGGCCTAAGAACAATATCGCAATGATATTCGCCTATTAGTTGCACCCAAGATGCTCCGAGAAATACCCTTTGATTATGCTAGAATCGATCCAAAAATAAACAGATTAATTTTTAGGTTCTGTTTGTGTTTCTTTCGATGAGAGGAGGCAAGAGAATGAGTAGAAAAAATTAGGTTAGAATAATGTTCTCCCTCACCCCTATAAACCGTGTATTAGGAAGTAATTAGGGTAGATCATATTCAATTAATTCTCGGCCCATTTCACCGAAATAAGGAGTACAATTTCCTTATTTTCGGTTATTCCAAAAATGTATAAAATGTGTTAAATTGTCATCTAGTGAGGATCGAACTCATGACCTCTTGGTTTGTGTACCCTCACTATTACCACTATGACACATTCATCTTGTTGATATTAAATATAACCGATTACATTTAATTACGAATTAACAGATTAATTCGTCCAAGCTAACATTACATACATTTAATTAAATATAACTTATTATATTCAATTTATGAATTGATAGTTAATTCGTCTCAACTAATATTATTTAATCTTCATTAAATAATTGTCTCATCAACACATTGACTAACTGTTTAGTCATATTAGGCATCAATGTGATCATATTTCTATAACCACGTCTCTCAAACACATCCTATAGGTGTGACCTTTAGGGACCAGTTGATCACCGCCATCTGTATGATAATAACGTCAAACTTTCTAGCAAGCCAACCGTTATTAGGTAATCGTTAATCAACTGATTAAAATACGAAGTATACCCTTGTGAACCTGTAAGAGATTTACAAATGTTATCACACTAATTTGTGGAGGACACAAGCTCCAACATTATTAGCATTTTGGAGCCATTCACATGATTAAAATTGCCATTTTGAACCCCTTTACAAAATTTATCCTTAGCTACATATAAAAATTGTCTACCTTGTTCAGCTAGTACCTTTGAGTAGTTGTGTTTGGGTGCTTATTTGAGATTTGGTTCATCTTTAAATATCATTGTGAGCTTGGTCTTAATGCTCTTGGAGAAAAGAAGTGAGAAAAGAAAAAGAATTGAAAAAATGAAAGAAAAAGAGAAATGAAAAAAATGAAGAAAAGTGATGAAAAGGAAGAAAAAACAAGATGAGAAAAAAAAAGCATGAAATGAAAAAGAGAAGCATGGTTTGTATTTTGAAAGAAAATAATAAGTTGGTGTAAGAAGCTCTCATGGCTTATTCATATATTTTGGAGAGCATTCTTATGATTTGTATCAAATTTTTTGGGAATTGTTTTGGGAATTGAGCATCCTTGCATATGGTTGTTACTAGCTTGACTTAGCTCCACATACCATAAATCATTTGTTTCCTTTTATTACCCATTAGTTATTTGCCTTCTTCTTACCCTTGGCTTCCTTTACATGTTTGCATTTGAATGTTTTGACTTGTGGTTTTGAAATGATTACCATATTAGATTGCGGGCACATTCTCATGAGTCGAGGATAAATGAGTGTTATTCACACAAATGTCCTTTTCACATACAAAAGAGTTTGAGTGCATCGTGAGAGTCCATTAGTCAAAAGACCATGCAAGAGCTTAAAGGTTCATTCAAAGTCTTCCATGCTACGCCGTAATGTAAATCTCATCCATGTTTTGCATTATTCCTTATGTCCATGTTGTCTTGGGTTTTGAATCATTATGCTTAGCTTGTTTTAGAATATTACAATTGATAGGATATGGTTTCTTGCTTAGGGACAAGTAAGAGTTTAGCTTGGGGGAGTTTGATGTATATATTTATATATACTTTTACTCCTCATTTTAGCTCGGTTTTTATTTCATATCATACTTTAATTGGTATATTTGTGAGCTAATCTTGTGTTCTAGGTGTATTGTTTGTATTTATTACATTTTGTAGAAATCTAAGCATTTAGAGGCTTTTTCCTATCACAATTGCAAGCACTAGAATATATGGCTAAGTATGAAAGCTAAATGGACCATGGAAGAAATTACAAGGCCAAGCATGAACAAATGTGAAATGTAAAATGCTAATTAAATCACAAAATGAAGCCCACATTACAAGTCCACAAAATTCTACATGAGATACTCAACTTGGGATGCTCTTAGGATTCTCATGGGATGCTAAATGGAGTGTTTAACCGGGGATTAAAGAGGCATTAAGGATTTTCATGAGATTCCTCAAGCATTTAATCAAGAAGTTAAGAAGATATACCTATAAACCCACGCCTCCGATCGGGGCTGGCAACCCCGATAGTGGTTGACCCCCTCTTTGGATTTTACGTTATGCCCCTATTTTATTATAAATAGAGGCCTCAATCCGTCATTAGGGATATCTTTTCATACGTCTTTCATACACTATTTCACTCTCTAGCCTTAAGCAAAATTCTCTCATAATTTTCATTTTAGTTTCAATATTGTTAAGCTTTTAGTTAATGTTAAACATTTGGTTATAATACATTCAAGCTTTTGGTTTTCATTTGTTCTTCATTGCAAGTTCTAGCTCAAGTTACAATTCCATTTTGGTAATTCTAATTCTAGTTTATTAGTTTACATTTCTATTTTAGTTATCACATAGTTTCGTCATTAGCATTTCAATTATATCATATAGTTTCTTATTACATTTTATGATTCATCACTTAGTTTATATCATTTCTATAAGCATGTCTAGCATTTCTTACAACATAGTTTTTAGTTTATAATTTAATATGAGTAGTTAAATTTCCTTAGTCTAGGGACTAGGGAAGTCATGCAATATTTAATATATGTAAAATGATAAATTAGGTAGATATAATATTGTCTAATTGTTTCTATCACATGTTTGCATCGTCACGTTTAATCTTTGTTTAAAGGCCTTATTGATTAAGTTTGTTAATTCGTTCTATAAGTCGAGAGGCATGGAATCGGATTAGGCTAAGCATGTGTAGTAGGACGACCTAGTCATAAACGAGAGTTTCTCTAGGACCCGGTCTATGGTTGACACTAATATCGTGAGGTGAGTGTCTTTAAGCCTAAACAATTGACAATGTTATTATTACCGAGTTTAGCATGAATATGTATTTACAATTGCATGTGTGACCCGACTCCCCTAGACTCCTTTTATCATATACTCGATCCCATCCAGACCAAAGGTTACAGTTGCTTTTTGACACTATTTATGGTCGTAAGGAATCTTTGATATTATTCTTAATCTATAAGACAAAATATAGTCATGTGAAATCTTGTTTGATTTATCGTCATGAATGCTATAAGATTATCAAATTTTTATAATTTTTAATAATGTGTAACTAAAGATATGCACGTTACAAAACGTGACTCGACAAGTGTGATAAAGCAACTGTAACCTTTGGTCTGGATGGGAGAGAGTAGTTTACATCGTTATATTTGCTAATCAACAAACCAACCAACAAACCAAACCATTCGTAATCGACCTTGATAAAAATCTTTTCATAGCGCAATTCCCATCTCCTTGTGTTCGACCTCTATTGCTACATTAATTTGTGTCTAGGGAAATTATCTTTGTATAGGTGTGCGATAGCCTATCAGACAGTGAAGGTGGTGTGTCACTATGACTAACGGCACCATCATCACTTTCAAGGTACATGTTAGGCTCCCCCATGTATGTATGGGTGTGTCATCGAGAAATGAGAACTTATCTTCATAGAATACAACATCACGAGACACAAAAAATTCAAGGCGATCCATATCATATAAGTACCATCCCTTCTTTCCTGCCGGGTACCCCCAGAAAAATACACTTTCGGCTTCAACTAGGAAATCTATCTCCCTTTGCACGTTGATTATGGGCATAACACAACGACCCAAAAACACGTTGATGCTCAAATGGTGGAGGCGTACCAAAGATAGTCGCGTAGGGTGTCTTTCCACCTAAAAGAACAAAGGGTATCCGGTTAATAAGATACGCTGCAGCAAGGGCACATTTTGTTGGGGTTGGTGTCCTTAACAGTTAGTGCAAGGACTTATAAACCTCTAAAAAGGATCAAAGGGCATACTTTTGGTATTATTATCAGTTGATCCACGTTTATCAATAACGGTTGGCTTGCTAGATAAGTTTGACGTTATTGTCATACAGATGGCGGTGATCAACTGGTCCCTAAAAGTCACACCTATAGGATACGTTCGAGAGATGTGACGGTATGAAAATACTGTCATGTAGATGCCAATTTTGACTAACCAGTTAGTCCGAGTTATTTGACTAGTAATTAGTCAAATATGTGATGTTGAGATATTATATTTAATACGGATTAAATATCATGGGCTAAGGCGAATTAACCAGTTAATTCGTAAAATTAAATATAAAACGATTTATATTTAATTAAATGTATATTGAATATAATTATACAATACTGTTTTTGTCGGACACGAATTAATAATTCAGCTAACCCGTATTATTAGCTGATGCCTTAATTTCCGATAACCGATAACAGTTTATAATCAAACCGCGTCATATACATTTAGTCATTGGGGTTCGGACTACGAGTCAAATAGAAGAGGAAATGGAAAAGCCCATTTCCTCCCCATGGACTCGGCTTGGCCGAATTAGGAGAACAAAAAGGAGAGCCTCCTCCTTCTTGTGTGACCTAATCATCATTAGTGAAGAGAATTAGGGTTTTAGAGATTAATTTCTTCTCTGAAACCGAGATCTCACATCTCGAGAAAAACTCACAACAAGTTCTCCCTATATTGCAAGGCAATCGGAGAACACGTTCTAGCACAAGGGCATATCTCGGACAAGTCTTGGGTGCAACAATTAGGAGGGAATCTGATTTGATTTCTGTTCTTTACGCCGTGCATCAAAGGACCCGAGGTTGATTCTAATTCCTTATCGTTTCTATATTGTATTTATGTTTTATGACGATATTCGCATGTTAAATTTACGTTATAGTCCTAAATTTAAAGGGTAGTATACGGATATTAACCCACAAGTGGTATCAGAGCGAGGCCACGTGAATTTTTCCATGTGTTTTTCATAAAACGATCTTGAAACGATTTTGCTTTTGTCTCAAAAACCGTGCCTAGTATACACGGCAGAAATTTTGAAACCGTGTCATGTATTACACGGAAATTTCATCTTGTTTTCGTTTTTGATTTATGCATATTGTTGTGTTATACGGAGATTATAACAATATGTCATGTTTTGTCAATTATAAAATTGTTTTTGATGTGTTTTTGATCAAATTTGCGAATGATTTATTCATCAAAACAGTTTTCACGAGGGTTTGAAGTTTTCAGAGGTTTTAGCACTCGATCGACCAAGGTTTTAATCGATCGAGTGGTTTTTCTGACAAGTTTTTGCTCGATCGAGTCCTTGTTGTACTCGATCGACCTGCTTTTAAAACTCCACTGCTCGATCGAGGAGTCCTCGTACTCGATCGAGCAAGATTCTTGATATAAGTCCTCGATCGACCACCAGTTCGTCGATCGAGTACCTCCCGATTAGCATACCTCTCGATCGACTTGCGATTCGATCGATCGAGCCCTCCGTCCCTCGATCGAGCACTTATGTCCCTGGATCGAGGGATTTCGTCTTTGATGACTTTGAAAATTTGTTTCTTTTGATTTAAATTTTCTTTTGGCTTCAATATGTACTTTATACGGATATAGTACACTCGCTATGATTGTGAAACGGTTCACACACGTACCATTAAGTTATTTTAAAGCGTTTTTAAAGTAACGGATTGTAATGGATTAAAATTAAATGATAGAAGCGGTTTTATCACATGAATTTTAATCATTAAAAGGTGGTTTGGATAATTTTAACATAATTACGGAATTATGTCACGAATGAATTTGTTTTTAGTTGATGCATTTTTATTTATCGTTAATTATGAATGTTTTTGAATGCCTTTTATTACGTATTTATTTATTTATTTTGCAAACGGTTGTAACTTAATGTGGCCTTAGTAGAACGTGTTACCGTAAAGATGGAACACGGTCTTGGTTGTATTTTGAGATCTCGTATCTCCGTTTTGGATTTTTCACTTGTAATTACAGTTTTAATTAGAATGTAATTAGGTTTATATTTTGTAATTTTAATTGTAATTTTTGAGAAGACCAAAGACGGAGACCAGATGCTCACTCCCGCTACATGGATCAAGATGGAACAACAAGACAAGCTTCTTGGGTCCAACGGTGGATTCCAAAGTTGTATTTTGTTCTTTTTATTAGGATAGGCCACACTAGGAAATTTTATTTACGTATTGCATTCAATTATTTATGTTATCGTAACGATAGTATGCATCATATTCCGCCTAAAAACCAAACCACCTAATAATTGCATGAAAACTGACACATATAGAGGTCACGAGTTAGTTTTCATTGACATTCGTATGTCACACGTTTTTTCAAAGCCATCATCCAAATAAATTCATTCACGACAAACGCTAGTTATTCGTTCACTTAAAATGAATTATAATTTTGTTGATGGGATCTTCCTCGTATAAACAAAAATTGAGAACGGTCTTTATAGGTCAAACTCCAATGAGTCCCTTCTTCGTCGGTAGGCATAATATGACCCCTTCTACGTCGGGTAAGTTGGAACCGATTGACCTATTTTATCTCAACACTATGATCACACAAACGATCCTGTGATTATGGTGGACTATAGATAGGATTTCGTAAATCTATCGACCAAGAGTTCTTAGGAAGAATTAGCTAAACAGTTGGCTTATCGGTTTACGTAAATTGAGTCTTGGGATCACTTGTATCATTCTTGAGGGAGATCAATTATGCAAGTGGGAGAGTCTACATGTTTAAAATGAATTTTAAAATAGACTTAAATCACCTCGATGAGTTGCTTATTTCGTTTTGTTTTTCTTTCTTTTTCAAAGTGTAGATCACGATTTTAAATCGCTAAAACAACAAATGGCTGGTTCAAGTGATAACCCAATGCCAAGTGCCACATTGGACCGTGAGTCCTGGCTTCGGATCTTCATGAATCAGATGAATCAGTCTACTCGACTGAAGAATGATGGATCCAACTTCGCGGACTGGGAGGCGGCATTACGGAATGCTGCTGCTGCTGACGGGAAGCTCAAATATCTCTTGGAGCCCATCCCGGCAAACCCAGGTCCCACGGCTAGAGCTGCTGAAATCACCAAGTTTAATGATTTCTGTATGGAAGCGGGTGCGATTAAAAACGTACTCATTTTTGCAATGGAACCCAATTTGCAGAAACGCTTCATAGCCCATGGTGCAAACAAGATTTTCACCACGCTCACCAAGGAATTCTCGAAAGCACCGAGAATCGTGACTTATGAGCATACCACTCGCTTCTTTGATGCGAGACTCGAAAGGGCCAACCGGTTAGCCCACACATTCTCAAAGCATGATTGAGAATGTCGAGAAACTGGAGACCTTTAACTGTAACATCAGCGAGAACATTGTTATCGACCGCATACTTCACTCACTCCACGATGGTTATTCGCAATTTAGAGCGAATTACTATATGAATGATTTGAAGAAAACTCCCCATGAACTGCACTCCCTTCTCGTACAGACCGAGAAGGACATGAAGTCCAGTGGGAGCATGAAACAGGATGTTCTCGTTGTGTCAAATAAAGGGAAAGGTAAGGGCAAAGCTCCAAGCAAACCTAGCGAGGGCAAGGCGAAGTTCAAGAAGTCGGGTTCAGGTAAGAGTGGGCCTGGTGAGTCGAGCACCTCATCAGGCGCGACAAAGAGCAAAATGGATAACATGGAATGCCATCACTGCCACAAGTCTGGGCACTGGAGACGCACATGTCCTGTTTACCATGAGGACATAAAAGCGGGTCGTGTTAAACCTGTTGGTATGTCTTCTTCTTCTACTTTTATTCATATGATTGAGATTAACCACGCAAGTTACGGAACTTGGGTACTTGATACTGGTTGTGGTTCTCATCTGTGTAATCATGTGCAGGGCCTCCGAAATCTCGAGCCTCTCGCAAAGGGTGAGGTTGACCTGCGTGTCGGGAATGGAGCAAGAGTGGTTGCCGTCTCGAGGGGAACATATGTGATCCAGCTTCCTAGCGGATTTGAGTTATCATTATATGATTGCTATTATGTTCCTAGTCTTTCGAAAAACATTATTTCGGTTTCGCACTTGACAAACTCGGATTTTCATTTGTAATTGAGAATAATACTTGCATTTTCTCTTTACACAATATGATTTATGGCGGGCGAGTCTCCATGAATGGAATTTATGTTTTAGATCGACCACCGAAAAATTACACGTAATGAATAAAAAGTTAAAGGTTGGTGACAAAGATCAAACGTATCTATGGCACGCGCCGCATGGGACACATTAATGAGAAATGCGAAAAGCTCATTAAACATGGAGCTATCTCGGCCTTTGATTTTCAATCATTTGGCACGTGTGAATCATGTCTCATCGGTAAGATGACTCGTATTTCCTTCAAAGGTGTTGGAATGCGCGCTGCTGACCTATTAGGACTCATACACACGGATGTATGTGGCCCTATGTCAATCACCGCACGAGAAGGCTATAGGTATTTCATCACTTTCACGGACGATTTGAGTAGATATGGCTATGTCTACTTAATGAAGCACAAAAGTGAATCCTTTGAGAAATTCAAGGAATACCAAAATAGGGTACAGAACCTACTTGGTAGAAAGATAAAAACACTACGTTCAGATCGTGGTGGCGAGTATCTTTCTCACGAGTTTGATCAACACCTTAAAGACCGTGGGATCGCCC